>NC_066582.1:440842178-441442678 GCF_024323335.1 Lathyrus oleraceus | reverse complement strand
ACAAAGCTCAAATGTGAGAGCACAAACCACTAGTACAAGACTAGGGTCAAAATGATAGCAAAAAACCAAAAAAGAACATGAAACTTATCCAAAGTCAATATCAAACAAATAAAAATCAAACCCAAGTGGTTCCACATTCATATCATCAACCATTATCATTTCATGAGGCAAAGAGTACAAAACATGCAATTTAGAACCTCAAAGGACCAAACAGAAAGATCCAACTCAAATCACCTCACAAACATTTCAATAAATCACCAAAAAATTCATGATCAAACAGAACTCATAACATGGTATACACACCAAATTTAAACTCATTTGGACCAAGGGAAGCAAGTCTATGAAATTCATCAAGTCAACACAAGTTCAAACAAGCTCATACAAGGCATCAAAACATGCATCAACTTCAAGCAATCATAAAACAGAATTGGCATAAGATAAATGAATGAAACCAAAGTCATGGCAAACTTCAAGATGTCTACAATACACATGCCAAATTTCGAGTCCATCCAATAAACCACAAGAATTTCACAAATCAAATAAAATCATGACCCACAAAAAGTCCACATTTGGTCAAACAGGGGAGAAATTATCCAACAAATAGGAAATGCATTCAAAACTTCCAGGAAAAATCACAAGCATGCTCAACATTCATAAGTATCAACATGCAAAAATCCAGATTATTTTGAGTTCATATGGCATGGTAACAAAAATCATCAAATTGGACAAGAATGGTGTGACACAAATTGTCACACCTCTATTCAAAAGATCATATCTCATCAACCAGGAATGATAAAATCCCAAACTTCATACCAAAATGACCATGAACATGTCTAGTTTAAGCACAAAAATATTCAGCCTCATTGGATTAAGCATCACCATTTCACAAGCAAAATGGCAAGGCATACACAAATTGGACACACATGCACAAACCCTAGGCAACTTAAAAATCCACACGTGCACAAATTCTGGAAAAATCACCATAAAATACTAGAGATCATGAGGAACAAAGTGCAAAAAATCCCATCTTATTTGGACCAATATTGAAGGACTTATGATTTTTCTAAGATCAGCATATAAAATGAAATAAAAATTGAAAACGAAAATGAATTAAATGGAATTATTTGGACATAATGGCAATTTGGTAATTCAGGCGCCACTTAAGTGAAACGCTGCGTTTCACTTAAGTGTGTGGCGCGCCCTGATTGGTCTCATGGGAAAAAAATAGAAAAAACATGCAAAAGCCAGGCAAGGTGAATCAAACACGATCTGGAAACGTGTTCTCTGGGGTTCTTGGTCATCTTCAACATGTTCATCACCACATGAACTTTTTTTCAGAAATTGGAAATGGATACACCATTGTGTTCGTCTCATCATGCACAACAACAATACAACAACGATTTGTCCTAATTCGAACTATCAAACACGAATCGAGCAGAATAACATTCAACAACCAAATTTACATTCAGCATATCTCTCTTAATATTCAATGAAAATCAAAACTATAAAGTTCAGTGTACTCATGGATGCAGGATCTATCAAACACATAGCACAATTTCACGAATGGTGGATTTCGAAATCTGACCTTTATGCAAATGCAGCTGTGAAATCGCAGTTTTCAAGGCTTGGAATGTGCAAACAGAAGCTCAATGGTGCTCAAGTTGATGAATGGAAGAGTGTTGGATGTTCAATCGCTTCAGATCCAGCTCAAAAGTCCGACTGCCATGGATGATGTTCAATGTAACAGTGCTTGAAAACAGTTCAACAGTTGTGATTCTCGGCCACAAATCACTTCCAAAAGGCTCGTGTATGCTTGAGCAATGAAGATCAATGCCAGTTTATGAAGATTTTGCAGAAAAAATGAAAAGAAAAAGTTGATAGCAAGAATGGAAATCGATCTAGATCTGAGTAGAAAATGAAAATGCTGATGTGTTTTCTGTTAGAATTATGATTTTATATGTGCTACTAATCCACCTTGTTAATTATGATTAAGCAAAATGCAATGGTTAATGAAAATGAGTGTTTGTGTGCAATTGCTAATTCACCCTCATGTGCATGGGGTGCATGCTACAGTACACGAAAATGGGCTTAAGCATACTCCAAATATCATTTTTAATCAAATGCAATTGATAGAAAGTGTAGAAAATGCTTATTTTGAAAGTCACTTTTTTAACTCTCCCTTTTTAAATTCAAGTCACTAAAAAAATTCCATTTTGATGTGATGACTTTTGATGAAATGTGATGAAGGATTTGGATAGAACAGGTCAAATGTGACTTGTAGCAAAAAACCTCACTCAATTTGGCCAAATGGTTCAAGAGTTATGCCTCATTGAAGTTCAACTTTTCTTGATAATGATTTGATCATAACTTGCCAACCACAAATGCGAAATGGATGTTCTTGGACTTTTTGGAAAGGTGAGAGCAAGATCTTCAACTTTCATGTTGGACAAAATTCCATTTGAAGCTTGTATGATGATGTAAATTTGAGGAGAAAAACTTTCTATTTTTGGCAATTTCCAATTACAGGTCATTTACTATTTTTGGCAATTTTTCATCTGACCTCAAATTCTTCAATCTTGATCTTTGAAATGTCAAATGAGACTTGTATGGACATGAATGAGGCCTTTCAAACCATCTCTCACCTTCAAATCCTTGATTTCAGGCACAGTTGACCACAGTTGACTTTCTAGGGTTTCTGGTGGATTGAACAATGACTGATGACTTCTGAGCACCCAATCTTTGACCAAACCACTTCAAAATGACCCCTAGGTCATGTGAACATGTTGAACCAACCCTAGGGCTTTGCTTCCTTGAGAAATGCACTTGCTTGCTTGATTGACTGATTCTCCTGGTCATCTTGACCTAATCTTGTCTGATGACTTGCACTTGGGCAAAGGACAATGCAATGTTATGCAGTGGACTATGTTATGTTAATGACCTCATATGAAAATGAATGTACAAAATGGGAGGTGCAAATTTGAGGTGCTACACTAAGGAATACCGTAATGTATGGTGCCCTTAAGTGAATTGTAGAACATCGTAAGGTACAGTGTACTTAAGTAGAATACGAAATATGGTAAGGTACCACGCGCTTAAGTGATTTTGACATATTATAAGATTTGGGCCACATACACTTGAGTGGGCTTTTTAGCTTGCAGCCCACACAAGTGGTTCTATAAATAGAACCCTTATGTAGAAGCATTTATGCAGTTGTAATTTCGTCTCTCTCTCTCTCTCTCTCTCTCTCTCTCTTAAAGCCTTCATTGATAGCAGTTAGCACTGAGATTGAAGGAATCCGTTTGTGTGGACTGAGTAGAGGCGTTGTCATCATTCAACGTTCGTGATCGCTCCGTAGATCTGCATCAAAGGTTACAATCGCCACAAGAGGTAACGATTCTATCACTGATCATGCCCATTCGTAAGGATCACTAATGGAGAAATTTTAAATTCCGTTGCTTTTGGGGCTTTGATAAGACAAGACTACCTTAGTACAACGTACGAATTGGATTCCCTTCCACCTTTTAGAATCTTAGTTGTCATCAAAAGTTGGGTCGAAACCAGATTCTGAACCTTCAGAGTCTGATGCCTTCAAATGTTGAAGAATTACTATAGATTTTGATCAATTAGAATCTGAGTAACTTCTTTGTGGAACTGAGTCTTTTGATATGCTTCGAACCTTGATATAGTTTGACTTCATAACTTGCATACTTGAACAAGTATTAGAAAACCTTATTGTTGTCTAAATAGATTATTATCATCAAAACCTTTTAAGGGTATGAACAAATCTTGTTCCAATGAAGTTCTTATCAAATTTATTGGCAAGGTCACCCACAAAGATACACTTGCTCCAGTCTGATAAATTGGAAGCTTCTCGTTCAACAATATCTTTCAAAGAAGGATTATGGTTATCCTCAACATGATCTTGATAAATTAGATGATCGACTCTTAGTTTATACTTTGAAAAACTATTAGAAATGAAGCTTACATCGGTTGAAATAGGCAGAACTGCTTCCAGTGGCATCTCGGTTTCAATTTCAAGATTAATCTTTGTCATGGTGAAAAAGGAGATGTTTACTAAAATAATAGATGCAACATAATATCAAACTTTTAGTTAAGAACATAATGGAAATAGAGATAGAAAAATATATTTTATTCTATCAAATTTAAAAAAAAATCTCAAATATATACCAAAATATAGACTAATACCTTCATAACCCACTTTCAACACATACACTAAATCAAAAACATGAATTAAAATTGACACAAAATAAAAACAAAGGATAAAAACAACCTTAAAAGCAACATAGTTGTCGGTGTTGTTAGACAACTATATAGAGCATGAGATTTACTTCCTGAATTCAACTAATTCACACAAACAAAACCAGAAAAAAAATTAACAAAAATTCTAAAAAGGATAAAATTGGAAATTGCATGTTAAATTAAAGAACTCGTTTTCAAATCAAAGGTTTTACAAGGAAACTGCAGTTTTTCAAGTTGAATATCGAGGAGCTCGTCGGTATTCATGATTGAGGGATCGTCGGGAAGAAGAAAATTTGAAAAGAGTTACCAAGAAGAAAAATTCATAATTATTGAATGAGTTGTGCGTGATTCTTGTCACTCGTTTTAATCTATGATCTAGATCTATTTTCTCATTTGTGTAGATTTGGACCAATTTTCTATGATGTTTGTATATCTAGGTCTAAAGTTATTAATCGAATATGAAGAACAATGAAACCCAAAAATGATGTGGATGAACAAATATCATAAGTTCATTTTCAAATAAATACTTGTGTAACCTAAAAAGAAAAACATAAACCATATTAAACTTGAGTGACTTTTAAAGGTTGCATCAACAAGAAAACATTAGCACGATAGATAAAAGCTTAGATCAACATGAAACATAAGCATAATAGGGAGAAATTTAGTTACCTCAAAGGGTCTGACCATGATAATCGCAAACAAAGTAAGGTTGAAAGAGGAAAACGAAATAAAGTTTTTTGTAAAAATTGGAGTATTAAAGGGAAGATTGGTAAATGGTGTATATGGGAGAAAAAAAGTGTTGGGAGGGGTTTGAGAGAAAAGACAGATGAATGATGTGATGGAAGAAGGTTGATTAAAAGAGAAAGTTAGTTAGGTGGCAAAAGAGTTTGTAGAGGGAGAGTGATTAGACGTTTTCTTTTTCCAAAATGTAGAAGGTGATGAAAAGCATTTGTTTGAAACCATAAATAAATTTTGGTTAAATAATAGTTGAAGTAGAGAGAAAGTTTGGCGAAAAGTTATTTTGAAAAGAGGAATCAAGTTAGGTTTGAATCATTGTACAAACTTAGTTGCGAAAAAATTGTTTTAGGCAAAAATTAACCCCAAAATGATGACGTGCTAGATGAAGAGGAAAGGGTAGAAAAGAATTTTCTAACCATATTATTTTCTTATATGGTAGATAACACAAAAATGTTAGGCTTAAATGCACTTTTGATCCCCTTAGTTTAATAATTTTTAACTTTTATTCCCTCCAGTTTAAAAACTAGTTTTTTGGTCCTCAACTTTACATTACTTGAGATTTTGTTGGTCCTCCTTCAATTTTGCATACATATCACTAATTATTAGGATAATTTTTTTTTTGATGATGTGTGAATAACTGGAATAATTTTTTGTTTTTTGTTTTTATAGAATTAATTATTAATTTTAATTCAATGTTGGCTTAAATATTTTTTTACAAAATTAATTATGTTAGGAATAAAGATAAAAGTGGATGTCCATCCTTATTCTTCTTTTCATCTTCCTATTCCCTATTATAAATAGTTGTGATTTTCCATCTCCCTTAGATCCTATAAATAATGTCCATATTGTAATGTAAAATATACTTTTGAAGAAGATAATATAATTACTTTCTCTCTTCTCTTCCTATTTTTGATCTCTATATTATTTTATTTAGTTTTATAATACGTCATCAACACAGAGCTCTAAGGTATGATTCTTTTGCTTCCATCTCAAATTAATCATGAATCATCATTTATTTAGAATAATGGAAATAAGAAAAAATAGTTGAGTATGTGATATTAATTATTTAACATTAGAAAAGTATACTATTATTGATGACTTTTTGTAATTTTAAAAAGTTGTCAAAAGATTGTCATTCCAGAAGAATGACACAAATAATTTTAACGCATCCCAGAAGGATGATTATAATTTTTAGATCATTGTTTGTAACAAATCATTTATATAGTTTCTGAAGAACTTATAAAGCATAACATCCCAGAAGGATAGTAAAATAACGTTGTATAGTTCCTGAAAAGCTTGTAACGCTCTATTTGCTATTTTTCGTTTAAGATGGAGCAAGAAATTTTTTGTTTCTTATAAGGAAGGAAGTTGAGAATATTTTTTGTTAAAGTAAACACTCTAGATTATTAGTTGTTATTTTTAAAATACCTGAATTTATTATTTCTTATATTTATTATTGTGTCAAGAGATTGAAATTTGTTTGAAATACTATTATTTCATGATTTTGATTGAGTTAGCAATTTAGATTTCATAACAATTAAAAGAAAATGCAAGATGTATTTTATCACTAATTTGGTATTTTTGTAAGTAGATAATTTCAAGACTAATGTAACAATTCAGTTTACTACTGTGTTATTTTAAATATTGGAATTTACAAAAATGTTATTTTAAATATTAATATTTAATATTGTCTTTATGATAATTATCTCATTATAATATTTAATACTTAATATTTTATCTAATTTTTATTTTTTATGATAGAACCAAGTATGTCAAATATTACAAATATGGATTTTAGGGCTCTTGATATTTCAGGAAAAAACTATTTGACATGGGCTCTAGACGTTAAAACTCATTTAAACGCAAAAGGTCACGACGATACTATTAAAGAAGGAAATAAATCATCTGATCATCAAAAGGAAAAAAACAATAATATTCCTTCGTTGTCTCCTTTATGAGGATCTTAAAAATGAATATCTTACCGTAACTGACTCACATGTCCTGTGAAATTTTTTGAAAGATATATATGATCATCAAAAGACGGCTATCCTACCAAAAGTTTGATATGATTTGATGCATTTATGTTTGCCGGATTTTAAAAGTGTAAGTGATTATAATTCTGCAATGTTTAGAATAACTTCAAAGCTGACATTATATGGAGAAAAAGTAACTGATGAAGATATGTTAGAAAAAACATTTTCCACTTTTTATGCATCGAATGTGCTCCTGCAACAACAATATCGAGAAAAGGGATTTAATAAATATTCTGACCTAATATCTTATCTTCTTGTGGCTCAGAAAAATAATGAACTATTGATGAAAATCACGAGGCTCGTCCCACTAGATCAACTCCATTCCCAGAAGTGAATGTGTCAAGACACGATCACTGTCTGAAAACCCGTGGTTGTGATCGTGGTCGTAATTATGCTCATGGTCTTGGTTTTGATCGTGGTCGCAATGGTAATCGTACGAACACATATTTCCACCAGAAGTGGAAAAATGTTGAAAAGAATGAAAAAGAGGGTCAGAGTAGCAAAACCAATTAAAATACTTACTATTGTTGTTGAGGAAAATGTCATTGGAGTCACATTTATCGTACTCCAGAACACCTTATTGATCTTTATAAAAAATCATTGAAAAATAAAAGGGTAAGGATTGAGACTCACTTTGCTAATAAAGATGATGATCCAAATTATGGTAATATGGATGTTACCCATTTAGATATTGGTGACTTCTCTGTTGATCCAGGTGGGAAAATTAATCACCAAATTGGAGATGGAAGTGTCAAGAAATAAAATTTATGGAAATCTCTTTTTTCGTTAATAAATAAGTGTTTATGGATGTTGAGTTTTATTTTCTAATAATAATAAAGTGTGTTTTCTACTTGTTTATTTGGATAATTTATTCTTTAAATGACATGTGTTTTTAAAGTTCGCTTACAACTTATTGTTAAAAATTATTATTGCTTTTAAAATGAATATGGACACTAGCACCAGCAATGAAGATATGTGTCTTGCTAACAGTGCAACAACCCACATGATTCTCAAGAATAAAAGGTATTTCTATAATTTAGTGAGTCAAAAGACTGATGTCAGTACTATATATGGCACCTCGAAAAGAATCGAAGGCTCTGGAGAGCCAATATGTTGTTACATGGAGGAACTATATTGCACATTGATAATGCATTATATTCCCCCAAGTCTCATAGAAATTTATTAAGTTTCAAAGATATTTGCCTAAATGGATACCATATTGAAACATGAGATGATAGAGGGATTGAATGAATATCTTTGTATTACAAAACACAATTTGGACACAAAATGTGTAATGGAAAAGCTATCAGTTTTATCATATGGCTTGTACTACACTTATATTAGTACAACTAAAGCAGATACAACTGTAAACCAGAAGTTTACAAATAATGATAAATTTCTAATTTAGTATGACCGGTTAGGTCATCCCGATTATATAACGATGCAAAAAATAATTGAAAATTCACGCGGTCATCAATTAATAAGTAGGGAAATTATTCAATCATATAAGTTCTCATGCAGATCTTGCTCGCAAAGGAAGTTGATAATTTGGTCATCACCAATAAAAACTGGAAATGAATTTATCAATTTTTTAAAGCGTATACATGGTGATATTTATGGGCCAATACACCCATCATGTGGACCATTTAGATATTTTATGGTTTTAATTGATGCATCAACTAGATGATCACATGTTTGTTTGTTGTTAACTCACAACCAAGCATTTGCGAGATTGCTAGCTTAACTGATTTGAATAAGAGCTAATTTCCCCGATTATCCTGTCAAGAAAATATGTCTTGTTAACGCTGTCGATTTTTTATCTCAAGCATTTAATGAGTATTATATGTCTATTGAAATTGACATTAAACACCCAGTAGCACATATTCATACATTAAATGGACTTGCATAATCATTTATTAAACGAATAAAATTAATTGCAATACCACTTATTATGATATGCAAACTCCCAGTTTCTGCTTGGGGACATGCAATTTTGCATGCCGCAACATTGATTCTCATCAAGCCAACGAGTTACCACACCTCTTCCCATTTATAACTAGTTTTTGGTAAAGAACCTAATATTTCCCATCTAAGAATTTTTGGATATGCAGTGTATGTTCCAATTTCTCTATTACAACGCAATAAGATGGGTCCTCAAAGGAGAATGGGAATATATGTTGGATATGAATCTCCATCTATTGTAAAGTACCTTGAACCAACAATAAGAGATTTATTCATGCTTGTTTTGCTGGTTGTCATCTTGATGAATCAAATTTTCCAGCATTAGGGGGAGAGAATAAGAAGTTGGAAAAACAGATCAGTTGGAATGAATTATCATTATCTCATCTTGACCCTCGGACAAAACAATGTGAACTAGAAGTTCAAAAGATAATTCAGCTGCAAAACTTAGCAAATCAATTACCAAATGCAATCACTGATCCAAAAGGTATGACTAAATCATATATACCAGTTGCAAATGCTCCAATAAAAATTGATACCCCTATTGGACAATCCAATGAGTCTTAACCACGTCTGAAGCGTGGCATACCAATCGATTCCAAAGATAAAAATCCTCGAAAAAGAAAGAGAGCTAAGAATAAAGATGGCACAAGTGAGGATATTGAAAATCTAAAAGAACCTTCAGACATAATAAACATTTCATCTCTAGAAGAGATTGATCAGGTACCTGGAACTCATGAAAATAAAGATATCTCGATAAATTATATCCAAAATGGAATATAATGGAACTGAAACGACATCGACATTGATGACGTTTTTGCATTTAATATAGAGCTAAATGAGATGAATGGAAAAGACGACCAGGAACCAACGTCTATCAAAATTTGTAGAAAAAATGAGGACTGGCCAAAATGGAAAGATGCAATTGAAGCAGAATTAAACTCACTCTACAAAAGATAAGTTTTTGGACCTGTAGTCCGAACACCTCAAGGTGTGAATCCAGTTGGATACAAATGGGTTTTCATACGAAAATGAAATGAAAAAAAAATTGTGAGATACAAAGCTCAACTTGTCGTTCAAGGATTTTCGCGACGATATGGAATTGATTTTGATGAGACATATTCACCTGTAATGAATGCAAGCACTTTTCGATATCTAATAAGCCTTGTAGCACATGAAGGGCTTAATTTGCACATGATGGATGTTGCAACAGCTTATCTATACGACTTGATTGTAAAATTTACATGAAACTCCCTGAAGGGTACAATATACCAAATGCACACAACTCCAAATCTCGAGAAAGCTACTCCATAAGATTGAACAAGTCTCTCTATGGGCTGAAACAATCGAGACGAATATGGTATAATCATCTCAGTGAATATTTGCTTAGAAAGGGATATACAAATAATTTCATTTGCCCTTGTATTTTTATAAAAAGATCAAGAAAGGAATTTACAATAATAGTTGTCTATGTGGCTGACATAAATATTATTAGAACTCCTGAAGAGCTTCCAAAAGCTATGAATTACTTAAAGAAAGAGTTTGAGATGAATGACCTAGGAAAGACAAAATTATGTCTAGGTTTGCAAATTGAACATTTGGACAAAGGAATATTTGTACATCAAGAAGGCTATATAACCTTCTGAACATTTGGACAAAGGAATATTTGTCCAAATGTTCTATATAACCTTCTGAACATTCTTGATGTACAAATATTCCTTTACATGAGATAAGTTGAGAATGCGTTTGGTTGAGATTCTTAATTCAACACATACAAAATACTTGTGGTTTATCTTCTGAAAAATTTAAATACAACGATCATATATGAAGATAATACTGCATACATCGCTCAATTGAAAGATGGTACATTAAAGGAGATCGGACAAAACACATTTCTCCAAAGTTCTTGTTTTACTCATGGTCTTCAAAAGAGTAGTAATATAAGCATCCAACAAATCTGTTTATGTGATAATCTTGCAGACCTTTTCACAAAGCCACTCCCAAATAGAATTTTCAATCAACTAGTACAAAAGATCGGTCTTCATCGAAGAAATGATCGTTCAGTTGAGGGGGAGAAATGAAGGGATATTGTACTCTTTTTCCTTCACTAGATTTTTTTTTTCACTGAGTTTTTTTTAGTAAGGTTTTAACGAGGTATATCCTCAATGGACATCCAAGGAAGAATGTTATGAATAAAGATAAAAGTGGATGTTAATCCTTATTCTCCTTTTCATCTTCTTATTTCCTATTAATAGCTCTGATATTCCATCTCCCTTAAGTCCCATAAATAAGATTCACATTGCAATGTAAAGTGTACTTTTGAAGAAAATAATATAATATTATTTTCTCTATTCCTCTCTTTGATCTCTATATTATTTAATTTAATTTTATAACAAATTATTAATTTTAATTCATTGTTGGCTTAAATGACTTTTTGGAAATTAATAAATACATATATTAAAAGATTTTTTTTGGCCTAAAACCTAAATCTTTGGTCCATCAACTTATGTTTGTGTACGATATATAAACATTAATGTATTTTGTAATGAAAACAATGTGAGACTTCAATCACAATGCTTGAAAGTATCAAGTATGATATCTACATTTTCATTGCCAAAATCAGCCCATTAACCAACGGTTTTCGTCCTTCATTGTAGAAAGGTATGAGAAATGAAAGAAAAAAAAAGACAACATATGACAGAAATGGCATTTACCTGTTTTACTAGAACGAAGATCTTTCTCAAGTTGGATGTGTCATTCCATGGCACAAGCAATTTATTCCAATTTTTTTTTTCAAAATTAAAAAAAAAAATCTTTTCAAAAGAAAAAAATCTTTTAAAAAAAATAGACTAATTTAATTTTTATTTTGGCTATATATTTGGTTAAAATTATATTAATAACATATTTAAAATATAAATTTGATTAAAATCATATTAATAATTAATCGAATTTGAATATGGATATGAATAATTTAAATAATAAATTAATTTGAACTATATCGAGAATAAATCTAAATTGTGAACTACCTCTAAGTGGTACTTTGCTCTAAGAATGGAAGAAATGAAAACAATTATAGTTGTTGAATAGTAAAGCTGAGAAACATGAATCTTTTATATTCCTTAGCTTTCTTTTCCTTCATAAGTTAGGTGGAAAGCCTTAAGACACAAGGTATTTTATGGTATTAATTGGTTTATCATTACTTTAAAATAAATATTAAGTTTCTATACATCAACTGTTAAAGTAATTGGATACTCATGTCAAGGCAATTTGGAAAGAAGAAGAAACAATGTAGCTTTGAAGAAGAAATAGTGCAGTTTGTCAACAAAATCCCACGTTATTTTATATACTTTTAGTTTTAGTGTTTATATAACTTCCACAAATATTACATAGTAAAACTTTGCGGATGGGACATGTCTTGCAATAAGATGTTTTTTTAAATAATCATATTTTTTAAAATAATTAATATTTTAAAAGAATTATTAAAATAACTATCTTTTAAAACAGATGCGCCAGATCAACTGACAGATCAATTTAAAAGCAAGAGGAGACGCCATTGGTGCTGACACATATTTTCAAAGCAGTGCATGGAGGCGCCAACAACCATGGCGCCTATGCATGAGCATTAGTGTATGTGCCAATTCATTTGGCGCATACACCTTATTTATATATATATATATATATATATATATATATATAATATATATATATATATATATATATGTATATATATATATATATATATATATATATATATATATATATATATATATATATATATATATATATTATTTATCATTTATTTAATAAATAATTAAATAAAATATTATATAAAAAATTATTCATGATATAATAAAAGTTACATGGGATTGACAAAAATTCAATGACCGGCCAGATCGAAACGTCCCCTGTTCCACATCCAGGTGCGTTAGTCTGTCTTCGAGGTCTCCCACAATTTTCTTGAGGTGTTTGGGGTCTTTGTGTGCTGACCTGATCCAATGATGACTGGTGTGAAGGTTCGTCGGAAGTTCTAGCGGTATTTGATAGATGTGTCATCATTTGTTCCCAATAGTCAGGGTGACTCTGGGCAACGACGCTTCCGTAATGTAGTTTGGTGCCCATGTTGTCGTAGTTGGGTCGATGTGGTCGGGTGGATTGTGGACGGTATAGTTGTCCGAATTGGGATATTGAATCGTTTTGGAAACGAAGCAATGGTTCTTGGGGTGTACTATAGTTAAACAATGGTTGGGTGTTTGGGTGGTCATTGATGGGGGGCTACGATGAAGTGACTCATATGAATCATCTGCGCTATAGACGGTTGTGATTGATGCATATGGTTGTTGGTGGGTAGGGTTTGATTCTTGGTTTTGTGGTTGGATGTAGGCATGGCAACGGGGCGGGTCGGGGACGATTTTTACCTTCCCCAAACCCAAATTCGAATCCTCAACCAATCCCCGTTCCCCGCCCCAAACCCAAACAGGGATGGGGAATCAAAACCCAAACCCATCCCAAACGGGTTCGGGTTGGGTTCGGGTATCTCCGTCCCACCACCATTCATTTAGTGAAATCAATTTTTTTAATAGAAATATTTATTTTTTCCAAAATAAAATTACATTACAAATAATAAAATAAAACAATCTAAAAAACTTCCATACATACATTTCAAATATTTTAAATAATATATTCAAATTAAAATATCAAAACATTGGTCATAATTTAATATTATAAATTATCAAAAATAAATAATAATATACATAATGAAATAAACGGATCGGGTTCGAGTTCGGGTTCGGGTTCGGGGTGGGTACTAGTGTCCCTATTACCCGAACCGTCCCCATATTTTATAATCGGGGAAAATCCATACCTGAACCCAAACCCAATCAATGCGGGTTTTCCCCGTCAACTTCGGGGCGGGTACGGGTTATGTTGTCATGCCTAGTTGGGTGGTGGCATGAATGGATTGCGAGGTTGGGTGTTTGGTTGTTGGGTGGGTGACATGAATGTGTTGCGAAATTGGGTGTTTGGTTGTTGGGTGTATGTGGTAGGGTGATGGTGTAAGATTGGTTATTGGGTTTGAGTGGTTTGACATTGGTGTTGGAGGGGGACTTGTTGTTGGACGTATGATGACGAAGCTAGTTGGCGTGGATCAATCAAATATTGTGGCTTAGATACAAATTGTTGCATTGTAACTGACCTAAACCATGCCATATATTGTTGAGTTGGTCTAGCACCATGTATGACTGGTTCATTTAAGATGTGTTGTCGTCGATTCCTCCAATGACGACACATCTCTTTTGTGAAGTCTCTCCACTCGGAATAATCCATTGGGCATCAACTCTTTTTTGATGTCAATCTCCCAAACATGTCGGAGGTTCTGGAATTTGTTGCTGCATGTCGAACTGCAATTTTACCCGGCCACTCTGGTGCATCTCCACAGTAGTGAACCAGATAATTGATGTCTTTGCTGTCCAAACTGCATCATCATCATGGTTAACCTGATGATCAAGACCAAGATATGGCATCCAGATAAACTGTACAACAATACGACATGATTAGATGATAAATAATTTGATAAGTATTTTAAAACTAAAATAGAGTTGTGTAGGAGTATTACATCGTCTGGTCCAATGTGATCCAATAGATTGTGATATACTACTGTAGTGTGTTTCAGACACCTATTGTACTTCATCCCTATAACTGACCACCTAGATCATAAACAATTGAAAAATATTATGTAGAGTTAATAGTAATATAAAGTCTAATTAATTATATGATAAAGTTTTAAACTTACTTTGTTGCAAACGACAATATGAATGACTTATCGTTTACCGGGGCGAGTGACGACATTCTTGACCAACCCTATGCTTGTAGCAAATACGCACATGAATAAAAAGTACAAGTATTTTTTTTGGCATTTTTACACATCGCACTATATAGATGGGTCAATACAGCTGAACCCCAACTATATGTGCTTACCTTATTAATGTTATGTAACAACGGTAAATACATAATATTTACCGTATTACCAATACTTTCTAGAAATAAAAAATTACCAAATAAAATCATAATATAATGCCGAACTTTAATTATTTTTTCGTATTCGGTTGATTCTTCGGATAATATTATACTCGCATAATATTGTTTGAGATATTTTAAATTTATACATTGCCCCCTAGCTTGACCGGATGACTCCCCCTCAGCTTGGTCATCACACAAAGGGGCATCCAATAATTCATTGCAGATAGAGTTGTCCTAGTTAATTCTACTATTCACGGTCTTACCATCTATACGTAGACCCAACAACATGTAGACGTCATCAAGTGTGACGGTACACTCACCGAAAGGAAGGTGAAATGTGTGGGTCTCGGGTCTCCATCTCTCCAACAAAGCAAGAATAAATTTGTAGTCAACCGAGTACGAGACTATGTTGAGGATATTTCCAAAACCACATCCTCTAATATATGGTTCTATCAAAGGATCGTGGGGTACATATTCATGTACACGACATCGAAATCGTTTTGGATCCTAATAAAACATAATTAAGAAATAAAATAAGAAGAAATAATATACAATAAAAACATAAATAAGAAATAAATACATAATAAATAAGAAATAAGTAAAAAAAAGAGTAATAACATACAAATATCGAGATATCGTCGATTGTTCCTCTGTGTTCATCACCCATAGTCAATATAGACATAATGCTGCAGAGGTTGAGTGTTGCAGAGGTTGGGTGTGGTAAAGATGAAGTGTTGCAGAGATTGATTGTTAGTGTTGTAGATGATGAGATGTTGTGGGTTGATGCCCTATTTATAGATGAGGAAGTCTTGAATAGGTTGAATAGCTATGCAGCATGTGAAGCATTGGATTTGATGCATGCATGTGAGAAGAGAGTAGGCGCCATAACCTTAGGTGCATGCTTGCTTTATGACATGCATGGTCACATGTGTTGGAGAATTGCCATCCAAGGCGCAGCGGAATTTAAAATTTTCTCCATTTAGTGATCCTTACAAATGGGCATGATCAGTGATAGAATCGTTACCTCTTGTGGCGATTCAAACCTTTGGTGCAGATCTCTGATAATGATCAAAACCTTTGATACAGATCCACGGGGCGATCACGAACGTTGAACGATGACAACGTCTCTACTCAGTCCACACGAACGGATTCCTTCAATCGCAATGCTAGCTGTTATGAATGAAGGCTTTGAGTGAGAGAGAGATACGAAATTCCAACTCTTCAGTTGTGTTGTATTCCCATACAAAGCTTCTGCACAAGAGCTCTATTTATAGAACCACTTGTGTGGGCTTCAAGCCAAAAAGCCCACTTAAGTGCATTTTGACATATATCTCATAATATGCCAAAATCACTTAAGTACTTGGTACCTTACCATATTTCGTATTCTACTTAAGTACATCGTACCTTACGACGTTCCTTAATTATTCTATCTCTCATCAATCCGTCCTTTGTGTGTGACCCTATAGGTTTTCGCGACGTTGGCAATTATATTAAATCACGCATTTAACATAATAAACAGTGAGCGGTATCTAGCAACACATCACTGCTATCCAAGTCACGAAAATGTCATGTGATCTGACAAAACCTCCTGTGATAATAATTATGTGTATAATTACCCCTTTGCCCTTATGTCTATATTGAACACAAGGTATAGACCGTGTCACCCTTGTCCAGTTCAATATTGGGCCCATAGACATTTATCCTGTTATGCAGGATTGGCAAATTCCATCTAGGACACTCATGTCCCTCAGCATGCTTTGTGGAGTACTCATCAACTGTCTTTATGGTCATCTAGTTACGGATAACGTTGGATCAGTAATAAGGCACTCAACTCTACATCTAGGATCCATAGTGGTTTCAGGTCGAAGAGTGGTATACACTATTATCACCATGAGAATAACTTATGACACTTTGCATAACTTTCTATATAGTATTCTCATAGCGGGTCAATCCGGTACAAATATTACTCCTAATATTCATACCTATGTTTAAGACTTGATAACTCTTTATCCATGATCCATGAGATGTGATCATCAGTCTACAAACATAATAGTCTTAATGCTTTAATGTTATCCCACTTCACATTAAAGCTCGACTACGGATACTTTAAGAATAGTGCCCTTATGTTTAATGTGTTCTCATGATTAAGTCACACTTAATACATTAAACGGACTATCTATTCTAGGGACTTTATTAATCAACCATAATAAAGAAAATTCCTTTTATTATTAATAAATAATTCGATACAAGTACCAAAAGTATTGGTCTCTATGGCTTACACCAACAACATGCGCCAAGGCTAGTGGCGCATGCATGTCTTTTTTGCCATGCAATGAAGAGGCGCCAAAGGCATGGGCGCCTAGGTTGCTTTATGCGCCATTGGAATGTGTGCATGCTTTGGACTATTAGGGCACAAATTCCTTATGAGATTCCTTGTGTGCAGGTGCATGCTTTGTGTGTGCAGAGATTCTACCAAGCACATGCATTGTATTATCTTGTCTCTGCATGAATTCTTTGCATTGTATTGTCTTGTCTTTGCAGATGAATTACGTGATCAATGCATTCAACGTTTATCCTATTTAATTGCATGTGAATAACAAATCAATGCATTCACTATCAGTACCCATACAAATCAGTAGAAACACTAAAGTTAGATTTAAAAAAATGTCTTCCTCACAACATTACATGATCAGTGCCCATATCGAATGTGAAATATTTGAGCATGAATTATTCGGTTTTTGTTTTTGCAACACAGAGGTAACTCGGTTTAGAATAAATCGACGATCAAACTTTCCACATCTGAAACAAAGAATAGAAAAGAAATTGCAGTGCAATCTTGTGGGTCAAATCATCTATAAAAGTCCGGTGTGGTTTGCAGACAACCAGGTAAAGTTTTATCAGAAGAAGATTCGAGATGATGACGATGTTCATCATATGTTTGTCAGTCACAAACAATCTGGGTACAACGATATATAGTTGTATATATTACCACAACAACACCAAGTGTCTAAGTTCATTGATCAGTCACAAGTGTTTTGTGAAATTGATGACGACGAACAAGCTGAGGTGAATGTTGTAGACGAGGAAGAAGAAGAAGCTGAGATTTTGGTTGATTAAATGGTGAACGATGATGAAGAAGAGGAGCCACACATGTCATCACATGCATGCGCCAGAAGTATGAGCGCAAGCACATGCATGCGCCAACACCCTTGACGCCTCCATGCATTGCTTTTAAAGCATGTGCCAATGATGTTGGCGTATCTTCTTGCTTTTAAATGGATGTGTCAGTTGTTCTGGCGCATCTGTTTTTAAAGATGGTTATTCCTATAACTTTTTTGAAATATTGGTTATTTTAGAAATCATTTTGAAAAATATGATTATTTAAAAAAAAATCAAAATCCATGGTATGTTATTTCTTAGTTAAGAAGATAATATTTGAAGACTTATGAGTTTTATTAGATCATGAGGCGTTTAATGTTGAGTTATTGTCGCATTACGTTATGAGTCTATGATAAAGTTTTAAATTTTATCTTTTTGTAATTTGAATTTGTTTGAGTTATAAAGATTTTAATATTAGAGTGATTTTTAAGAAAGTTTTCTAAATTTGATGATTTGGATGTTTCGTACTCGCCTATGGCCCATTAAAATCAATAGGTACTATTTGCATTTTTTTTTATGAACGTTGATCTACATCCATATAGGTATAATTTTACTTAGATACACTTTAACTTATAATGACAATAGTTGTTAGAGAATCGGGTATGATAATCCTGGATAACTTCGAAGAATCGTGTTCGTACACTTTCCGAACAAAGTATTTCGACCCTATTCTTGCTTGGGTTCACGAAATCTTTGTGGGGATAATTCTTGAAGAACAATTTGTTTCTGGCAAAGAGAAATGTTCAGGAATGTTGTTTCTGGCAAAGAGAAATGTTCAGGAATGTAGAGAGAAAGTTTGGTTTTGTTATCTCTTTTAAACAGAGGCCAAATGACTCCTTATATAGGAGATCAATAACAGAAACCGAAAAGACGCAACTGTTCAGAAACGATTACGTCGGTTGGGAAAGGGTTCAAATGTTCAAAAGAAAATTTCGAACCCCTTGGAACCCCGTTTCAATTATTCGCATTCAATTATACGTTGGCTCGACGAGCGTGCACTCCGCACTACCCCTAACTCGTTTCCAAGCTTTAACGCATAATTGCATCGGCCTATAGTAAATCACATTACTACTAAAATATATTGATGATACTAGAATCATCAACAAATCCCCCCCCCCCCCCATTTTAGCGTAATCCTTGATTTACTCAGTATATACAATAATATATACAAGGGTATAACACACAGGTATAACGATCAAACAAATGCATAAATGAAAATGTCTTGCGATTGAATTTTCATCTTAGTACAAATACACATTCCAAATACTCGAAAATCGGGGTGTCATAGCGATTGAACCCGTCAATCCATTTGAGTGTCTGAAGATATAGTACACATATGTTTCTTACAATACTCTACTATTCATACTTGACACTTTACAAGCCATGTGTTCTTATCCATTAATAAGCATATAGGAAGCCAAGTCCAAGCTTCTTGAAGCGGCAAAACTTCATGCTCACATAGGTGATTCTTTTAATCTTGCACCTGCATTTGCAATTTTCCAAAAGAACCATTAAGAAGATACAATTCAACCTAGCCATCACTTGCAGGTCTGAGCACATACCTTGGGAAGATAAACACAATTGCTCCAATCTCTAACTATGATCTTTCCATATTGAATTATGCTTCTAATGTTGTATTAGAAGGGAATTGGGTATACCATAGCTAATAGATTTAGATGGACTTTAATCCCATCCCAATTACCGATTTCTTCACTAAGTCTCTAGCTAACCCCTTCGTCAAGTGGTCAGCTAAGTTTTGTTGCGACCGAACAAACTCAATAGATATCACCCCATTCATGATTAATTCCCTAATCATACTATGTCTAACACCCAAATGTCTAGACTTTCCATTGTATATTTGACTATAAGCTTTAGCCAATGTGGCAGTACTATCACAACGGATAGAAATTGGTGATATCGGTTTAGGCCATATCGGAATCTCATATACCAAATTCCTTAGCCATTCCGCTTCTTTACCAGCAGCAGCTAATGCTACAAACTCAAATTCCATTGTGGAACTAGTTATACATGTTTGCTTCTTGGAAGCCCATGAGTTGGCACCTCCCCCAAGCAAGAACACCCATCCACTTGTAGAGGATGAATCTTCAGCATTATTTATCCAACTAGCATCCGAATAACCCTCTAACACCGAAGGAAATCCCATATATGACAATCCATAATTCATTGTACCCTTCAAGTACTTGAATACCCTAGTTATCGCATGCCAATGATGTCTACTAGGATTACTAGTAAATCTGCTCAACTTTCCAACCGCATAAGCAATATCCGGTCTAGTGCTAATCATAGCATACATCAAAGAGCCTATAGCTTTTGAATATTCGAGTTGATCCACAGGTTTACCTGTATTTGGCGTAAGCTTTTCTCCCGGATCCATGGGAGTACTTACTGGAGAACAACTTTCATAATTGAACTTCTTGAGTATTTTCTCAATGTAATGAGATTGCGTAATTACAATCCTCTTATTCTCCTGTTTAATCTTAATACCAAGAATAACTTCCGCTTCTCCCATATCCTTCATGGAGAACTTTGATGACAAGAAATTCTTCGTTTTATCAACTTGATTTTGGTCGGTGCCAAAGATCAACATGTCATCAACATATAAACAAATGAAAACTCCTTTACCGGAAGTATCAAATTTGCTATATACACATTTGTCAGCTTGGTTTAGAATGAAACCATTAGACAAAACAACCTCATCAAACTTTTGATGCCACTGCTTCGGAGCTTGTTTCAGCCCATACAACGACTTAACTAGCTTAGACACTTTATGCTCATTACCAGGCATTACAAATCCTTCAGGTTGCTTCATATACACTTCTTCCTCCAAATCACCATTCAGAAATGCTGTTTTGACATCCATTTGATGAATCACTAGATTATGAATAGCCGCCAAGGTAATCAACAATCTAATAGTAGTGATACGGGCAACAGGAGCATAGGTATCAAAATAATCAATCCCTTCCGTTTGTCTGAAGCCTTGGATAACTAATCTAGCTTTAAACTTGTCAATTGTACCATCGACTTTCGTCTTCTTTTTGAAGATCCATTTGCAACCCAATGGTTTGCAACCTGGTGGTAAATCAGATAATACCCAAGTATTATTTTCCATGATAGAACCAATCTCTTCGTCAATTGCTTCTTTCCAAAAAGCAGAATCTCGAGATTTCACAGCTTCATCATACGTTCTTGGATCCTCCTCTATACTATAGAAATAATAGTATTGAGTGTCAATCTGATCCTTTGATCCCTCAACTAAATATAGTTGAAAATCAGACCCATAAGATCTAGATTTTCTAGCTCTTTTGCTCATACGGAGTTCAAGTGTCTCACTTGGCACATCATTTGAATGATCATCCCTTAGAGATTCATCTGACTTAGGTATAGAGTCCTTTGGTCTAGGTATAGAAGAGAAACAATTCTCATCAAATATGGCATCTCTCAATTCTATAATCGTGTTAATAGAAATCGAGTCATTAGGTTCTATAACATAAAACCTATAGGCCTTGGAGTGCTCAGCATATCCAACAAAGATGCAAGCTACACCCTTTTCACCCAAAGTTTTCCTTTTTGGGTCCGGGAGTCTAACCACGGCCCTACAACCTCAAACACGTAGAAATGTTAAGTTGGGTCGTTTCTTATACCAAAGTTCATATGGGGTAGTCTTGTTCCTTTTATTAGGAACCCTATTTAACAAATAGCAAGCCGTTAACATAGCTTCTCCCCAAAACCCTTCACTCAAACCAGAGTAAGATAACATGGCATTCACCATTTCCTTAAGCACTCTATTTTTCCTTTCAGCCACACCATTTTGTTGAGGTGTATAAGGTGCCGTAGTCTCATGAATGATTCCTACGGATTGGAAAAATACAGGATCATAATATTCACCACCTCTATCTGTGCGTAATGTTTTAATCAACACATTCTGTTGCACTTCAACTTCAGTTTTATAAATTTTGAATTTATCTAAGGATTCGTCCTTAGCGTGCAGCAAATAAACATAGCAGAATCTAGATGCATCATCTATGAAAGTGACAAAATATTTTTTATGTCCTAATGATGGAGTAGCATGCAAATCACATAAATCACTATGTATCAACTCAAGAATGACAGATTTCCTTGTTATGCTTTTAAAAGGTTGCCTAGTGATCTTTGTTAACATGCAAGTTTTACAATTTTCTACATTTTTATCAAAAACAGGAATTAAATCATCTTTAGACATTTCATGCATTCTTTTATAATGTACGTGTCCTAGACGAGCATGCCATAACGATGAATTGATAACATTCGAAGAGGACATAAATACAGAACCAAAATCATTAGGAACTCCATTCAAATTCATCATAAACATACCATTATTATAATATCCAAATCCTACAAACACACCAGACTTCGATAAAACATATTTATCGGATTCACACACTTGCTTGTATCCAAGCTTATTTAATACAGGACCAGAAATTAAATTCTTACGTAGTTTAGGAACATACAAAACATTAAACAAAGTAATAGTCTTTCCAGAACTGAATTCTAGCACCACGTTTCCTTTGCCTTCAACGGGAGCGAATTGATCATCTCCCATGTAGAGGACAGAACCATCTTCCATTGGAACAAGAGTCTTGAACCAGAAACGATTCTTGCAAACATGTGTTGTAGCGCCAGAATCAATCCACCACGCGATAGCATCATCCTGCACATAGAATGCTTCAGAATTTAGTGAAACCGAATGTTTAATCAAACTATTCAAATCACGAATTGATTTCTGACCTTGGTTTTCGGATTGGTCCTTAGACCCCTTTCCTGAACCACTTGCATTCGCGTTATCATGCTTTTTGCCGGAACGACAATCCTTCTTGAAGTGGCCTGTTTTGCCACACTTCCAGCATTCTAGTTTCGGTTTCTTGTTAGCACCGAAACTGCCCTTATTGTTCTTGAAAGCACGCTTCTTTCCTTTGTTTTTGTTGTTACCGTTCTTACCACCCTCTTCGACCATATTAACCGAGGGTCCAGCAATTTCTTTGCCTTTTCCTTTGTCATCCTCCTGCGCTCTTAGAGATTCTTCTATGCGCAAGTGACTTCCAAGTTGGATCAAAGACAGTTCGTCTTTTCCATGCTTCAGATTGTGTTTGAAATCCTTCCACGAAGGAGGCTACTTGTCTATGATGCTTGAGACATATATTGTTTCATCCATCTTCAATTCGTGTTGTGTGAACTGTCCAAGGATTCGGAGGAGTTCATTGAATTGTTCCATGACAGACCTCGATTCAACCATTTTGTAATTGTTGAAATCGGTTACCAGGAACTTTTTACTGGATGAGTCCTCTGCCATGTACTTGGATTCGAGACAATCCCACAATTCCTTTGCAGATTCTATGTTTTGATAAATATCAAATAAGGGATCAGACATACCGTTAAGAATGTGCCCTCTGCATATGTAGTCGTCGTTCTCCCATTTTGATCTGCGTCTCAGATTTTCAACCGTGTCTTCCTCCAGAAGTTCTGGAATCGGTGTAGACAGGACGTGCACCACCTTCAACGTTGTCAACATGAAATGCATCTTCTTCTGCCAACGCCTGAAGTCTTGTCCTTGAAACTTGTCCAATTTTCCGAAGTTTGTAGTCATCTCCTTGACGGTGCTTCCTCCAGCCATGATTATCAGAAACTACTTTGTTCGTTTGTTAGAGAATCGGGTATGATAATCCTGGATAACTTCGAAGAATCGTCTTCGCACACTTTCCGAACAAAGTATTTCGACCCTATTCTTGCCTGGGTTCACGAAATCTTTGTGGGGATAATTCTTGAAGAACAATTTGTTTCTGGCAAAGAGAAATGTTCAGGAATGTAGAGAGAAAGTTTGGTTTCGTTATCTCTTTTAAACTGAGGCCAAATGACTCCTTATATAGGAGATCAATAACAGAAACCGAAAAGACGCAACTGTTCAGAAACGGTTACGTCGGTTGGGAAAGGGTTCAACTGTTCAAAAGAAAATTTCGAACCCCTTGGAACCCCGTTTCAATTATTCGCATTCAATTATACGTTGGCTCGACGAGCGTGCACTCCGCACTACCCCTAACTCGTTTCCAAACTTTAACGCATAATTGCATCGACCTATAGTAAATCACATTACTACTAAAATACATTGATGATACTAGAATCACCAACAATAGTTGCACCTCATTCAAAAACTGACTTAAAGGTAAAGTGATAATCTTGTATAAATATCTTTTAATATGCACCAAAAATCTATTTTCTATACTAATACATAATAAAAATCAAGTATATTGACGATATATAACACCTAAATTGATATGTGTATCTTGAAAAAAAATTATGTATATATACGAACTAAATTTTAGTAATTAAAATCCAATATGTTAGCAAGTGTTTTTATATCAATTTATACTAACTAAATTTTAGTAATAAAAACAAAGAAGTCAATAAAATTAAGAAGTTAAGTCAGTGTAAATTAATATTTAATACTATAGCTTTTCATATCATTGATCGGCTAGTTTGGATACTTAATTGAAGCCAATTTAAAATTTTAAATTAAATAATTGAATTGATTAAAAAATATATTTTAAAAATATTTTATTGGATAGAATGAAAAATAAAGTTAATTTATGTTGCAAAAGTTATGCCAAACTAAAAAACAAGTTAGGCAAATTTTTAATAATGGCCAGAATAATATTAATATGTTTGGTTTTTTGAGATATTTAAATCAAATACAAAAACTAGTTTTTCAAAAAGGAGAAATAAAAAGGTAAATTTAAATGACATATTTTTATGACAGAATTAAATTAATATATGTATTTTCTTGAAAATTTTGTTAAATTAAAAAGTGAAACTTTTTTAGAAAATAGAAATTAAAAAAATAGAGAATAATGTATATAGTATATTTAGAAATTTATGTCAAATGCAAAACAAATAGTTTTGAATTTTTTATTAGAAATAAATATAAAAAATTTAAGTATTATAAAAAAATCTTATTATTTTATATATAGTATTAATTATTGAATGACTAATAAGATTTCTTTTTCTCTGAAAATAGATACATTTCCAAACAAAAGATATTAAATTTTTTTGACTAGGAATATCTCAACCTTTAAATATTTAATTTTATAAATATAACAAAATGGTTGTTCTAAAATTATTCCTCAACCATTGCCTATTTATAAGGTCTTGGATTCACATATGTAGCATGTGCTGTTTAAATAGAATTAGGAGATAAAGGGGTTGGGTGATTGTGTCATACAATTAATTTTATTAATAAATATCAAGTAGAATTGCCAATAGAGAAAGAGAAAACACAATTTAGCAGCAAAGCGATATGAGCGATCTTTTCCCATTAATGATGATTTCATTAAAAAAAAAGTGAACGGAACAGATAATAAAATATTTTAAATATTTTATTTTATTATCTTTTTTTAAAATTTCTTTTATGATATCCTCAACTATATTTTTATTGGTGTGCTTTATATAAATTATTTACAAAAGAGAGATATCAAAGAAGAAAAATGCTAAATAAATATGGAACTTGTATGATATTTGACAACTTGAATTTTAGGTTAGCGTTTTCCATTATTTATTTTTTATGATTTCGATTTATATTTTTCTATTTTTGGCTAAATGGTTATGAACCTCTTCCAACTTATTACTTGCTTTTACTTACAAATACTCTCTTTCGTTGAAATGCTTATGCATTTACAAATGTATTTTTATTTTTATTTTTGTTAAATGATTTTACTTTGAATTATTGGCCAAGGTAGAGAAGACTCTCATGGAAAGTACGCTATATTTTCTCTTGCTTGGTATATAAACCAAGGGGAAACGTTTACTGGTCATGAGTTCAATTCCTGCAACTTAATTTTTGTATATTTAAAGCGCAAACGACTTTATATCTTGGTTTCTTTTAATTTCCTAGATGAAAAGTTGGTATTCATGTCGGTTGATAGTGCCAATCGAGGAGATATTTTTTTATTTTTAATATTGTATAATTTCCATTATGTCATGTATATATACACAAACTTCACGAACAGAGCGGGTGACTCTGGAACCTGCAGTTGTTGGAAGATTTATAAATAAGAGATATGAGAAACTAATAATCATACTTTATCTACTATTAAAGTGGATCAAGAATAATTGTCCGATGCTCGATTTTAGGAAATCTGAATTGCTAGGTTAAAGAAGCGTCAGTTCGATGAATCCAAAGATGATTATTCGAACATGGAAAATGCAAGAATCAAATGCCATTTCCCATAGACTGAACCATTGTTCTGTTGAGGAACCATAGTCGACCAGAAAATGAAGGTTGGAGATTGCAACGGTGAACATGAGCTTCCAGTATGGTGTGAATGAGGATGAACTGCAAGGTTAGCATTACAACACTCAAGTTAGTATGAAAGTAAGATTAGTGAATAAAGTTTGAATTGTCCCTAGAAAATGACGCATTTCCTCTTCCACGACAAGAAAATCATCCTCCAATGGCATGATTTTGTGGCGTGATAAATATGTGACATAAAGGCAGTTGTGACGCGTTTATCATGTCTCTATAAATTTTTAATATTAAAAAAATAGAAGTCAGGTATTAAGGTTGAAAAAGCCTAAAAAGTTTTTTAAAAAATGTTGTGGTGTAGAAAACACGTCGCAACATCCATTAAAAAATATTTTAAAAAAAGGACATCGGGTTTGAAATAGGGGGAAATTTGATTTTTTTTCAAAAATTTATTTGTGGCGTGTAAAATACATCGTAAATGGGATTTCAAATTTCAAAAAATAAAAAGGGAAAGTCTGACCGAATGAATTGATTGTGTAACATGGTTTGACTGACACCTTTTCGTAGTGTCATTGTATTCATGTCGCAACAGTATTATCGTTCAGATGTTGCGACGTATTATTCATGTCACTACGCAACGAATACTCTTTTTTATTTGCGACATGAATAACACATCGCTGAAGTCAATATATATTAACCACAAACCTTTCAATTTTCACCTTATCCTTATCATGTTTCAGCCTTCTTCTTCCTCCGTTTTCTCCTACCTTCTTCCACTTCCAGTTTCATTTTTGATCTTCACCTTAAGTCTTCTATTTTTTATTAAAGGTATTATATTTAATATTATATGTTGATTTTTTCGTTTTTTTATATACTTATTTTTATCTTGATTTTTTTTTAATTGTTGATTTTTTTTTTAAGATTCAAGATTTGATCAAGATTCAAGAAAATTGTTCAAGCTTTGTTGTTTACTAATTGAGGTATTTTAGTTCTTTTAATTAGTTATTTTTCATATTTTAATGTATAAAATTATTGGATTGTTGGTTGTTGTTGTAGAATATTTACTTAATTGTTTTTAATTTTTAATATATTTTAAAACACATTTTCAATCTAAAAATATATTTTAAAATGCATTATAAATCCCAAAATATATTTATTTGGTTATCATTAAAAATAGAATATATCTTTTTATTATTAAAAGCATAATATTTTTTTTTAAATAGAATATATTTTATTTTTATTAAAACATAATATGTTATTTTATATTTTTATTAAAAACATAATTTGTTATATTTTTATATTAAAATCCGAATATAATATACATTTAATAAAAACAATATATATTTTTTGTTCCAAACAACATATTATTAAAAATAATATATTATATTTTTATTTAAAAAATTATAACATGTTTATTAAAAACAGTATATTATATATTTATTAAAAATCTGAATATATTTTTATTTATATTGTATTATTATTAATACCATAATATATATTAAAAACAAGTATATAATATGTTTATTAAAAATATCATATATTTTTATTTTTAAAAGTATATTATATGTTAATTAAAAAATATATAATACTAAAAAATTATATAATATGTTTATTAAAAATAGTTTATTATATTTTTATTAAAAAATATATAATATGTTTATTAAAATAAAAAATATAAAAATAATATTATATTTTATTTATATTATAATATATATCAAATACATTATAAATAAAATGTAATTAAAAACATAATATATTATATATATTTTTTAAAAATAGAGTAATAAAATTTTTAAACAAAATATATTATATATATTTATTTAAAACAAAATAGTATGTATAATAGTTATATATATGTTTAGTAAAAGAATAATATCTTTATTAAAATCAAAATTGTATGAAATAGTTATTTTTTAAAACATAGTAATTGTTTTATTTAAAAATAGAGTATATAGTTATTATATGTTTTATATGTTATAGGTTTATTATATGAGTTTTTGAAAATAGAACATAATACTTATTTATTACTTCCCCCGTCTCACAATAGGTGTCTTCCTTGATATTTTCACATTTTTTAAGAAAATGATTAATTGTGTTAATTTCAATGATTAAATGAGTATCATTTACTAAAATAACCTTATTAAGGTAGTGGAGTAGTTACATGAATTAAAATACAATGGATAAAGGTAAGTTAGTGGAAAGAAATAATAAAAATGACTTTGGTATTATAAAAATGACTTTGATTTACTATATATTTTAAATTAAAGTTAATTTTATTAAGTAGTCTATTTGGGGAGACCCCACGAATAAATGAGCTGGTTGTAAAGACTTGTACCAAAAAATCAGAGGATTTTGTTGACGAACATACTAAGTTAGCTTTGATAAGTTGTTTATATTGTATTATTTTATTTAAATTAATTTATGTATATGAATAAATTGTTAAAGTTATATTAATATTTAATGACAAAGTTATGGCGTGATTTTCATGTGGCAACTAATTTAATGTTGTTTGTGCCGTGAAAATCACATGGTTATATTTCATTATTTTATTTAACTTAATTCTTGTATATAACTAAATTGTTTAAATTATATTCAATTTAATTTTTTTCTTATATGTGTTGAAGGATCGCAAATTTTTTAATTCAAAATCTTCAGTATACTCCAATAGTTTCAAACTCAATTAATGATCGTGTGAATCTTTATATTTAGAATTTAATAATTGGTGGGAGAGAGCCTATCGAGTGTTTATTTGGTGTTGGATATTTGGCCAGGAACTACATACTAGAGAATAGATTATTATTTGAAAGAGTTGCAGATGGGGAAGGAACATCACGTACACAACAGTTGACACCCCAAATGATGGAAACAGTGTAATAATTGGCGCTAATTGAGGCGAGACACGAGGCGGCATAACATGAGACGACGATAAATGCTCAAATAGAGAAAATGAAGAAGAGACAAATTGAAATGGAAGAAAATACGACAAATTACTCTCACCAAATAAATAATTCAATGGGGGTGATGTGGATGAAGTTATGGATGATGATGTTGATTGATTTTTTTAAATTAATTTTTGTAAAATATTGTAATTATTTTGAATTTAATCACTTTTAATTGAAACTTATATTTCTAATTATTATTAGAAAATATTAGTATTTTTAATTATTAATTAAAATTATTATTTTTAATTGTAAACAAATTTCTAAAATTTTTATTATTATTTACTTATTTTAATTGTTTATTAAATATTGTTTTAAATAAAAATTAATCTATGACATGGAAAACACGATGCTAATTAATATAAAATTTTCAATTTAGTGGCGTGAAAAATACGACGCAAAACTGATATTTGTGCCATGAAACTCACGTGGCAAACATGCCAACCTGACTTGCAGGCTTGCAACACAGCAAAATTGCAACATAATTTTGTGACGTGAGTATCACGTGGCAAAACTTTGGAACGTGAAATCACGAGGCAATGTTGTGTCGTGATTTTCACGTGGAAAAAAGTTGCCACAAGTGCTCACGCCTCGTGAATAACTACGACGCTAATTTAGGTTTTCGACGTGATTTTCACCTTTGTGGCGTGTAAATCACATCGCAAATAACTGTTTTTTTGTAGTGTTCATAAAGTATAACATACATAATAATTTACTGATCTTCAGGCGTATGATGCAGGGAGACGTTGGATGGATCTTAGATTCAGTTCTCCTGGACTATAACCCAAGAAAACTCTTCTACTCCATAAGTCGCTTGGTGGATTATTGCATTCTCTTGACCACGATTATATGGCCTTCTGACTGACCCATAACAATATACACTTTCCTTGTTTTTCTCTTCATATTTTATTGATTTTTGTTGAAAATAGTAAAAATAAATTTGTGTAATTTTTTTTTAAAAAAAAAGTTTAAACTGGCTTTTGAATTCATTTTGATAAATTGAATAGTTTAAAATTAATGATTCAGTTCGTTAACGATTTTTTTTTAATAAAGGTGATTTATTGAATAAAAAAGGAAACACAAAAAGGATGAGAGGATGTAAAACACAAGTCATCAAAAATAATAATTGGACATGTTAGAAGATATGATTCGATATAGAGTGGGGGTGAATAGATCATATGTTTAAAAAATTGAACAAAAGAGCTATTTTGAAACATTTATGGCACACGGAAGTAACCCAGATCGAATCGTCTAACCGAATCTCTATCGAAAAGCTCAGTCAGATATGCGTTAATGCTATCAATGTATGATAATAAACACAAATTGATCAAAGATTTTTAATCACTACCAATTGAATGCTATGCTATAAGTACAGTTTATTCTCAGTGATAAATCACACACAAAATCTATTGAGACAAATTATCAAACACCTTGTCTGCAATCGATTTTGTTTGGAAATTTATATGGTTTTGTTGATCTTCAATTCAATCACAATCTAAAGAATTGTGATTAACTCAAGAAAACCTCTTACAAAAGGTTATAAAAATTTATATCCAAAAATGTATCGATCGCATGATCGATGAATTCGATAATTTGAAAATGAAAAATAATAGAGATAGAGAGAGATAGAGAGAGTACACAAGGATTTGTTTAGGAAGTTCCCCCTTCGACATCGCTATGGATACGTTTGCTCTCAATTCGAACTCGAATTGAGATAATGAAATTAAACTAACTTTGCAAAATTAGTATACAAGAGAAATGTAGCAATCCAACCCTATAAACCCTAAGTTTGGTGTTGATCCACCTTCTCATGCTACTCCTTTGCAAGAGACTCTCGTTCTTCAAAGCTTTCACTCGATTCGATCCAAATTGCAAATTGTTGTAACCCTAAGTTTGGTGTTTTTTTCACTTCAAACAAGACTCTTTCAATCCTTTGAATAGGACGATAACATTGTTTTTCACTTCTCGGTTTGTAATGAGTTTTAAACAAAAAAAAGGATAATAGGCTCAAGGGGATTTCAAACAAGGGATAATATTATTTCAGGGTTGGCTTTTTGGCTAGCTGGCTAAAAAAACAAAAAACAAAACTGCCTTTATCATATCAGTGTACACAAGTAAACAACAACATCAACAAGAGTCAATTCAAGTTCTAGAGACTAACAGACATGGGTGAATCACACAAGAAAGAAAGAGATGGATTTTTGTATGTTATCCATATAAGACTCAAAGCCACAAGGTTAATTGATCTACCATAAATGATATAAAATTTAGAGTTTAGTCATTCCTATCATACTAAAAATGCACAACAAATTTTTCACATCACACCACAAGACTTTAGTCAAGAGAACTAAGAAAAATACTCATAATTGCAACTCAAAAACCAAAGGAAAAAACATGCATTTTTTTTTTAATTTAGCAACTAAAAACCAAAAACAGAGAAAAACTGAAAAACAAAATAAACAACAAAACAAATAAATGGTTCTCTCCCCCACACTTAAAACATACCATAAATATAAAATAAGAGTGGGAGAAAGGAAAGGACACACCCGAGGAGTCAAGGCGGATAAGTGATTGCATAAGCAGCCTTTTCCAAAGAGAGTTCTTCTGCATTCTCTTCTTCCAAAATCGGGTTCTCATGTAGTAGCTTTGGGTAGTGTCCATTGACCTTGAAATTTTGATTAGTGCATTCTCCTTGTATTCCAGGATCAGAGAAGAATCTTTGATAAGTAAAAGCGTTGAATGGACGCGTGAAAGTGATCTCCTTTTTCATAACATCAAGAATTAAAGGATTACGGGGTTGCATCACTACTTTTGTTTCATCTTTAAGTGAGATCTTATACATACATATGGATGGGCTAATATCATGAGTGTCAGCCAATGTCCATCTAATTCCCTTCTTATGTTTCTGCTTAAGTTGAAGCTTTGATGAATAATATAAATCCTCGGGAAGTGGTTTAGGCTCTAAAGAATGTGATTGCTCAATGGATGGTATGTTTGGGGTAGCCAGAATGTCAAGAGCTTCAGCTACATAAACAACTCCATTTACACTATCATCCTGCAAGGCAACATCAATCTCAGCACAAACAACACAAATGTTAGTCTTAGTACAATCATCACATGAGTAAATATCATCAAAACCAGATAAAGTCACTACGCCAAATAAGGGAAAAGAGGGCGCTTATTTTGGCCTATAACAACGCTTTTAAGCGCCCTCTAAAGTGGCGCTGGCATAGGTAAAGACATCGCTTTGTTTTCCTGGAGAAAGCGCTGTCTAAAGTGGCCCTTTAAGGGCCACATTATAGTGCGCTTTCAGAAAAAAGCGCCCTCTGGAGTGGTCCATAAAGGGCCACCTTAGAGGGCGCTTTCTGGACAAAGCGCCCTCTAAAGTTGTCAATGTAAAGTGTTTAGAGGGCGCTTCCTACAGAAAGCGTCCTCTAAAGTGTTAGTTTTTTTAAAAAAATTTGTTTGAAAAACAGTGGGTATTTAATTGGGAACCTGTTCGCATGCTGCAAAAGTGTAAAATTCATATTGATTTCATCCTTTAATCCAATGTTATACACCATTAATCCATTGATATATACAACATGAATCCATTTATATACAACATTAATCCTCCATATATACAACATTAATATATATTCATGCATGTACAACAACATTCCATACATATATGTACAACAATATACAACCTATATGATTCTTTGATCAATAATGAATTGACACAATTCATCCTTCACTTCATCCAAATGAGCTCTTGAGTAAGATTTGTATTCGTCAAAGTACTACAATTAAGAGAATAAAACATATTCATGATTTAGTAACAAATTAGATGAAATATCCGATAATATTAAAATAAACCCTAAGTTATTATTCCATACCAGTTTTGGGATGTCTATACGATTCAACGCAATGATATCTCTCATAAATCTCAATACAAAAAATCCGCAATCGACCGAATTGTTTTGCTGAGGACACTACACAGAAAAACAAACAATATATATAGTTAATTTCTTACAAACACTATTATAAGCAAAAAACAAACACTATTATAAGCAAAAATAAGATACTTAATATATACCTGAACTCTGACCCAGGTAATGTCCTTCCTATTACGATAATTCTTTTTCGATCTAAATTTTAGTATTGCCCTAACAAAATAAAAACGTATATTGAGATCAATCTGACAGACATAATTAAATATACAAATACACACGAATATTTAGGGGAATTTCACTTACGCGTCAACCGTCTTCTTCATACTCGGATATTTACTCCAATCACCCGATAACGAATCGAGATAATACACCATTAGTCTCGAAAGATCCATAGCAACCAACACCCAGTGACCACTGTAAAATAAAACAAAAATTTAGATGTATGAAAATTTTCTACGTAAAAGATATACATAGATTAGAATGAAATTATTAGAAAGAAAATCTAACCCGTTGCCAGAATTAAACGGTAAAAAATACAAACTGGGTGTAGTATTATCGCCGGCCGCCATGAATCTATCGACTAGTTCATTCTTTACGGATGTTGGATTTTTCGTTATAAACGTTGTGTTGATACGGGAAGCAGCAATAAAATTGAATCGGTTACACAATTCAGTTCCCCGCATCAATGTGTCATACATATACCTTAAATAGAAACATAATAAACATTAGACTACTCATTGAAATGTGTAAATAAACTGTTCAACTAAGTAAATAATAGATTGATCGGAGTACCATATGTATGTATGAATGACAGCGATGCCCAATTCTTCGTGTTCAAAAAGTTGTTGCATGTCCTCCTTTGCAATTATTTCGGAATGAGCAATTCCGAAAACACCTTCATCAAAATCTACACTACGGATGGCGCCGTGCATAATATCAGACTCTTCCACCATTTTCTCAAGACGCATCATAATTTGAGATTTTGTCCCGAACGTCGTTGGAATATCCTTACCAGCTTTTTTCAACTTTCGACCGGGAACCTAAAAATTCATATAAATTAAATCATGACTTTTTGTGATGCAACAGAATCGTTGCGTATATAATTCAATGGGTATATATATTTGTACCTCTTTTTGAGATGCAACCGACTCGATGCGTCTTGAAATCCCTTTACCAACTTTATGTGTGGGTCTTGTAGGAGTCTAACATTACCATGTAATAAGGATTGATTAAATATCATAATTGTAGCTGAATTGAAATGTGAATACTAAATATTCATAATCATTTAGAACATATATACCTCGGCATCTGGGAAAATTAGATCTGACGGTCATCCAACAAAGGATCCGACTGCATCTCGCATCAACGTTGTCTCTGAAATAACGTCAGGTAATGGTAGAAGCGCGTCCGTATCTAATACAAGGTCAACCGAAACTTTCATATATCCCACCGGGAGGGGATTATGGTGAAGTAATTCACCCGAAGTGTTGTGCACTTTTCCCTTGCCAACTATGCGATAAGTTGGTGACGATAGATACAGCTGACAAGGTGTAATGCCCTAAACCAATAATAAATGTTATTATTAACGTGTATATGTGTCAAGTAAAAAAGTGCTATTTTAATTTCATAATAACATATATAATTACCTCGGGAAATTTCGGTTGACAATTGATACTAGCTCAGTCACTAGTATCTTTTGCCTCGGAACCACACCTTTCCTCTCTATACCTTGCATTCTCCTTTTGCAATTCGAGTACTTGTGCCCTTAACTCCACCAAGGTCTCCATCACCTCTTTGTTGGTAGGATTTTTTGTTTTTGGTTTTTTATAAAATGACGACGGAGTCACACCAAAACCCTTACCCCTCACACGACCGGAATACTCAGGAATATTTAGTACTCGACTAAGTACGCTCCTGCAATCCTGGACCTCGGTTGAAGGTAAGGTTTGGGATAAAGTCTCCTGAAATATTATTAGAGGAGATTAAAAATGAATTATATGTCTAACAAAATTTTCGATATAATTAAAGAAATAATGTTACATATACTTACACATTCGTCATAAACATTTTGAACCGCTTCAACGACAGCCCCATCCTTCCCAACCCAAGCAGCCTTCCACAATACGTGCTCCGGAAGAGATGTTGCGTCACTTTTCTCCTCGGCTAGCTACATATTGAATCAGATTATAAGATCATCAATTATAACATATTGTGACAATGTATAAGCTCATAGCATTTGAATATACTCACAGTTCTTTGTTGTAACCGTGCATATCCCGTACGCCCTTTTTTGTACGGATACGCGGGTTTTGATGCCCTTTTCTGATTTTTGTCGCTTACTTCCTGGATAAAAAAGTTTAAGGCATATTAGAACCAAGTAACTTAACAATTGTATAATACCATAATTAATAGACATTACATGGAATTTTTCGTTTCTTCGTTTGGCGACAAAGTTATCCCATTCTTCGGCTGAAATAATCTCCGCATACTTCATTGGCCGTTCTGCTTCAACAAATTTTCCTTCCTCATCCTTGAGAAATTTGTTGGACAAAAAGGATCGAAATCCTCGGAGTCTTTTTCCGGCCAATTGAATACAATATTTTTGCCGGCTTTCATCGATGTGAAAGGATCTCTAAAAAACATACACATGGAGTGTGTTATTATAAGTAATATTATAACAATATATGGTCAACAAATAGTCAACAAAAAAAACATATAACAATATATGGTAAGTACCTGTATCTCGGACCATATTTTTTCTTTGCCAACCTTCAATTCCGGACTTCTCCAATTATCACATGTAATCGGAATATGTTGTCGAACAAGGAAACCAATGTAACTTGCCAACATTGAACCGTTAGGCTCAATTAGTTGGTCTTCAACACTCCAATGTACTTCGAATTTTTCACCCCTGTCTCTTGCACGAATGATTGACTTCATAACAGTCAATCCTCGTTTGATTTCTTTTTCAACATTGTTACGTGATCCACTCGCGTCATGGGTATCGTCTTGGTTAGCCATTTTATCTGTAATATAGAAATGATTCAATAAGACCCAAGTAAGACAATGACCATATTCGTGAAGCTACACAAAAAACACATTCATATACCTTCCATTTCTCTCATGTTACAACAATCTAAACTCTTTTTTTTTTATCATTATTGAATACAAACTCACACACACCTACTGCATACAAAAGACCAATGCAAACTTATGGTGTTTGGAACATGAACAAACTTGCATCCATAATCATCAAACTTCCAAGTACAAGCTCAAACACACTCCAAATGACATCAGTTTTCAATCAGAAATAAAAAACCTTACAACAAGGTGCTCATGAACACCATATAGTGATCGTTTGCCCTAAACAACATTAATCAACATAATGCACAAAATGTAAAACTCAGTTTAGAAAATGCCCTAATCAAACACCTGAAGAAAGTGAACGGTAACGATGGAGAAGAGAAATACCTTCAAGGTGACGGTAACGATGGAGAAGAAAGTGAACAGCGACGGTGGACGCAGATAACTCAGTGAACGTGAACGCAGCAGCAGAAAAAGGCGACGGCGACGACGACGGTGAGGGAGGGAGAACGAACGGAGGACGAGAGTAATCGCAGTAGAGAGTAATCGCAGTAGAGAGAAAACCCAGTTACGTAAACAAAATAGCATATAGAGAGGGAAAATAAAGAGACATGCAGTATATGTTATAATTTTAATGTTTACTAAAGGGGACCTTAGAGGGCGCTTGTGTAAAAAAAACGCCCTCTAAAGGGGGCCTAAGAGGGCGCTTCTAAAAGCGCTCTCTAAGGCTTTCCAAAAGCGCCTTATAAACTGGAAATGTACATGGACTTAGAGAGCGCTTTTTTAAAAGCGTCCTCTAAGGGTACCCTTAGAGGGCGCTTTCATAAACGCGCCCTCTATTGGTGTCCCTCCATTTCCTCATTATTTTTTCGCTTCACTTTAGAGGGCGTTTTGTTACAAAAGCGCCCTCTAAAGTGCGCTGTCTATTCCAGTTGTTCGCTCCTTATTTTTTCTCTTCACTTTAGAGTGCGCTTCTTTAAGAAAGCGCCCTCTAAGGTGCGTTGTCTATTCCAGTTTTTGGTGTAGTGAGTTGGAAAATCAGCTGAAAACAAATCAGAATAAGCTTCATCAACAACTTTAGAAAGCAACTCTATTTGAAAAATAGAATGCTCTTCCTTGTCAATCTTCTTATTTTTCAGTACTCTTTGTGGGAAAGGGATTGATGATACATACTTTTTTCCAACCTCAACAATAATAGGATGTTCTGGTTCTGTAAATTTTTCGGGTCTCAAGGAAATTGCACTCACATTAGAGCCTTTTGGATTAACTATTGTTTGAGCATGTAGTTGGTTTGATCCTTGAGTTTGTTGCATGACATTCATTGAAGTGGCAAGTTGTCCAATTTGTGTTTGCAAAGTCTGAATACTAGAATCTGTTCGTTGTTGAAATTGGAGACTGTTTACAACCATTTGTTTGACAAGTTCCTCTAGTGAAGGTTCAGAAGGTGAAGAGGTGGTTACTTGTGGAGGGTTATATAGTGGTGGTGGTGGAATGGGTAGTATCAATTGTTTCACTAAAGAGGTAAGTTCATCAATTCTGGTTTCTAGAGCTTTGTTGGAAGAAGAAACTTGAATCTCATTCACACATTTTGCTTGGACCACAAAATTATCCCTTGTTATGAACTGTTGGGAGTTAAGTGACATGTTCCTAATCAAGGATTTGGCAGAAATAGGATATTCAATACACAAAGCATTATAATCAACATCAGGGATAACAAGTTCTCTCAGAGTTCTTTGGTCAGCCATGTTAAACTTAATAGAAAAGAAAAAAAAATCAACAAATAATGAGAAAACACAACTAACTCAGCAATGCAACAACAAATAGGAAAATACCAACAATGTCCTTATTAAGTAAAAACAATTGAAATACAAAAAAAAAACGATTAAAATAAAATAAAAAAATAAAAAAATACGAAAATTAATCTAATAACGTCATTTAAGAATTTTGAGAATTTTTGCGGAATTCTCTGAAACTACAAAAACAGAAAATAAATCATAAAAAATAGAAAAATAAGGAATTTCGATTTTTTAGGGCGACTTCCACTATTTAGTTCCTAAATAAAGGCTTTCGATCCTTAATTTTTTCCTAATAAATCGACAAAGAATCGGAATAATTTGAGGCAATTTGTTTAAAAATAGAATTTTTTTTTATCCTAAACCGCAAAAAGACCAATACGCAAAAAAGTTAGGGCAAAAAAATACTAAAACACCTATGACTATAATAATAGTTAGACTATAATAATAGTTAGACTATAATAATGGTTAAAATCTACAAGAATCCCCGGCAACGGCGCCAATTTAATCCGTTGTCGCACACGAGTAAAAAACGAGTAATAAAATATAGTAAACGGGAAGCAACACCTTGAGTATCGTATCACAAGGACTCTTGAATGTTATAACCAAACGAATGGAAAAAAGGGGTTTTAAAGGTTCAAAACTTAAATCGAAGATAATTAAAAGTAAAAGCAAAATTGATAAATAAGCTAATCTATTGTATCGATTTCTGACTTATCATCAATTCTTATAATTTCAATTCCCTAGCGGATTCAATCCCATTCGATTACAATACCCACTAACAAGCGCAAATTGGTATTATATGATGTATGTTCCTAATTTCCGAATTAAGCAAACAGATTTAAGCATACGCGAATTAAGCAAATACGACTTAATCAAATATGATAACGAAAAAGCTACGCTAACGTGATTATAATTAAAGATCATACAAACAATCAAATTTAATCAACTATATCCTATAAGAAACAATCGAATTAAGCAAACGAAAATAACCGAATTAAGCAAACGAGTTTATAGGAAAAATTGAAAAGAAATTGAAATTAAATTGAAATTAAATTGAAATTAATAAAAACCTTAAAGTGGAATTCGAATACAACAGATCAACTCTTTAGGAATTAGCTCTCCATAAAATCTTCTAAGCAATATTGTCTCATCAAAATTCAGAACTAGGATTTCTATAGTAGTGAAAGACCTAATATTATAAAAGGTAAATTAAGAACTAGGATCTTCTAAGGCCCTTATAGGATCCGACCCGGAAATTACAAAAACTGACCCAAACTAACTATTTTAATTAAGTCTGGAATTTCAACGAATTATTCGACCCTCCTTCACTTAGAATCATATTTTTACTTCAACATGAAACTTTTAGCTTATTCTCTCATCTTTCCAACGCATATTAGAACGTATCAATCCGATCCTCGTAGCTCAAGTTATGATCTGCATAGTAACAAGGTATGAAATAACTATTTATGCTGAAAATAAAGTACGAAAATAAAATAAAACCAAAAATAAAATTAAATATAAAAATACACTAAAATAGTAAAAATAATAGAATAAATTATAGAGTTGCCTAAGTACAATAGTAGAAGAAGGTGCATCAAAATGCACTGATCAACATATGTTAAAATTTGTCCACATAAAAAACATGTCCAAGCATCATTAAAAGGGTTAAATTCAGGGACCAAAATCTCAAAAATAAGAAAACACACTTTTATTATTACAGTGACTTCATTTACCCAAGTTTCACAAAAGAGGACAAATTTTTCTGCAGAATAGTACAACATAGCAACTTGCATCAAATTGTCAAAGCAACCCATGGAATCTTAGAAAGTCTATCTGTTTCATTACCAAGAACATCAACACATCAAACACAAAAACCCTAATCTTTCTACTATAAAAAGAGAACATCAGTAAACAAAAGGGGGGGGGGGGGTCATCATCTTCATTCATAATACATTACAAATCAAAAAACCAGTAACCATAATCACCATACACGCATATTCAAAACAGTAACCATAATCACTAAACATTTTCAAACGGAAAGAAGGAGAAGATTGCAAAAGACCAGTAGACTGAAAAAGGGGTATTTTCGTTTCTTTTTTGCTTGTACTGATGAATCATATCCAAAATAATCAAACTGGTGTTTACCTTTTCTTTATGTATTTTTGTTGCCATGAGTAAACTAAGATCGTGAGAAGAAGGGTCGATCGCCGTTGTGAGTTTTTGGGCGACCGAAATCGTGAGTTTTAAGCAGCCACCATTGAGAGATGTTGAAATCCATTGTGAGTTTTTAGGCGACCGGAATCATGGTGTGAACGCCCGGAATCATGGTGTCAACAGGCGAAATCGGTGGTGTGAGGACATCGCACGAATTTGCGTTTGGAGCCGGCCGAAGTCGCGGTGGTGAATGGATGTTGCCATATTCGCGTTTGAAGCGGTCACGTTTGGTGAGGGAGAGAGAACAGCGGCCGTGTTGATGAGGAAGAGAGGGAACGATCATTGAAATTAGGTTTTTTTTTTTACTTTTGTTGTTAATGGACGAGTTGGGTCGGATCCGACCCGATCCGCCGCTCTATGCTTATTCGTCCACTGTTTGGGTCCAATTTTTTTAATTTCATTTAGTTATTGTGTCTTGTATTAACAAACACATGTATTTTACAACTGGATTGATGGCCTGGTGGTAAAGGCTCTGGTAGTTAGACCCAGGGTCAGGGGTTTAACCCTTGGTGGCAGCAAAAAATGTTTTTTCCACTTATCTTTATTCTTTTTTATGGCCATTTTCTTGAATTTTTTTTATAAACTTTTTATGATTTTATTTTATCATTATTTTGGTATCTTTTTATCTAGTCATATTTTAAATACTTGTTGATTTTAGTACTTCTTTCGTGTTATTTTTTTAAGTGTGTTGCAAATCATCTTTTTTTATTTATTTATTTTTACTCGACTTATTCTTGGGGACCTCTTTACATCAAGTTTTTTTAAGCATATCTAATCAAATTTCATTGATTGCAAATTTACGTACATTGATCATTTTAATTTAATTTCAAACCTTAATCTTTTTTTAAATTTATTTTTCTTTACTAAAAATCAGAAGAAAAAGATTACTTAGGTGAAAAGTCCAGTCATAATCCCGAATACTAGGCCCTTGCAAGAGCTTGCAAGCGATAAGTGTTCATCTTCTCTTCAAAACACTTGTAAATATTCAAACCCTTTTCTCAATAAAATTGAAATAAAAAGATTACCTGGGTAAAAGGTCCAAATGTAATATGAGTATTAGACCCAAGTTGTAAGAGCTTGCAAGTCATAAATACTCGTCTTTCAAGCCCCAAAAAATACATCCAACCAATCAAACTCTTTTCTTCGTCGTCGTGCGGTCTTCAAAACCTTTTCATAAACGAAATACATATTTTCTTAAGATTATGTAAATCAATGCTTCGTCCACAATTGTTGAGTTGAGATAAGTGACGTTTTTCTGAATGTTGATTTGTAAATTCATTCGATGTACAGTATACATCTACTCCTCATCTGTTTTGGGTAAAATAATGTATTTTGCCTATTAAAACAATATAGATTTCGCTAAAATCAACCAACAAAGAAACTTTTTACCCAGAACTACGCGTGCCTTGAGTTCTCTATTGAGATATGTAGAAGCAGGATTGCGAAATCTTGTCAGACCTATAAATTTAAAAAAACATAGGTTTAGTTCCCTTCGTTAAAAATCCAAAAACATTTTCTCTTTTCTTTTGATCCTATTATTCTTTCCCTAATAATAAATTGAGAAGCCTAACATTTCTAAACTAACACTAACACACATAATTAACCTAATGGTTCCCGTTGAGTACAACGAACGTGAGGGATGTTAATACCTTCCCCTTCCGTAACCGACTCCCGAACCCTGATATTGGTTGCGATGACCATATCTTATCCTTTTTTAGGGGTTTTATCGATATTCCCCCTTTCCCATTTTGGGAATAAATAAAGTTCGGTGGCGACTCTGTTTAGTCCATCCTGCGAGTATGCAATTGCACTTCGCTAAGTCGTGTTCTCATTTTTCGAGGTGCGACACTAAATATGCACCAATGGAGCTCAAGAACTCAAAAACTCGAGGCTCAATCAACCATCATGTCGATGTTCGACACTAGACATAAATCCTTGAGACATGATTGATTAAGATCGATGAAATATACACACATCTACCATTTTCCCAATGTTTTCTTCATTATTTCTATGTTAGCCAACCAAGTTGGGTATCTAATATCCTATATAAATCCATCCCCTTTCAACTTCTTCACTTCCTCTTAAATACCCACTCTCTTCTCTTATCCTTTTTTACGTTTTCTTTGGGTGTAGGTTTTAAACCCATACTTGATTGCAAGATGATTGCACACTAGTTTGGGGTCTATTTCGGCCATACCGAATAGTGCCCATGCAAATAGGTTTAATTTATTTCGAAAAAGTTGGATAGTGACATCTTCTTCCTCCTTATTCATTGATGTTCTTATCTGAGTAGTTTGATTATTCTAATGACCTATTGGTATCACTTTAACTCTTTCATTGTGTCAACATGTCTTCTAAGGAATCAACCCTAGGGTTTATATCAACATATTTGACCGCGTGAGAGTTGCATTGAGGGATCGCCTACCCTATTCCTTTAAGCCTTAAACTCTATGGGTAACATTTTTGTGCCACTTCTTGGTCGCCTATAAGAAATCCTACCTACATGTTGTCAAGGGGGTACTTCATGGTTAAATATACAGTCAAGAAGACATCTCTCAAGGCATTTAAAGTCATCCTACAAATGATGATATTATATGAATAATGGGCATTCAACGCCAAGTATCTTACTTTTATGACCTTGTCGTTCCTTCCAACCCTGAACGTCTCTAACATCGTGACATATCCTCAAACCCATAGTCGTTCCCCCAAAAATCCCACCAGCAAACCTATGAATTATTGTAGAAGGTCGAGATCAATCTTTAAACCTTCAAATTTAGCCTATTATAGGACATTGGCCGAGTTATCGGGGTTCACCAGGACTCTTTTGACATTCCAATTTTGCATCTATAAGCAAATCACAATGGGATCATTTTTGTGATGTATAATTCCGTTCGCATTTTAGTTAGAGAAACTAATCTCTAGCGAGACAATTGTTCTTTCCATGAGTCAGGTACATGTGATATTAATTACTTGACGGGAATATCACATTCTCGACGAGCATGACTTTCTGCCTCCCACAAAGCCTCATAAAACCATATTCAAAGTGTGATTTTCTTGGTGGGGGTCATGTCTTTCTTCATGGATGAAACTCCTTTTTGGATGGTGTTTTGTGACGGCTTTCTCATGTATGTAGTGCTCTTGTTTCTGGATTCTAGTAGTTATCTCGTGCGCATCTCATTAGGAGGCTTTCTTGGATTAAATTTTTAATTTCTCGCATCAGGTGGTGACAATCATTTGTATGATGACTTCATGTCTTGTGATACTTGCACCACCTATCTAACTCGCCCCTCATTAAATCTTCTTTGGGGGAAATGGGTTCGAGTATGACCTTGGTGTGGTAGATGTCTTGGAGGATCTATTATTTCCTTGTGTTCAGTGGGGTGAAATGTTCTAATGGCCTCCTAATAGGCTTGAATTCAATCTTCTCTCATACTAGTATTGTGTTCTAGTTCCTTCATTATTGGGGGGCTTCCAATTTTTTATCGCCTTGTTCTCTTTCATCTCAATTTCTCTTTTTGACATTTCTTTCTTCTCCTTTGATATAACATTCCCTTTTCACCATAATTTCTTCTACCGAGGAAGTCAACTTCTTGATCAAGGACTTGTTGAAGTGCTTGACCTTGAGGTCATTCTAGAAATCTCAAACGAATATTTCTAGTTTGGGTTGGAGACCTTGATGGGCTCTTCATTAAACTTGACCGAAAATCCATGCAAAGACTCAGAGTAGCCATGGGAACAATGAACAGGCTCGTCGTGGAAACCTTTCTATGCTTATTGGCTGAAAAATGGTGGACCATTTTTCTTCTTGTCAGATCTTGGTAACATGATACCGAGAAGCTCGGGAGGCTCATATACCACTAGAGGGCGGCTTCTTTCAATATCTCATACATCAACTTACATTTCAGCGAGTCAGCAACCCCAATTATAGGCATCTGGGTGTTGAATATGATTATGTGCTCCTAGGGTCGCTCTTGTCTCAAATGATACCAGAGGTGGTAGTTTGAAATCATTTGGGACTAGGGCATCCCAAAATTTTGCACAGATGGTTGAGAACCAGTGAATTCTTCTTACTCGATTAACTTCATCTTTGGTTGTCGCTGTTGTAGATCATAAACATTATCATGTAGTGCTTCATTATGGCGATAGGCTCTTACATATCGACTAGCATCTCCGTTATGGAACTTGGTCGTTGTTGTTGCTACAAGTGACAACCCTTACCATTGTGAGATGGCATTAGGCTATTGTTGGAATTAGTTTGTGTGGTCCACGTCAGTTTTACAGGGACCCACAATGAGCGTCAAATTTGCTAGAAAAGTAAACCAGTGTAATCTTACCATCGAGGGCCAATAAGGTATTAGTCGCCTATTATGTGAATTGCATATTTTATTTTCTTGGTGATCATCTCCTTAGGCAGACGCTCTGACATATTTCATACTCAAGACCCATCAAAAATCATTTAAGGTGATTGTCATTAATTATTATGATATATTAATGATAATTGGAATTAAACTTTATTGTCATATCATGTGTTATAATGTTATCAATTAATCATAAATGAGTTATCCCTCGTAATTTAATCTGAACATTCCCTCCATATTAATTTTGGGCCAAGAAGATCAATTTGATCCATCAAATGTCTCAACCCAATTTTCTTATGATGAACTAGTTATAATTTGATGCGGGCTTTTATTGGCTCCGGATTATGACCCGACTTACTCTTGACAACCCAGCCCAATTTGACGGACCTAAATTAAAATTGAAATTTTTATCATAACTTTGAATACCATCACGGGTTCTAGGCTCATGAGCTTAAGACATGGAAAATTTCCTACCACATGCATTGTCGTACATCAACATCATGTTGGCTCCTATGAATCACGCTATTGACATAAATGCATAAAACAAAAACTATAGGTAATAGTATAAAACTCACATACTTTCTATATTTTAGTTATATGTGCTTTTTATTTATTTAAGTATTACCTACGATGTTGAATCTTTCATGAATATTGGTCGTTGACCTAATTTAAAGCATATTAGTTGCATGCTCCATATCTAATATCGTACATTGGGATGTCGAAAAATGTTTACTAAAGTTAAATCATTTTAATATATGTACTTTTAGTCACATCTTGTTTTGTAATTGTACTCAAACTGATATCGAACGTAGTTAGTTGAAACCCGGTTTGCATTGCAAAAGTATTTACGCAGATGGCTATTCATATTTTTCTACTCTTACATATCACAATTTTTTTCGTAAATCATTTATGTTAATGTTAAAAAAAATATATATTCTAAATTATAAAAAAAAAATTACAAAGTATGTATGAAAGTGACATTTATAACAAATAGTGATGTTGAAAAGTAATGGATGATTTTAAATTCTAGTTATCCGGAAAATAAGATATAGACAACTTAGAAAGTTTTTTTTAATGGCTAAATATTTATATTATTAAAATTGCTTAAGTTAATATTGACGAGATTTCAAGTTCCATGTTGTTTAGATATTGAGATTAATGAGAGTTTATAGAGAGAGATATCTCTCATTTTATAAGTCGGTTTTGTAGAAACTCTAGCTCTAAGATGGTATCACGAGTATATCGATTCGGGTCACCCATCCTTTATATATGTGTATCAAACCCACACAAAAAAAATATTGAGCGCAAGGGGGTTGTCGCCACCGCAGATTTACCAGAGCGAGGGAACCGGGACTACGAACTAAAGAAGGTCCTACGAAGAGAAAATAGAAGATCAGAAGAGTCACCATCGAATTTTATTTGGATTGCCTTTATGGGAGAGACGAGGGGAAATAGTCGATAAAACCCTCAAAAAGGAAAGGTGCACACGGGTAGTGCAAAGATAAGGAATCAGTCTCGCAACCGAGATTTGGGTTCGGAAGTCAGTTACGCAAGGGGAATGTATTGACACCCCTCACGTCCATGGTACTCCATGGGAACCATTTGGATTGTTTACGTATGCATGTATTTATCTCGTTTATTATTTTATTTTCTAAAGAATGTAAAAAATGATTAGACTCTAGGAATTTTTGTTTATTGTGCTCGCCAAGGATTGTGGTCCTTGTGCCTACGTATCACTCATCGGGTGATGAGGAATCAGAGCTCCGTAGTTTGGAGTAGAAAATGTTTGTGTGTTGATTGCTTTTACCTTTGAGAAAAAGGGTTTTCTGAGTGAAGCCCTAAGACACAAAATAAGGTTTGATGGGTTGTGTTGATTTTACCTTGAACAAGGCTTTATGAAAAATAGTTTGTGATTAGATTGCACTAAAGTCTATGGGCAGAGGTGAATATTCTAGACAGCAAGTCAAGCGTCTTGCGTCCAAAATAATCAGAGTAAGGGTAGGAATGCTTCATTCTTACTCATTATCCACCACTTAAGGTTTGTGGCACACAATACTAATCATAGTTTTATTTTATTTTGAATTTGATTATGAAAATGCCATTGTCGTTAGATCAAGGGTCTATTTATTTGATTATGAAATTGGACAGTGTAACAGGCATACAAAGTAACCAATAAGAAAGTAAAGGGTCTCATTGTAAGGTAGCCCAAAAGAAATCCTTGTGTGTGTAAAAATGGTCTAAGCTAAACAAAGGATAATGATCTTACAAACATGTCCCCCTAGGGTAGTGCCATGATGTCATTCTTACAACAGATATATAAGTTACAGATGAAATCCAAAGTTAACAGAGTTTCATAAGGATAAGGAAAAGGCCTCCAAGCAAAGGTCCTAAATGAGATCCTCTAAGTCCAATTTGATTAAGTGGAATGAATATTTTTGGTCTTATCATTTTATCATATTTTTGTTGTTTTTAATTGTATGATGATAATAAGATAAATGACAATAAATAAACATGCATGATGAGTTTATACAATGAGTATGATGATGATGAGTACTTAAATGTAAATTACAAAATATCAACATAAAAGTAAATAGCAAGATAACAATGGTAATAACAACGGTTAGTGGTAATCTAAGTTAGTAAAGTTTAAGTGAAGTTAGTATTATGAACGGGTTAAACACTTGATGATTATCTATCCTTAGGTCAAAAGATTCAATATATGGCGTATTAGGGGATAACTTATCATTGATGCAAAGTATTGAAGATGATCAATGATCAACTTACAATAGGTTCGTAACAATGAAAGTTATGCAAACGTCAAGTCCATCTATTAATAGCTTGACAAAAGGAAGACTATACCAACTTAAGGGTTAAAAGTTAATTTTTTAATTAACTGATTAATTTAGACAAGTTATAAAAGATAAATATACAATATAGTCAATATGGTAAGGATTAGTGTACAATATAAACAAGTTAGCATAAAAGTTAATGAGTTAGTATAAACAAAAGCAATAACATGAATAAGATGAAACCAACACGTTAGTGTATGCATAAACAAGGCTTCATCTATATGTCAAATGACCCAAGTTGGTTGATGTAGGGGCAACCTATCCATGTTTCAATGTACCATGAATGAACTCTTGATCATTCATTAGTAGATTTGAAACATGGAAGGTTCAAGCAACCCTAAACAACTAAATATCATGACAACTATATGCTTCATTAGCCACTAAGTTCAAGATCTCAAAAGTCAACCAAAAAATGCCCAAATGACATGAAACAAAGCATAAATTAGAGGCAAAAATAATAAGGGTCCATGTTGAAAATATTTTCAGAATAATAAAAATAAGTGGGGTAAAAATTAAAATGGAAATGGAAATAAATATGGTAAAAATAAATAAAATAAGAGTGAAAAGAATAAAAAAGAAATGGAGTGCATGCGCTGGGGGTTGAACCCCTAACCTTGGGGTCATAAGGGATAAACCCCCTCTCCCATTGGGCCAAGTGCTCGCTTGTGACAAGAAAGGGCACTTAATAAATAAAATAATAAAAACAAATAATAAATTGGATACGCGTGCATGTCGCAACCTGAAAAATACAGTGCGCGAAAAAAAAAACAACCGGCGAAAGAAAAAGACAGAAGAGTCGCCACCGTGCGTTATTCATCCCAAAGGAGGGAAAGGAAACGCTCGAAGTAAACCTGAAAAAGGAAAGGACAAGACGGGGTCTCGCAACCAAATCTTGGGTTCGGGAGTCGGTTATGCGAAGGGAAGGTATTAGCACCCCTACGCATCCGTAGTACTCTACGGGATCCACTTTTGTAGTTTTCGTCTAAAGGGTGTGAGTTTATCTTGTGCTGTTTACAAAAAAAAAGGGTTAAATGAAAATGACTCGCGCGGATGTCACATCCACTGCATACGTATCTCATCTGAATATGAGAATCAGAGTCTTCGTAGCTCGGCTGACCTATGGGTTGGGGGGATGTGTGCTCGCTAAGACATCGCGTCTTATGCCTACGTATCTCATCTGGAATGAGAATCAGAGCAAGCCGTAGTTCGGCTAACTATGGGGTTGTGGATTGGGTTTTGGACGAACGACGTCACTACGCAATCTACCGGATGCTCGACCTTTGGAGACTTACTCGCCTGTAGTAGAAGGAGTTAACGTGTTGCTTTGGGTTTTAGGGTTTGGGATGCTCAAGGGCAAAAAGGCAGTCCTTGACGAAGGAACCGCGCTACCTGCAGGGATACGAACACATACAAAACAACCATGTATAAAGTAAATGTGCCAACAAGGGGCTCAGAAGTAAATAAACAAAAGAAAACAAATGCCTCCTATCGAGGTCTTCCAGCTAAGAAAGCGATAAAATGCGGAAAAGAGGTAAAAGTACCACACGGATGAAGATCCGAAGTAACAACAATTAAAGGAGTAAGAAACCCAGGGACCTCCCAAGCTAATGCCATCAAAGAAAAGTGAGTCAGTACAGGTAATCGGAATGAACCTCCAGGGGGTATCCCACAAATAAAGTGGAAAACCACGCAAACCATCTCTGCAAGAGTCTGTGAGCCCTTACAAAAACTCAACAAAAGGGTTAGTGAAACACGATAAGCATTTTTTTCATGAATAACAGTATGGTTTCAGAAACCTCAAACCCTGTGGCATACATTTCAGAAATCATGTGATTAAACATTCAAGGCATAGGTTTCACCCATTCATGCATAATTAAACCCGTGGGCAAAAATATAATGAAATTCATCCATCATACCTCATACATTCAGATGATCCAAATTAAGAGCATAAAATCATGGGAATGAGGCAAACCTGATGGGAGAGACCGGTTGAAATCAAATGGCACGGCTGGGTTTGCAAGGCAATGAAAGTGTGTGAGTCAGATTGAATTTTTCAGAGCTGCCTGGGGGTTACTCTGAGTTCTCTGTCAGGTTTCTCTCCAAGTTTTGTCAAGGGTTTTGTTCCAAGGAAACCTCAGAGTATTTTGCTTCTCTTCCTTTTTCTCAAGTGAAGCCTTGGTATTTATAGACTGAATTTCATGGTTTTGTGGGCTCAAATGAGAGAAACCCAAGTCCAAAATTTTTTATTATATTTTATTTATTTTTTTATTATTATTTTTATTTATTTATTTTTTTTGTAAAAAATTATTATTATTATTTATTTTTTTTCGTTTTTTTTTTCGGATCTAATTTTGATTGACATGATGAAATGCAATATGAAATGCTAAATGAATGCATGAATGAGGAGGACAATTTTTGGGGTGTTACAGCTGCCCATATTCAATCATCAGCTAAACCGAGTAGGATGAAAGCGAACAACTTATCAGACAAACGGGGTGAGCTGTGATTGAATACCAAAGACAGACCGAAAATTTGCGTTCCGAGAACACCACAAAAACGCGGAAATACACCGTGCTGTTTATTTTCTTCCGATCCTCTGGCTTAATCTGGAGTTTCGATCCTCTGGCTGAACCTATACTCAATTTAGTCCTCTGGTTGGATATTAATTTTGATCCTCGGGCTGGATACGATTTTGATCTTCTGGCTAGATCTTCTTCGATCTTCTGGCTAGATCTCCTCCGTTTCGATTCTCTGGCTGAATCTATTTCCTTTGATTCTCTGGCTGAATCTACTTCGATCTTCTGGCTAGATCTGAATTGTTGCGATTTTCGATCTTCTGGCTAGATCTTCTTTGTTTCGATTCTCTGGATGAATCTACTTCGATCTTCTGGCTAGATCTGGATTGTTTTGATGATAAATTCCCGTCATTAGGATCCCGCATCTGAGGCATGCGCTGGTTGACCCTCTTTTGAAATCTACACCCAACCTTCATATTAGATATGCAGCTTCGAGAATATTCCATTTTTGGGCTTCGTACATATTCTTCGGGCTAGAACATGTTGTAACGACTCCTCAATTAGACTTGGGCTTGTCGGGGAAATAAAGCTTGTAGGCGACTTCACTGGGGAATCTTCAAATTGAGCCTTAGGCTGGCTTACTGGAACATGATTCTCAGGTTGAATCTTCGAAATGACCCTCAGGCTGGATCACTGGAACACGATTCTCAGGCTGAATCTTTGAAATGACCCTGAGGCTGGGTCACTGGAACACGATTCTCAGGCTGAATCTTCAAAATGAACCTCAGGCCGGATCACTGGAACACGATTCTCAGGCTGAATCTTCAAAATGACCCTCAGGCTGGATCACTAGAAAACGATTCTCAGGCTGAATCTTCAAAATGACCCTCAGGCTGGATCACTGGAAAACGATTCTCAGGCTGAATCTTCAAAACGACCCTCAGGCTGGATCACTCACGGTTGAACCTCTGGCTGGATCTCATGACCTTGGTTGTAAAGTAATTCTCCAGTCTGCTTGGAAGAACCTGTTTATCAGCTTATGTGTATGCTTGATATGATATGCATGCAAATGCAAATGTTATGCATGGTGTAAAAAGAAATCTGCTTGGGGAAGCAAACTCCGGTAGGGAACAAATCGCTGTATCAATCCTTGAATGCTCTGTGGGGAATGATCCGTCTGCCGGGACCAATGAGCCACCAAAAATAAATTGGCTGCTTGAAAAGTTGACCTTGCGGGGGGAGTATCAACTATGGAAACTTTTCTCGGCGAGGCTCTGTGAGGAGAGTCTGTGGGGAAAACACTTCCTGGGGAAATATCGTAGGAAACGACCTTTGCTGGGGATATGAACTTGCTAATCGTCCTCAAGCTGGGGATTAGAACAAATCTGTTAGAAATAATCTGCTGGGGATGAGATGAACACTGGGAACACCACCCTCTTGTCCGTTGGGTATGCAACCACTCCGCTGTTGCTAGGAAGATACAGTCTGACACTGTCAACTCCGCTGGGGATATATAGTCTGGATACTGTCAACTCTACTGGGGATAGACAGTCTGGATACTGTCAACTCTGTTGGGGAACATGCTCTGCTGAGGAGAGACTTTGTCAACCGCTTGGGGATGAGGATTCATGACTTGGCATCCGGTTCCTGTGACCTGCAACCAAAAATACACGTATGCCTCGGGGGAATTACTCGGTTTGAATTCACCGTTCGGGATTAAGCACATTCAAAGCAATTTTAAATGTTTTCCTATGCGAATCATCTGCAAAAGCCACCATTATGTTCATATGCAATATGTTTTATCAAAAATTCGGACATTTTTGCAAACAAACTGATAAATGAAAAATAAAGAGGCTCTTTAACTGAATTATTCAACTCTTAATGGGGAGAAAATTTGTGCCAGGAATAGGCGAGGGTATCAGGAAGCTGATCCCTGAAAAGAGGTGATCGCTATAAAAAGAGAACTATCCTAATGACAACGGGGATACGGGGTCCCACTGAGTTTCGACTCTGCTATGACTCGTATGTCCTCAAGACGCTCTGCTCATCTTGCTTTCTGAAGTGGATGATTAGTCGATCTTTAACCTTCGAAGATTGCCGGATTGAATGAAACGGTGATATAACACTGATGAACTCAGATCACAGTCATTCGCTTATTCCCTAACTTTTGCCTGGATCGCCCCCTTTTTCGGGTTTTCAATCCACCGGGATACCCATTTTTGCCTGAGCCGCCCTTTTGGGTTTTCGACTCACCGGGTGTACTATTTTTTTATATCCCTAATTTTTGCCCGAACCTTTTTATTCTCTTTTTTTTTGGTTCGTCGGGATGCCCTTTTTTTGCCTGGACTATTCTTTTTATCGTCCAGCGGGTCTATTTTATGCGAAGTATATTTTTTTTTAACTGCGTCTGAGTTAATAGGGGACGGTAATCCTTCGCCATCCATGGTTGTTAGCATCAAAGCTCCGCCATAGAAAATCCTTTTAACCACGTACGGACCCTCATAGTTCGGTGTCCATTTGCCCCTGTGATCTGTGTTGGGAGGAAGAAATCTTTTGAGTACCAATTCACCGACTTGATACCCCCAAGGGCGCACTTTCTGACCAAATGCTTTCTTCATTCGTCTCTGACTGAGATACGTCAATTCTGGGTACGTAGTTCCAGCATAGCACCATTTCCCGTTGGTTTGATTGATGACCAAAGCTGAATCCCCGTATACATCCAGGGTTTTAATCTGTATATTGACGGCTTCCTCAAGTCTTAGGATACAGGCTTCGTATTCGGCTTCATTGTTGGTGCAGGGAAAAGTTATTTTGGCGCCAAATGGCATATGAACCCCCTTCCGGTGTGGTCAACACTACACCAACTCCGCGACCATTGACGTGGACCGCCCCATCAAACATCATAACCCATTTGGATTCAGGGTCAGGCCCCTCCTCCGGGAGTGGTTCCTCTCAATCTTTCGATTTGAGAAACATGATGTCCTCATCAGGAAAGTCAAACCTCATAGGTTGGTAATCATCAATCGGTTGCTCTGCAAGATAGTCTGACAAGACACTTCCCTTGATGGCTTTTTGTGAAGTGTATTGGATGTCATACTCTGTCAGTATCATTTGTCACCTAGTAACCTTTCCAGTAAGTGCTGGCTTTTCAAAAATATACTTGACTGGATCCCTTTTTTATATCAATAGAGTCGTGTGAGTCAACATATACTGTCTTAGTCGGGGAGCAGCCCATGCCAAAGCGCGGCAAGTTTTCTCGAGCAATGAGTATCTTTGTTCACAGTCGGTAAACTTTTGCTAAGGTAGTATATTGCATGCTCTTTTCGACCTGACTCGTCATGCTGACCGAGCACACAACCCATTGACCTTTCTAACACAGTCAAGTACATGATCAACGGTCTTTCCTCTCGGCCTGTAGACTGGCCCCGATCTTGATCTCTTTGTTGTCGTCTTCGGTACCAACGTTGATGGTCTCAACCACCTCCTGATAAGGTGTAATAGCTCGGTCCTCCTGTTTCAACAATCTGGCTAACCCTTCAGGCAATTCACAATCTTCCTCAGCCCCTTCTTCGGCTTGATAGATAGGATTGTCGAAGTCATACTTGGCCATAGCAGTGTCGTTAGCAGTGAGATCCGAGTGGTCGGCTCTGCATGATGGAGGATCATGCTTTACCTTAGAATGAGAGATTTTTTTTTGGAAAGAAAGAAAAAACGAAAAAAGAAACATTGCCGTTTTTTTTGTAAAAGTAGAAAAAAAACTGAAATAAAGAGAACACAAAATTGTTTGCAAAAGCCGTCCTTTATTGATGATAAAAATAATTGCGAAATGTAACTAAATGGATGGCCCTACAAATGAGCCGTTACACCTTGGGCAAAGTGTAAGACTTTATTATGCATGTAATAAAGGAAAACAATAAAAATCACTCTTTCAGTAGAGTAACCCAGACGGTTTTTTCAGACGACCAATTGTCGAGCTTTTCTCCCGGGACACACGGGCGAATCCAGCTATCTAAGTCACAGTCGCTGTCAGCCTTGTCTTCATCTGCAGCATTGACGATGTGGGGAGAAACCAAACCCCCGCTGGAGAGAGTACCGGTTTCATTCTTCTGAGATCCCGGAGCATACCCCAATCCAAACTTGTCTTCTTTGATGACTGGCTCCACAAATTTGCCCCAGCTTTGGGCATTACCAGCTTTAACCACTTCGACAGCTTGCTTGTATGAAGAGATAGAAGTCCCGACCTTCTCAAACTCAGGTGAAAAGACAGCTTCGGGCGCGACCTCATTGATGTTTGTAGTTTCGAAGCCCTGACACAGCATCTCATGCATCTCGCCATCCATCTCTACATACTTAAATGTAGACAGGTGGCTAACAAAGATATCCTCTTCACCACATACAGTGACGATCTGACCTTCTAGTTCATATTTGAGCTTCTGGTGGAGGGTAGAAGTAACAGCACCGGCATCATGAATCCAAGGCCGACCTAGCAGACAGTTGTAGGCAGGTTGGATATCCATCACATAAAAGGTGCTCTTGAACACCTGCGGTCCAATCTTAACTGGCAACTCAACTTCGCCAAAAACAGCTCTCTTAGAGCCATCAAAAGCCCTCACAACTAAGTTACTTGGCCTTAGGATGATGCCATCGCAATCCAACTTCATTAAGGCTTTCTTTGGAAGAACATTCAGAGAAGAGCCTGTATCAACCAAAACATGGGAAAGCACCACCCCTTTTCACTCCATTGTGATATGCAAGGCTTTGTTGTGATTCCTGCCCTCAGGTGTCAGGTCATTATCGGTGAAACCTAGCCCCCGGCTAGCGTTTACATTGGAAACTACCGACTCCAGCTGGTTAACAGTTATCTCCGGTGGAACATAGACCATATTCAGTACTTTCAACAAGGCTGCTCTGTGCGCCTCAGAGCACAGCAATAGTGAGAGAATGGAGATCTTTGAGGGTGTCTGATTTAGCTGGTCGACTACCTTGTAGTCACTTTTCTTGATAATCCTCATAAACTCATCCACTTCCTTCTCGAATGCGGTCTTAGGAGGATCTTCCTCAGTAGTAACCTCTTCGGTGGATACCTGTTTCCCTTTAGCCTTGGCAGCTGCCTCGGCTTCAGTATTCGCGCGTAATGTTGATGGTGCAAATAGGCGTCCACTGCGAGTGAAGCACCAACCCCTTCAACATTGTCTACAGCGGAGCTACCAATGTCAATGTCTTCTTCGTTAACTTTCTGCCCCTGGCAGTAGATATCAGCCCCATAGTGCCACGGGATAGCACTGTCTTTCTCATACGGAACGGGTCCTGGTATTGTGATGGTGATCGGACCAACCAAAGTCGGTTGAGGGCTGTCAGAGTAAATTGCAACTGGTGCTGAACTTTCGATGTTCACCGCTGCTGGTTCTGTACTTTCTGGGAAATATATTATTGTCGGAGCGAGTCTCTCGGGAACATATATTTCTTCAGGAGTGAAATAAAACGTCACCGTCGATACATCATTCTTCACCGGACGGGCCTGATCGAACTGAAGACAACCTTCATCTATCAGCTGCTGAATACCCATTCTCAAACTGTCACATCCGTTTTCGGCAGCTTGACAATTTCTGCATTCTTCCCCACAGCCCGGGAAAATCTGTCCTTTCAGAAGTCGGTCTTTAACCACCAATAGCGAAGTCTTCACCTTAGTCACATCAGAAACCAAATTCAAAGTTTCCCCACTATCAACAGCATTAATCCTCTGCCCGCCGTGAGCCTGCATCGGGTTCTGGATAACATTAGGCACCGGAGCGAAATTGATAGCCTCGGCATCTCTCAAATCTTGTACCTTTAACTGGAGAGCCTTGCAATTATCTGTAGTATGGCCAGGTGCGTTGGAGTGAAAAGCGCATCTTGCATTGACATCATAACCTCTAGGCAAATTATTGGGATCGATTGGTGGGGCCAGAGTTCTCAATGTAACCAGATTCATGTCAATCAGCTTGGGAAGTAATACTGAATAAGGCATTGGGATTGGCTCGATGACCCGGTCCGTCTGCCTTGGACGTTGTTGATAGTGTCTTTGTTGACCCGAATTACCTCCTTGTTGTTGATTGCTGTACCTGGGTTATTGTTGCGGATGATATTGCAGTTGAGGAACAGGTGTTGGAATAGTGACTGCGGCCACTTGATCTTGATAATAATTAGGGCGTCCTCTACCCCTGCCTCTGCCAGCATACACAACGCTTGCCTCGCCTTCTTTTCTTCGCTGACCGTTACCAGCAAACGGTCTCTTGGGACCTGATGGGTTGGAAACACTATTGTCTTGAATTCGGCCCATCTTCAACAGACTCTCGATTCTTTCTCCAGCAATTACTATCTCTGCAAAGCTGATTGACGGGCAAGCAACCAATCTCTCAATATAATTGCCTTGAAGAGTGTTCATGAACATGTCCGCCATCTCCCTTTCAGACATAGGGGGTTGGACGGACGCAGCAATCTGTCTCCAACGCTAAGCATATTCTCTAAAGGTCTCCTTGGCAGTCTGGGACATACCTTGCAACAAGGTCCGATTTGGAGCCATGTCCAGGTTGTATTGATATTGCTTGACAAAAGCCTCTGCCAAGTCTTTCCAGCTCTTGATGGTAGTACGAGACAAATGAGAATACCATTCACGAGAAGCTCCAGTTAGACTGTCTTCAAAATAGTACATCCACAGCTTTTCATCTTCCGTGTGAGCTCCCAACCTTCCCAAATAAGATTGGAGATGAGTGCGTGGGCAAGAAGCCCCGTTGTATTTCTCAAAAGTAGGGGGTTTGAACTTGTGAGGAATCCTTACTCCCTGAACCAGACCAAGATTTGTGACATCAAAGCCTAAGGAATTTTGAGACTCCAAAGATTTGAGCTTCTCAGCAAGCTCATCCATACGACGAGTGGTCTCGAGGGCCTCGTCGTGCAAAGAAAATTGATCATACTAATAATCTTCAGTAACGGGGTGCCCGTTAATCTGAATTCCTTGATTCACATTGTACCTTCCACCAATACCATTTCCAACATTCCCTGTGTTGCCAACATTACCCGGGTTTCCATCAGCATTTGCGTTACCCGCGTTACCAGTGTTCACAGGGTTATCAGCGTTCCCAGGGTTACCAGGGTTTCCCTCAGCATTTAGTATCTCCACCTCCGGATCGGGTCTCGGTTGCTCAACCAATTCCCTCAGCTTTTCTTGACCTGCTGCCATACCAGTCATCAATGTCATGAACTGATCCATCCTTTCAAGCATATCAGCCAGCTCTTTCTGTACTTGGTCCATCGCTAGTCGTGGACGGTTTTCCTTTGTCGGGTATCTGTGGACTCGCTTGGGACCAATAACTGCCTGATACAGGGAACAAACATTAGACACTGCGGTGACACCTGCAAAACAGACAAGAGTTAATATGCATGGTATGCGATGCACTGCTTGTTCAGTTTTAAGGCACCCCCGTTTTGAAAGGGAATACCCTGCAAATGAATAAGCATGAGATGTTGGATGCAAATATGCAGATGATGTTATGCAATGCAAAGGCATGTCAATCAGAATTGATGGATCCGCTTGAACATCTGTCAGGTTGCACTTCCTGGAGAGAAATTCACTGAGGAATATAATACAAGACCAAAACTCTGCTCCAGAAAACCGGGTTGGTTGGAGGTTAAGGTTTCCTGAATTTAGCCCACCCCTCACTGGTAGGTTCTAAGAACAGAAGTTCGTCAGCTTCAGCCCTTCAGTCGCGAATAATACGTTTACCACTGAAGGTTTGACATTATTACGGGATAAAAGACCTCCACTGACTCCCCTCAACAGGACATCCTAAAGCAAGTTCCTCTCGGGGTCCTCGGATTGATCAGCGAGAATGCGCCCACCAGAGCTAACATAATCACGTCTCGGAGGAGAGGCCTCGACTGAGTTCTCGGGAAATGGTCACCAGAGTCGACGATTTCTAAAGGAACACCATGTCATTACGGAACATCCGTAGGACATAATATATCCAAAAGAAACCTCGTCTGGGTGTGGTTCTTCACGAACGACTTAACGTAGCAACATGCCACGCAAGCCTCATGATCATCCACTCTAAAACCTGTGTGTACACTCAAGCCTGGGTAATGGGCTTATCTCTCATAGAACATCCCATCCCAACAAACAAACAAACAGATCCAATAGATACAACAGATGCATGCAAGCAGGTAAGCAAATAAATGTACAAAAGCATGAACACCCAATAAACATAAAATCACACAAGCTAGGAGGGACTCGCTTAGGGAAGATGGACCAGCAAGAGGTCAACTTCTTAGTCCCCAGCAGAGTCGCCAGCTGTCGCAACCTAAAAAATACAGTGCGCGAAAAAAAAACAACCGGCGAAAGAAAAAGACAGAAGAGTCGCCATCGTGCGTTATTCATCCCATAGGAGGGAAAGGAAACGCTCGAAGTAAACCTGAAAAAGGAAAGGACAAGACGGGGTCTCGCAACCAAATCTTGGGTTCGGGAGTCGGTTATGCGAAGGGAAGGTATTAGCACCCCTACGCATCCGTAGTACTCTACGGGATCCACTTTTGTAGTTTTCGTCTAAAGGGTGTGAGTTTATCTTGTGTTGTTTACCAAAAAAAAAGGGTTAAATGAAAATGACTCGCGCGGATGTCGCGTCCACTGCATACGTATCTCATCTGAATATGAGAATCAGAGTCTTCGTAGCTCGGATAACCTATGGGTTGGGGGGATGTGTGCTTGCTAAGACATCGCGTCTTATGCCTACGTATCTCATCTGGAATGAGAATCAGAGCAAGCCGTAGTTCGGCTAACTACGGGGTTGTGGATTGGGTTTTGGACGAACGACGTCACTACGCAATCTACCGGATGCTCGACCTTTAGAGACTTACTCGCCTGTAGTAGAAGGAGTTAACGTGTTGCTTTGGGTTTTAGGGTTTGGGATGCTCAAGGGCAAAAAGGCAGTCCTTGACGAAGGAACCGCGCTACCTGCAGGGATACGAACACATACAAAACAACCATGTATAAAGTAAATGTGCCAACAAGGGGCTCAGAAGTAAATAAACAAAAGAAAACAAATGCCTCCTATCGAGGTCTTCCAGCTAAGAAAGCGATAAAATGCGGAAAAGAGGTAAAAGTACCACACGGATGAAGATCCGAAGTAACAGCAATTAAAGGAGTAAGAAACCCAGGGACCTCCCAAGCTAATGCCATCAAAGAAAAGTGAGTCAGTACAGGTAATCGGAATGAACCTCCAGGGGGTATCCCACAAATAAAGTGGGAAAACCACGCAAACCATCTCTGCAAGAGTCTGTGAGCCCTCACAAAAACTCAACAAAAGGGTTAGTGAAACACGATAAGCATTTTTTTCATGAATAACAGTATGGTTTCAGAAACCTCAAACCCTGTGGCATACATTTCAGAAATCATGTGATTAAACATTCAAGGCATAGGTTTCACCCATTCATGCATAATTAAACCCGTGGGCAAAAACATAATGAAATTCATCCATCACACCTCATACATTCAGATGATCCAAATTAAGAGCATAAAATCATGGGAATGAGGCAAACCTGATGGGAGAGACCAGTTGAAATCAAATGGCACGGCTGGGTTTGCAAGGCAATGAAAGTGTGTGAGTCAGATTGAATTTTTCAGAGCTGCCTGGGGGTTACTCTGAGTTCTCTGTCAGGTTTCTCTCCAGGTTTTGTCAAGGGTTTTGTTCCAAGGAAACCTCAGAGTATTTTGCTTCTCTTCCTTTTTCTCAAGTGAAGCCTTGGTATTTATAGACTGAATTTCATGGTTTTGTGTGCTTAAATGAGAGAGACCCAAGTCCAAAAAATTTTATTATATATATATTTTTTTATTATTTTTATTTATTTATTTTTTTTGTAAAAAATTATTATTATTATTATTTTTTTTCGTTTTTTTTTTCGGATCTAATTCTGATTGACATGATGAAATGCAATATGAAATGCTAAATGAATGCATGAATGAGGAGGGCAATTTTTGGGGTGTTACAGTGCAGAAGGACCAATCAGGACATGACAACATAAATATTTTAATTTGAAAACGCGCGTTCAACTTCATCTTCTTCCTAATGACATCTCAGAATCAAAACCTCCAAACACAAGTTTTTCATTGGATTTAATCATGGAAACATTTCATATTCATAAAACCGAACTAGCCTCCACAGCCATGAGCCATTGATTGGTTCTGAGTGTGTAGTATTTTGCCCAAAACTCAGAAGAACAAGGTGACCTAAATTTAAAATTAAATGATGAATAATGGTTAATCAAAACTCAAAGCATGAGGTTAATGATCAGTGAGTGGTTTTGAGTGGAATGGCTAATTGTTTGAGTGGAGGGGGTGAGTGGAACTACCTGATCAGAATTGGTTTCATAGTGGTGCTCCGATGACTTGGTGCAACTCAGATGAGGTGTTGGGAAGGTGAGTTAGAACTTAAGAAAGTTTGCGTGATGTTCAAGGATGGACTCTGGGTGGTTATTTGGAACTAGAATGCTTTGAATCTCAAAAATCGAAACTCTATTTTGGATGGTTTAGCTTGGGTTTGCAGCATGGTGTATTTGTCTTATGAAGCTTGTAAAATGAATGAAACCCCCTAATTATAGGGAAGGTGATGGAATGGTTTTGGGGGAGAATGAAGTGATTTAATCAGAAAAAGGTGATGGCTCGAAGCATGCTCAAGTTTGAAACTTTTTGGACAAGTGTGACTATGTTCAGAAATGGGTAGCCCCTCCACTCAGTTTGTTTTCATCCTATCATAAAAAAGGAGGGACCAAAGGGCTTGATTCAGAGTTGTGTTAGCTTTTGTCTTTTTCCATTTTGGGAAATTTGCTAATTTTCACATGGCATCGGGTTCCTTCACTTGTGCACTTTTTCCATCCAAGTTGACTTCCAAGCATGTCACACTATGATAAGCAATATGTTATAGGTCAAACGGGATCATAACAAATTGACTTTGGGGCTTGGTAGATCAGATTGCAAATTCTGGCTGAGGTGTGTCTGGTTTGTGCATCATGATGGCAAGTCAACAACTTTGAACCAAAGCCAAATGAAATTGGCTTGTGCATTATGCATGAAACTTGTGCCAAATGTTCCTTGCGATGTTCTTGATTAGGTGCAAAAAAGAACCAGGTCAAAAGGATTTGTGGTTTAGAAATGGAAATATGGTAAAGTAGTGATCTTGGTCATGTTTTAGGGCATGGTAGGCATGTTGGACCAGCTTGGCCAATGCAAAAAGTGAGGTTCTTGCTCAATGAATTAAGTACTGTACCTTGAAACAAAGTTGGAGAGGGACTCAATTAGGACATTTGGATCAAAGTGGAACTTAAAAATCTTGTGAAATGAGAAAGTTATGGACTTTGGAACTTGCCATAGGCCATTTTTGCCAAAATGTGACCAACCAACATGACCTAAAAATGTGATTTTGAGATTTATTGATTTTTAAGGCACAATGGTAGATGTTTTAAGCTCATATGATCATATCCTGATGGAAAATGAGGCTAGGAGCTTTGTGGGATGATTTTAGGTCATGTCTATGGGTGAAACAAAACATTGAAAATGATGAATCAAGACCAAAACAAAGGCATTGTCCCATGATGAAATGGATGTTTGTTTGATGTGAAGAATGGTTATAAATGACTTTAATTGAAGGTTAATGATGTGTTGAATTATAGGGTGATCAAAATGAAGCAAGGTCAATGACCAAAGGATGCCCAAATTAGGGTTTCTTGAACCAGAAGCTTCATCAAGAACCATGATTAGACAAATTAGGGCTTGGTGATGCAAGGGACATATTGAGATGCTTCAAAGGTTCGGGGCATGAGAAAACTTTGGATTTTAAGGGTCCTAAATGACATGGTCAAGATCCATGGTGGACCTTAACCTGTACAAGCCAATGAAGGTCAAGAGCTAGGGTTAGGGTCCTTGGGTGACCAGATGAATCTTGATGTGTCTTCAAAGGGGACTCACCATCTAGTTAGGGTTTTGGAGAATAAGTGAGATGTCTTAAATGATACTCCAAGCTTTTTTTGGATGCTTGAGGTTGGAGATTAGGGTTAAGGTGGATTGGGCCCACCTCAACATGGTTAGAGGGTCTTGAGGCTTCATAGATGAACCTCATGCTTTGGGTTTATGGATTATTGAGAGTCATTAAATACAAATGCATATGAGAGATATGTATAGGATGTATGCTTATGGATTAGGGTTCAATAAGATAATGTGGAGGTAGGGTAAATTTGAGGATATGACAGGGGTGTATTAGAAAAATCAAGTCCCACATATTGATAATATATATAGGATACAATTTCTTTGAAGTTCCACATCGCTTAGATTTGTGAAAGAAGAGGAAGTCCAAGGATATATATAGGATTCAAGTTCTTCATTCCTAAATGCACCAGTAAAAAGCATTTTAAACTTGTATTTTACTTTCTTTATTTTCTTATACTCTTGTATTAGAGTGTTGTGAGATGTAATTAAATATTTGTTTTGGAGGGTATGGGTGTACTGGGGGCCTGAGTTAGTTGAAGGTATATTATATGTTATAACAATTTTCACATAGTGTTATTCTTTGGTTATCTATTGACAACGACCGTGGTTTTTTCTCTGGTTTTGGAGTTTTCACATTATGTTCTTGTGTTGTGATTTTGTTCCTCTTTTTTCTCTATGTTTGCTTGGTTTTTTTCCTAACAAAAGATCAGAGCTTTTGGTTCAATTCAGAGATAAATGTTCTTAGTATGCTATGTGGTTGCAGTTTTGTATGATCTTCCACATCAGAAAAGAAGGGTAGTGTTGTGAAAGAGTTGTTAAGTTGCAGTCACAAAGTCTGTTGTGCAGTTTGGGCTAGAGAAAATTGATGCAAGATTTTTTTTTACTTACCGAAAGTTCAAGTCAAAGATATGTTGATACAATCAAGATTGCATAATGTGTGAGATTATGTTAATGGTTGAAGAGTTTCTGACCAACATGGAAGTTTCACCATAAAGTTTCAACCTGGTTTTCGACCTGTGAAAATTCTTGAAGTGGTTTAGCTTCAAGTGAAGTATAATCTTCTTTAGGTGGAGTATGATAGTTTTTTAAAACTATAATTGTCGGTGAAGACAATGTGAAAATTCTTGGATTGGTATAGCTTCAAGTGACTATACTTTTTATAGTAGAGTATGATTGTCGGTGAAAACAATGTAACTTGATGTATCATTTTCAATCAAGGTGGAGATTGTTGAGATTACTTAAAAATGTACATGTTGATACTCTTTATGGTGGAGTATGATTGTCAATGAAGACAATGAAAGCTTATGTATTATTTTTAATAAAGGTGGAGATTATTGGGGTTGGTTGAAAATATACATGTTAAAGAAGTCCCACATCGCTTAGTTTTATGAATGAAGAGAGAGTCAAAGGCTATATATAGGACACAAGTTCCATGAAGTCCCACATTGCTTAGTTTTGTGAACAAAGAGGGAGTCCAATGTTATATATAGGTTTCAAGTTCTTCATTCTAAGATGTACCAGTTAAAAGCACTTTAAGTTTGCATTTGAATTTCTTTGTTCTCTTATACTCTTGTATTAAAGTGTTGTGAGATGTAGTTAAATATTTATTTTGGAGGTGTATTGAGGGCCTGAGTTAGTTAGGGGGTATATTATTTGTTGTAACAATTTTCACATAGTGTTATTCTCTGGTTGTCTATTGACAACGGTCATGGTTTTTTCTCCAGTTTTGGAGTTTCCATGTTATGTTCTTGTATTGTGATTGTGTTCCTCTTTTTTCTCTATGTTTGTTTATTTTTTTCCCAACACACGTATCAAGTCCAATAGCTTTGAGCGTGAGGGGGTGTATTGGAAAAACTCAAGTCCTGCATTAGTTAAACATAGACCCCACAAAGATTTTATATAGAGTGACACCCCTTACCTTACAAGTCTTTTTTGTAAGGATGAGTTAGGCCAAACTCTAATATGGTACCAGAGCTTGCCGATCAGACCATGGGCCGCCCTCCATTTATATTCACGCGCCAAGCCCAAAAGAGTGTTGGCGTGAGGAGGTGTATTGAGAAGATCTCAAGTCCCACATTGGTTTGACATAGAGCTTAATGTGAGTTCTATATAGAGAAGCATTTCACCTTACAAGTCGATTTTATAAGGATGAGTTAGGCCAAACTCTAATAGTCAAGAAAGTACAAACATACAACGGGCACAAGAAGTGTCAAACTAGAAAGCCAAAAAACAAACAAAACAACAAAACTAAAAGAGAAGTTACAAAAGTACCAATCCAAAAAACCCTAGGCAAAACAACAAACAACAAAGAAATAAATATTCTCTCTAACTCCCACAGCAAAACACCATATAAATAAGTTTAAGCTAGAGCTAATTCAAAAGAACCATAAAATCCAAACTAGAGCCTCAAGGAACAACACCGAACCATATAAAACCAGAGCGTCAGACTAGGAATATCGATCCATTATTGAGTCAGACACTAGTTAGGGTTCTGAAGCCAGTCATTGAAGGATAAAGAGATCAAATGGGTTATGTGATGAAATCAAGTCCAAGCCAAAAATCAATTTTATCCTCCGTCTCTTTCTCATTTATAGAATAACTGGTGAAAAAGTTTATTGTTACGACCAGACCAGATAATATACATCACAGTATGCCAAATCATAATAAATTTATCTCTCAACCTAGCCCTAGGACTAAATAAAATAAAAAAAAACTCATTAATCTAAGATCACTGGGGAGGGCCATGTGCACCACTAACCATCTAAAGAGCCTATAACAGACATTGGGCACCAAGTTACAAGTCACAAACAAATGGGAGGCAAACTCAACGTGAACCCCACCAAAAGTATAATAAGTCCTCTCGGGATTAGTAATAAAATTTTGCTTGAATGAATGTTCCTTAGAAGGAAATTTATCACGCAGGAGTTACCAAGAAAAAACCACCACCTTTAACGATGACGAGCTCTCTCAAACCGATGGAGGAGCAGGGAACTCATTCTAAGCACTCTCATTAGAGATATGATCAACACCAACAATGTTTTTATAGGAGCACGACACTAAGTAGGAGTAATCTCTAGCATGGATCCACATCCACCTATCATTTTCCACATTGAGATAAACCTCTTTGAGATCCAAGAAAAACTCGAAAACCATTGGTTATTTATGAATAAAGAATGACTGTTTCTATCTAGGGTCCCAATTAATCTCCTCTTGATCAAACTGCCTAACCCTAGCCACTGTCCCATCTTGAATTTAGGAGATAGAAAATAGTCTATGAAATATAATCTTAAAAGGAGTATTTCCTAGCCAAGGATCTTTCTAAAAAGTACATTGAACTACAAGATCCTACCTTCTTAGTCAAGGCTTCCTCAAACCAATTTAAAGGATCCTATTTCTTGGATACAAGCAGTAACACTCCTTTCCACTAGGTGGAAAAAGAGTAATTCCCCGATGATCTGACTCCACACCGGGTAGAGACAATAAATGCAGTGTACTTAGCATAAAGAATATCATACCAAAGCCTAAAGGAGCCCGTCAGGAGCCTCAATCTCCACTTAGAAAGAATGGCTAGGTTTACTAACCAGATCTTTAACACCAAACTCCGGATACCTATTGGGCTAACACATTGTCACAGAGGGAAACATTTGAGATTAAGCTATTGATTAACTTAACCCAAAAAAGCAAGAGTCGCCACCGAACTTTACTATTTCCAAAGGGAATGGGAAAAAGGTCGAACAAAACCCACAAAAAGGTAAAACAAAAGAGAAAACTAGATATGGAGGTTGGTTATGCAAGGGGAAGGTATTAACACCCCTCACATCTATGGCACTCCATAGGAACCACTTGCAAATTTGTATTTATAAAAAAGTTGAGTTATTTGTGGATTGATTTTAATTTGAAAAGACATTTTGTCGTATTCGCGCGGAAAACTCAGCTTACTACCCACAAGTATGAGGAAATGAGCATTTGCATCATCTTGATATGGAAGACTTTTACTAGGACATTCTCACAAGAACATCTCAATATTCAAGTGGAAAATGTCAATCATTTATCAACATATTGTAGAAGTGTAGTGGTTTGCATCACTGCAAGAATAAACTAATATTCAATCTTTTTAGAAAAAAAAGGCTCTTAAAAGAAAATGCCCAAAGGCACAAAAATAATTTTGATGAGGTTTTTTTTAGAAGTTTGAAAAAAAGAGTTTAAGTATGCTTAATTTTTTTTAGCATTTATTGAGAAAAATATTTTTTGGATCACTTGACAAAGTCAAGGTTTATTAAGAAAAGGTGTGAAGTTTGAAAAAAAAAGAAGTTTTTGAAATAGGGGAAAGTTTTGAAAATTGAAGAAGTGGGAGGGAGATGAAAAGACTACCCTAAATCATAAAGTAAATGACATGAAATAAAATGTATCATTGTAAGGTAGCCCAAGAGAAATCCTTTGTGTGTGAAAGTGTACTAACCACAAGATAGAGCAAGCATTTGACATTGGTCAAAACAAACATTCCTTTCCCTTTGGGTTGAGCCACAAGATGAAAAAAAAACACATGGGCAGATGAATATCAAAAGATTAAAATGAACAATAAAGCCACAAGGCCACAAAGAAACATCCGAGTCTTAAGTTGAAGACCAAAGGGTCCAGAGGGATCATAAGGTCTCAGATGAATCAAAGTATCAGATAAACTCCAAACGAGTGGAAATCACTAAGTCCTAAGGCCTAAAGCCCAACATACTCCTCAAGCAAGGGATGGTAACGCAAAGTCCACAAAATCAGATTAAAGCTTTTTAGGGTTTTAGCCACTTTATCATGTTTTTGTTCTTTTGAAGTAAGAAAGTAATAAAAGCATAGAGAGTAAGAGGCAAGAATACCAATGACATGAATGTAAATGACATAAATGTAAAAAGCATAAATGTAAAGTTAGAAGGTTAGATGTAGAATGTTAGTGATCATGAGGCAAATAATGTATGTGTCAATCATGTTAGAGTATTGATATAAAATCAAACTCTCAAGGCATGAAGCCTAATTGTTCAAAACTCCAAGAAGAAAAAAGAGAGCAAAAGACAAAATGAAAGCAAGCTCAATTGTTTGACTTATGATCCACTATCAAACAAGTCAAGAGACTCAAACATATGGCACAATCTAGGGATGATCTATCACTAAATCAAAGTGTCAAAAATATGATCAAATGATCACCTATCAACATATTAAATTAGAGAAGACTGAATCAACCTAAGAGACCATCTATGGATGACTTGAAATGTAGAAGCCTTGATCAACCAAGCCAATAAATCAAGCTCAAACATCAAGTTGCACAAAAATGGATCAAAATAGGATTTAAAATTGATTAAAATGGGAAATTAAAGAGAAAATTCAAACCAAGCACCAAAACATAAAATAAATGGTTGAGAAAATTAGAGAAATTAAAAAAAAATACAAGTAAATAGATCTCAAAAGTTAGATCTCAAATTATTTGAAAATGGTTGAAAATAAAAAGGAAAAGAAAAATGAGAGAAAATAATAAATAAATGCTAAAAATGATTTTTAAATTCTGAGAAAAATATGTGGTGTAAAATAATTTTAGAGATTTTATGGAGAAAAAAATAGAGTCAAAAAGGTCAAAGGATCTATTTAAAATTAAATTTGAAAGTTAATGAAAAAAGAAAACAAAATAATAAAACAAATAAAAGAAAAAACATGCGCCAACGGCTAGAAATTTGAAAAAATACGTTGTCAGGTTGCTATTGGTTGGAATTCAAACTTTGGAACCAACTTGCGCGAAGAACAACTTCGTCTTCAACCTTGGTTTGATTTTCTGCAAATCACGAACTAGGTGTTTTAAGCATGAATCAAGCAAGGATTAAGCATCAACATCCATCATCGTTCATGTCTCTTTGCTTCAGAGCCATTGTTTGGCTCTGAACAAAGAGAATTTGCTCAAGAACACGAAGAACCCTAGTTCTTTAAAGTAAAATGAAATGACGAATACGAAGAATAAATTCAAGGTGATTGAGGGATTTTGATCAGTGAATCACGACGAACACATTGGTAACTTGTTTTCTCATAAATGTAACTCGTATCTACCTTTCCTGTTGAAGCTTCATAGGTCAACAATGGTAGATTTAGGAGCCTGGTTCCAAGGAGTTTCAAGCCACGACAATGCTTCAGTTAGCTTCAGAAGGCGTCAATGAGTGATTATGGTTGAAGATTCGAAGCTAAAAGAGTTAGAATCAAAGAAATGGTCAACTGGTTTTTTGAGGTATCAGGTTCAAATGGTTTCAAAGTTTCCTTGGCTATCACAACTTGGAAATGAAGGCAAAAGCTTCCTCTATTTATAGGAAAAATGTTGCTGACCTCACACATGTGAAATAGATCTGAATTCGTTTGAATGAAGTTGTAATTTTGTTGATTTTTAATTTGTGTGAAATGAGACATGAAATACGCGAGTTGATGATGAAACCAAGACGTTTTTCACTTGTTCAGATGCATTTTGCTTTGTCAAAGAGGTTACGCATGTGTAGGTGGTCCCGTTTCGAGTTTGGCATGAATTTCATGACCTGAAACTTGCGCAAGAAGAAGAGTTTGAGGTACCATGTTTGAGCTTGGTCAAAATGATATTCACTTGTGCGTTTTGAGATATTCTTTATGCCAAATGATCTCCTCATGGTGAAGAATCATATTAAAAAAGAATCAAATTAAAAGAATGCTTGAGTTGAAAATGGCATGGAAGGGAAGTTAGGGTCCAAGCATTAGGTCGACCAGGTCTTGGACCTACTTTTGTGCACACATGGGCATCTTGGCCAATTCCAAAATTGATGGACTTAGAGGAAAAATTGATGTTTGACCCTTGAAGAAAAGTTGTAGAGGAGTTCAAATGTGACATTTGTCTCAAAGTAGACTCTAAAAATGTTGAGAAATGAGAGAGTTATGGTGTTTGGACCAAGTGACATGCCATACTTGATTTTAGGTCAACCAAACATGTGTCAACTTGTGATTTCTCACCATTTCCTTGCATCCAAAGGCCCAATGATGAACACTTGAATACCAAATGAAGTAAACTTGATTGACCCTTGAAGAATCTTGATAATTTCTTGAAAATTGGATGTAGATGACATGGAAATAAACACATGAACCATACTTGAATCAACCTTGAAGTTGGGAACACAACTTGAACTTCTCTTGATCAAATGATGTTGAATGAAGCTTGATATGAATGTGGCCTAATATTATAGGTCATGCCTTGAAGTAGAAGCTATTGTGGACCACTTGTTGACCAAACTTTGATCTTGGGAATCCAAACCCTAATTTGGAAACCAAGTTTGATCCTTTGATTGCAAGTCCTTACCTTGTACAATAAAAAAAAAGAAACAACATATATTTTTGTATTTTGAAAAAGGTTAGTAAAGTTAAAATGAAAGCAAGCAAAAAGGTAAAAATAAAACACAAAGGGTGCTTGATGATCTCCCACAAAGGTAAACCCAAAGAGGTGGGGATTATGAGGATACCATGCTTGTGATCTTGATTGAAATGCAAATGATATGATAGGTGCAATCTTAGGGGTAAAGTTAGGGTATGACACACACATCGACCAACAAACCCAAGGAATCCTAGAAGTCCCTTTCACCACATCTGAAAGGAACCTCCTTTGAATCTTCACAAGCTTCTTCTAGACTTTCACAAGTATCTTAAAGGAGGATAGGGAAAAGATCAAAATAGTGTTAAGTACATAGTTAAGGAGGATAACTCTGCCCCCTGAGTTAATATACCTATGGGACCAAGAGTTAAGTCTCTTCAAGGTTAGGTTCAAAAGACGTTCCTAAGTGGAAACCAACCTAGGATTTTCTCCAACTAGTAACCCTAGGTATCAGAACGTAAAAGACTTTATCTTACAGTGTAGAAAGCCCTTTACCAACTTAAGAAAATAAGGGTCAACATTAATCTCAAACAAATTACTCTTATGAAAATGAACTGAGAAAGAAAAGGAAGGAGGCTAAGGAATTTCCGTGCTTCAACCCTCTTTGAATCTTGATTTCAGAAGTTGGGGAGCCATTAACCACCACTGCCAAATTACCGAAGAAAACACAAGCTTTATTCTAGGATCTTCGCATGTTAATTTTTTATTTGGTGCATAGTGAATATATGGATTAAAGTAATTAAAAATAGGTTTAATTGCAATTTTGGTCCCCTATTTTAATTTTTTGTTACTTTTGATCCCCCTATTTTAAAATCCAAAATTTTGTTCCTCCTGCTTTTATTTTATTTTTATTTTTGGTCCCTCTATTTTAAAATTCAGAATTTTTATACCCCTATTTTCATTTTTCTTGACTTTTGATCCCCTAAAAATTAGTTCTAAATTGGAAGGAGGACTAAAATCCAAAACAAAACTTAAAATAGGAGGATAAAAATATAAAAAGAAATGAAAATAGGGGGATCAAAATTCTGAATTTTAAAATAGAGGATAAAAAATAATAAAAAATGAAAATAAGGAAACCTAAATTTTAAATTTTAAAATAGGGGGATCAAACTAAAAAAAAATAAAAAATAGAAAAACCAAAATTTCAGTTAAGCCTTAAAAATAATTAGTTCATCTATCTTATTAATAAAATAACAATGAACAAAATTTAGTAATAATTAATATTTAACTTTTTTTAAAAGATATAATTGTAATGTGTGTGCAATTATTTTACAATGTAAAAACGTTGTTGAATTATTTAAAAGCTCTCTTAGAAATGTAGTCAAACAAATTACTCTGATAAATATTTATGACCCAAATATTAATATTATGATGTTCAATATTTTCTTCGAATTTAAAACTAAGACATCACAATTATTAAATATTAAATACGGATTAAAAAATATAATTAATATTATATGAGAAAAATTAATTATGTATGACTTTATAATATTGTTCTTTATTTACTATAAAAATAGATAAAAAAGAAATTAAAGAATTAGAAGAAGAAATATTAATAAATTATAGAGGATACATTGAAAAAAATGTCACTAATGTTGTCTTGGAATTCTAAAATGATTCATATTTATGACAATTTTTTTGGTAAAGTGACTTATATTATTGGATGCAACTGAATGCTAAAATCTTATATTGTTAACGAATAAGTGTAATATTTGATTTATAAAAGAGATGGAACATAAAGAATATGTGGATTTTTTGAATAATTAGAATTATATATATATATATATATATATATATATATATATATATATATATATATATATATATATATATATATATATATATATATATATATATTTGAAATGAGTGAGAAATGATGACGCACATGTTTATGTAATGGTTCATTGGAAGCATATCACCCACAGAAAGAAAAGATTTATTACCATACTGGGTAGAAATGATTTGCAACTGTCCCAACTACATTTCATGATGTTTTTACCTAATGAAAATATTGCCGCTTATCAACCAAGTCTTCGTTTTCAATGCTTTGTGTTGTCTAGCATCATTCGGTGAAATCATATCGAGGAATGAATAGCAGGACATCCCTACTTTTAATATTAAAAATAAAAGTAACAACCTAAAACAATAAAGAAACAACAACAAATAGGGATTGAATTGAGCCAAAATTCACATGCGTATGACTCTACGAGAAATCATACCTTTTAAGACTTGATCTTAATTAACTGTTCAAGATTAGTAATTGCTTTAGGAATAAAAAGATATAATTTTATGATCAAGAAATTAACATGCAATAAAACTTGAATTGGGTTATATACATTTCTTGATATAATTTTATCATCTTGAATCCGCGTAAGGGATTAGGGGATTATTTTTAAAAGAGATGGTTATATACCAAAGAATTGGGTATAGCTATTTTGTTAATTTATTGTAATACCAGAAGAAACTTTTTAGAGAATAGACACAATTATCAGATAGTGATAAATAAACGATTCAAGAAATGTTTGGTCGTTTTCAATCTTCGATAATTTTCATCTATTTACTTTATGTTATGTTAAAACCAAACTTTTATGAAAATCCTCCAACTCAGTAATTTTAGTATAATGATCTTGTTGTGTTGCAATTAAGCAATTTTTATGGAAACGAACTTATTAAAAATATTACTATTTGACGTAGATTTAATACACTTGCTAAAATAATCAATTAGTGGCCATCACTTAACATAAGAAATTACTTTAAAACACACAAAACTAAGTCTAAACACTAAATATACAAGTCATGGATTCAAATGATTGAGACTTAAATGACTCACATAAATGTAATTATCATTTACCTCCCCTTTTCTAGATAGATTAAAGGGTTTTATGGACCTAGAACTTTCTATAGTACAATGGTTATCTGATGGGACATGTTGTTGAACAAGCGACTCAAACACAAGAAGGGGTCAAATTGTGATATTTGGTTTTCAAATTTTTTTTATAAAAATTATTGATTTTAAAAACATTAATTTTAAGAAGAGTGTAAAAACAAAGATTAAGCAGAGAAAAGATAAATAATAGAAAATCAAAGAGATAAGGAAGAGAGATCACATCATAGATTATCATGGTTCGGCCTTATATCAATGACCTACTCAAGTCCCAAAGATTTTTCTATTGAGATTTTTCCTAACAACAACTTGAGATTTTATACAGATTCAATCCAACAACCTTGCACCAAAATTTTTATAGGTTTATCTTGAAACCTTTAAATCTATTACAACAACAAAAAGGACTAAGTTCTTGTATACAAACGCAACGCATAACATAAAAACACAACTATTTGATGAAATATTTTTTACTCTCTTAATATTAAGAATTTTTTTACCAAATAAAAGAAAGAATGAGAGAGAGAAAAGTACATAGTTTAAAAAATGTGTGATTTGGAAGTGAGGAAACAATCCACGGGCTTAGATGTCCTCTTAGATTATACTTCTCTCACTTTGCCATTATAAAAAAACGAGAAAAATATAGATATACTACTACAGAAAACCCATTTGACAATGGTTAAAAAATGGATACCATCACGGTTGACCAACCATTATGAGATAGGGTGTGGTTGTAAGTATTTTGTTTTCCATCATGGGCGTGTGACCGTTGTGAAAAATTAGGTAATGTGTTAACTATCACAATGATCATAGTAGACAACCATTGTAAAATATATAAAGGTCATGAGTTCGATTCCTAGAGATTGTATGTTATATAATATATGATGCACTATCTATCACCACTGTCTTCTTAATCAACCGTAGTGAAATACTTTGTCTTTTTAATTTTATTTTATTTTTTCATATATTACAAACCTATATTTTTTTGTATCTGTATTTTATACATATATTACAAACTTAAATATTTTTTACATCAAAGCCAAAAATATTATTTACAAACATATATTTATCCTTGTCATATATTACAAACATCAAAGCCAAAATCATATATTTAGAAGCATGAAAACCAAAGTTATATATTAGCACCATTTTCAAGTAGCGCATTAAAAATAAACGCCCAACTACTACGGGTGTCTTTTAAATTATTGAGGGAGAAATGTGTCTTGTCGTTAAACGTCTACATAAAAAATAAAGAAAATTTAATATCACATGATTTGAAATATAATAGCAAACTTAAACATTAATATATTATCATGACATAATATATACTTGATCTCAAGAATCAACAATGCCGGCAGAGACAATGTTTAACATATGTTTCATTACATATTACAAACACATATCCCTCTTTTTGTTTCTTCGTCTACAAATTTAAACATTTCATGAATATATATATATATATATATATATATATATATATATATATATATATATATATATATATATATATATATATATATTACAAGTAATCCACTTACCTTGGATGTACAAAATGTGAGTTTTTTTTAGAATTGTTCATAATATATTGTCGCTCCACAACCCTATATATTGAAAATAATTTTAAAATATTACACGCTAAACTAATTACAAAATCAAAAAAAATATTACTAAAAGTCTTATAAACATAAACTTACCTAGTAATAATTTGTTTCATCTTAGGTTCAAGTGGATTGTGTAAGGAACACAATGTAGTTACCATCTTTGTCCGAAGAGATATGATGATCAATTGAAAATATTCATTGAATGAACACAAGCATATATAATTAGTATTTGGTAAAACGTGGAAACTAACTATAATAGAGAAACCACAATTTCAAAATTACTCACGCATGGAGAAATGATGCTAAGTAACTGTCTTTTCTCCCATCTAATTGTGATATTATGCATGTTTCAATCTTTTTTGGAGTATTACTTATAAATTGAATACTAATTGGATCCAAGAATCCATAAATATCAAATTTATTTAATTCTATACAAACACGGTGAGTGTACCTAAATGGTTAAACAAAATTCAAAAAATAAGTGAGGAATTAGTTCTATACCAAATAATGAATGTATCATAATGAGATAATCAATTATATACTTATGTGCACCAAATCTCTAGTATCCCTACATTCAGCCATTGTTTTCCAATGATCAAATCCTTTATATCATTAGGATCGACATAGAAACACTCTAACTCTCGATCATGTTCTAGCTTAAGAGGAATGATATTTTTCTTATCCATAACTTGGCATAACAATTTGGTAATTGATTCTTCAGAAGGAGTCAATAAATCATTATGGATATCATTATCGGTAGGGGCGACTGGACAACTTCCTTTTGTGTTTGCACCATGTACAACAGTTCTTTCACACAATTGATCATCACCATCTTCATGTGTACACTATTGGGCGGTTCCATTGATTTTATACATTCTAAAAATAACAGGAACACAAAACAGAATCAACATAATATATATCATACATTTCAGATACCATAATATTCTCACATACCGCATATAACTCTTTCATTTCTTCCATGTCTTTCCTGTGATTTTCCTGCACCTTTGCTAATGCATCTTCAATTTCATTCTTTTGTCTTTCCAATTTTTCTCAAACTCTTCAATCGTTTCTTTTTGCGTCTGTCCGGTGCTTTTTCTGGATATACCATAGAATAATTTCAGGTCGATGCCATCTCTAACACCACGGACACGCCCACCATACTCATTTGTTCTGATTGCTTCTATTAATATATCATGTTGTGGTTCTAGAACAAAATAATCTTCACGGGCCAACACAACCAACGAATCCTACACATTATGATAAGATATATATTGTTGAATACGAAAGCGATTTAAATAACACATAACATACACGCAACAAATCCTACTTACAATTTTCTTAACAACTGCTTTTGAGGCATCTGAAGTGTACTCTCCATTTGGTATTTGTAAGACCCTAATTTTGACCCTAAGATCCCTCATGGTATCATAACATTGCATTTGCATCTTGCCTCAAGGATCATAGCATCTTGGCTCCTTACCTTTGGGTGGGATCCCTTGAGATTTGGTTTGAGATCATCAAGCATGCTTGAATTGTATATTATTGTTTTTCTCATTTTAATTCACTAACCAAAAGCACAAAAATATGTCACTAACATCTTTTGTTTGTAGCTTGAGTAGTCACAAAGTCCAAGGCTTCTAGGAGATCCTATGTGCATTGATAGAGCCAATTGAATATGAAAGGAAACATGGAAATGGTTCCCAAAGATATCATACATCAAATATGCCTCCCAAGTATCTCAATTCATCATTTTGATCAAAGCAAATCAAAGGGTTTGAGGTTTGTTTCCCAAGGAAACCTTAATTCATCTGTGTATCAACTGTGCCTTGCTCATGAAGCAACCTCAACCTTTGATCAAATGCAATCAAGGGAAGTTCTTAAATTCATCATTTAATGCATATTTGAACTTATTTGAGTGCCCTCAATCATCAATTCATTAAGATATGAGGTTTGGACTTGAGAAGTTGATCAGTCAATTCATCTAACTATTTTGAAATACACTGAAACCTAACTTTTGATATGTTTGTCAAATGGAGGTGACCCCAAGAGCCAACATGTTCTTAATAACCATATGAACAACTTTCATGTTCATCCAAAATTCATTTGAAGCTTGGAAGGTCATCATCCATTTCAAAACATTATAGGTCATTTTGACTGAAACCCTAATTTTGGGTCAACTTCCCAAGGACATAACTCCTTCATTTTTCATGATTTTGAGGTGGAATCAAATGTATTGGAAATATTAAGATGTCTAATTCAAATGTTATGTTGGGGAAAATTTCAAAATCTTAAAATAAATACATGTGATAATGCAAAACATTATAGGTCACTTTGGACCAAAAGCATTGAAATATGAAAAAGTCCAACTTCAAGTGTCCATAACTTCTTCATAAAAATCCAAATGATGCAAAATTTAGGTCCAAATTGATTTTCTTGAAACTATCTACAACTTTGATGTTGAAGATTTTGTCATTTGGAGCTTGCATAATTGAAACAGAAGGGCTTGAACTTTGGCCAATTTTGAAAATCTCACATGTACATGTTTTGCACCCTACACTTCATGTCCACTTTTCATCAATTTCCAAGTTTCAAATGGAGTTTTGATCAACATAACAAATGATCCTCATGCAAAAAGCTTTCCAACCATTACTCATGAGGTGGTGTTTCAAGTTTGGAAGAGCCATTCTCGAAGACATGAACATTATGATACAATTTTGGAAATTCATAAATTTTGCATTGCATGAGATGATTATGCACAATTTGCACGTCCAGTTTTCACATGATGATGATCAGCTTCCAAATCCAAGTGGAATTGGGCCCTCCACGCGCCTGTACAGGCCCATGCATGGAGGCCCTTTCCATTCATGCAAGGGAATGTTCATGCGTATCAGATGCTTTCTCCTATAAATACAATGCCAAGGCCTCTCATTTTAGCAATCTAAAGGCGCCCCAAATGCTGTGCAATTGAATCCTCACCCTCACTACCAAAGGAACTCTCTAATTTTTCTCTCAATTTTCAGATCTAGAATTCAATTGCATTGATTGTTTTCTGGATCTAAAGTTCCTCGGCCTTCTTCCGTTTGATCTAAAGAACAAACTGCGAGCATCTATAGCAAGGAATTGTGCTCTCACACTCTGCAAATCAGAGGTTCACTTCACATTTTAATTTCTTCGAATCAGCTAATATACTGGTTGTTTCTTGCTGTTGTTGTGTGATTTGAAGTCCTTTGCATAGAGGCAATTGTTTTGAGCTTCGAATTTTCAAAATCCATTAAGTTCATTTGAACACCACAGGAATTCCATCTCTAATTTCTCTTAATGTAGAAACCTAGAATGGATTTGGTTGGTACAGGGGTGATGTACATCACCCTAGCTTTCGATTGATACCTGGATCGTGGCTTTTCATGCACTTTTTTTTCCTGCAATTTTTGAACCTCGCCAGAGCTGGCCGGAGAAGACGGTGGCGCTGGTCACCGTCTGGTCTCCAGATTAAATCTGAGCCTTCCATTTCATTTTCCAAATTTAATCTCATCCATTCATTGTTATGACTATTTTAATGGCCCTGTGCGCTTCAGTTGACTAGAGTGCATGGTGAACGTGCGCTTCCTGGTCACGTGATGATCCAACTCAATTAATGAGGTCTCATCAGACGGTCCACGCATTTTCATCATTTTAATTTCTGATTTCTGATTTCTATTTTCTTTTATTTCTTTTAATTCCATTTCATTTTAAAAATTCATATCTCCTTCATTATTGGTCCAAACAATGTGAGACCAATTGCATTTTTCTTCTTTTAATTTCTAGTTTCTAAAAATGATTTTTAATTTTTTTATTTTATCATTTGATATTTTTTAAGAATTTTCTCTTTTCTGCTTATTTTTTAATACATTTAAAATAGTTTTTGATATCCAAAAAATACAAAAATATTTTTCCAACCTCTTTGAATGATGATAGATATATGAAAAATATTCTCATCAATTTATTAATTGATTTGAGATTTATTTGAGATTTTAATTCAATTAGGTTATTTTTATGCATTTTTAATTGATTAAAAATAGTTTCTGACTTCTAAAAATGCTGAATTTTTTTGTCAAACTTTGTTTGACCTTGTTGAACTTGGGATAATTCACTTGGACTTTTCAAAGTTGATTTGAAGTGAGTTTGAAGTTTGACCTTTCTTTATTATTTTAATTCAAGTTTTATTTTAATATTGAAAAATACCAAAAATATTTTATTTGTTTCTTGACTTCTAATCTTCATTTTGCTTCTGTTTTCTATTGTTTGACCTTGATCTTCTCTATCTTTGGTCAATGCTTGTTGATTATCTCATTCCATTTTCATTAATGTACTTTAATATTCATCTTTTTCTTCTTCTTCTTTTTCTTTTTTTGATCAGTGAGCTAAAGATTGGTGGTTAGCCTTGATACATGGGAGATTTAACCTTCCTTGATTCAAATCTAATTCAACTTGATCATGGATCAAGTGAATGGCTTTGCATTAAGGATAGGTTGCTTCCTAATCAAGCAAAGAACCTAAATCAATACAAGATCATTTCTCATCTTCTTTTTGGCATGGCAAGTTATAGGAGTTTGATTCACTAATCAAAATCTCTAACTTGTGTTGTTGCCTACATTATTATTGACCGACCTTAGATAGTTATGACTTCTACATAAGTCCAATTACGATTGCTTAACATAGCGCTAAATTGCCTTATGGCACACTAACTCTAACACTAACCATTAGCCATTAACATTTAATTCTTGCTCTTTACATTTATGCAATTTACTATTCTTGTACATATTATTCATTTGCTTTTTCTCTTTGCTCACTTGAGCACATATTTATGTTAATGCAATTTGCCTTTTGCTCACTTGAGCACATAATTATGTATATATTATTGTGCTTGTGTTTTGTTTTGATTGTTGTGGACCAAATGCAAAAAATGGACAAATGGACTTAGATTCTAGGACATTCCCTATGCAAAAATGGAGTAAAAAGGCCTTAATGTTGAAGATGGATTAGAAGGACCAAACCTCTAAACCCACTCTTGTCCATTCTTGATTTACTTCATGGAACTTTTTGATGTGTGTGCTTTTGTGTTAGGCAATCCTATTTGAGCCAAATTGAATAACCATTGCCATGATCATCCAAAGTGAAATATCCAAGAGCCATTGGGGATCTTCTAAGAGCTTGCTTGATTATTTTGATTGCTTGAGCTTTCACTTATTTTGCTTGCATATTCCAAAGGATGGGAGCTACTTGGATCATCAATATGATCTCAAGAGAGGAACTCCATTTGTGGTCTTGTTTCTTATCCTTCATCTCTTGTATGATTAGGACTTTAGCCATTCTTCTTCTTCTCTCCACTCTAACCCAAGCCAAAACTTTTGTGCAAACATTAACACTTGTTTTCAAAACATTAGAAACCTAAGCATTATGCTTTTGATTTTCAAACTTTCTTCTCATAACACTTATTTTGAATTGAATCTTTAAGTCAACTTTGACCATATTTTTTAAATACTTTTCATTGGTAAATATAACTCATTCAAATACTTTTGTGGTTTCAATGGCCACTTCTTATTAAAAACTTTTCATAACCTTTAGCTATTAGGTTTGAGTTATCCTTGAGGTAGATATAATACTCACCTATATCCTTAGTGATGGACAAATGAGTCTTCCATGCTTATTATAGGGTTAACCCCTCACTAGCATGTTGAAGTTATCCTCACATGGTGGATTTGTGGTTTTAGGTTGAGTTTTATCCCTTGGATAACAAGAGACCTTAAGGCTTTTGGACCAATCAATTCACCAACTTGTTTTGAGATTTTTACCCCGAACTACGAGGTTTTGGTCCTAATCTTTTTTAAGATGGTACGTAGGCAATGGGTTTATCCATCCAAACACAAATTGTAAATAACTTGTATATTCTTCTCTCATCTCTTCAATCATGTTTGCACAAACAAATTTTCACAAAATACCAACCTTACAACAAGTGTGAAAAGGGCTTCCTAGGAGTACCTAGGATGTTTTGGGTGCTTAAAACCTTCCCATTGCATAACCAACCCCCTTACCCCGATCTTTGACATTTTTACTAGTTTTTGATTCGATAAAACTTTTAGGTTTTTGTTCGCTTTCTAACCATTCCTTTGGATAAATAGAAGTGCGGTGGCGACTCGACTTATATGGTTTACCTTGGATTTAGTCAATATCTCTAATGGTAACGAATACCCGGCTACAGTATTTATCGAGCCTTCTTCCACTTCTCATGCCATGATGGAAATGGGTTATGGTCATGACTCATGGAGTCCTCATCTCCCATTTGTTCTCTTTTTTCATTAATAATTGTTTTCTTATGTTTCCTATAACTCCCACAAGACAATTTATAGATGTTTTTGTTTTTTCCTTGTTTAGCTTTCCTGCTTCACTTTTAACATGTTATAAACATAGAAAATTTATTAACTTGCATGGTTGTATCTATAAAGTATAAATATAAAATTATCAAAAAGTAAAATTAATATTAATCAGGAAATCCTCAAAACCATGAGACTTCACAAATTTTTTCCAAACCTTCTTGTCAGGAAAATTATATCTCACCCACAGATGCTCAAGATCGGGCTTAGGATCCCTAATGTAGTCACGCGTGAGCCGTTACTTAAAGCCCCTACAACACATACCATCATAATTGATCCACTTTTTTTTCAACTTATCATCATCGAAAAACTCAAACGTGAACTACAGTTACATCAATAAATATCTATTGGTAATTATAGAAAGTAATATCGAATAGATGAAAATTAAAATTAATACCAATAAGTATGTCCATGTGCTCTCTTTCACATCCTTTGGTGCTTCTTTTAAATCATCTATCAATATATTGACTTTTCTACATCCAAAGAACACAACATTACTCTTAAAAGTGGAGAATAAGGACCATCAACTATCAAATATACAACATTAAACTCGATTGGAATTATGTTACCCGAGTTGCGGACTTCTGTTAATTTAGACATCATTGTGCCACCTCTTTGTTTTTCTTTATGTTTTCTGTCTATAGTTTGAGAATCATTTGTACGAGTTTCATTTGTATAAGTTTCATCACTACTAGATGAAGAGGTGGTCATCTACATTCAAAAACAATAATAAAAGATTAATCAAATCTCTTAACCATACAAACGTGATCATACACATTCAACAACAACATAACAAATGTGTTTCATACACATTCAACATTAATAACATAAGCAACAACATAGCAATTGTGTCTAATACACATTAATTCAACAACTACATAAACATAAACCATTCAACATCAAGACAAAAATGTAAACATCAACCACAATGGCATAAATAACATAAACAACTACACCAATAACTTCATAAACAACAACACCAACAACAACTTAAACAACAAAATCTTTATCTAACTCTATAATACTATTTCCACATATAACCATGAACAACAACAACAACAAAATATTAATCCAATCTTAACCAAACAAATGTGATCATACACATTTAACAACAACAACATAAACATTCAAGAACAGTAACAACCAAAAACATTCAACATCGACAACATGCACATAAAACATTCAACATCAACATAGAAACATAAACATCAACACAATGGCAATTGAAGTTTACTGTAGATGCACAGGGAAAATGTTTATGTACCGGAGACGTGATGAATAAGTAAGAAATCTAAATGTTGTCAGGTTATTTTTTTACTCTACGACGGTTGTTAAGCTAAGAACGATGAATTTGGTGTTATCTTCCTCCTTTACGGTACGTAAGCCAAGAACGATGAAGTTGGTTGAACGATGAAGATGAATATGATATTAGTTGAAAATGTTTTGGTTTCGTTAAAGAACTACGAAGATGCAGTTGATTGAAAGTGGTGTCTTTTCTCAACGCTGAATATTAGGGTTGAAAATGGTTTCACTAATGGAAATGAAAAAATGACAATTGAAGAGACATGCTAGTTATCTTTCTTTTAAGTGAATAAGTCATTCCACCAAGGTCATCTAAACCAACCATGGTGATATATGGCTTACTTAATGAAATTTTATAAAAATGTGTCAGTTTTTAAGCAATTAGAATTTAAAAAAAAATCAAAAGTATATCACAACGGTTGGGTTAAATAATCGTAATGATATCACTTTTATTTTTTATTTTAAAATAAATCAGAACTAAAGGCACAACTAAAATATTGAAGAAATCACAAATTTGTTGGCGCTGAGATCCGAACCCATGAAAGGTTAAAGATACCACCATGCTTGGTCTAAACAACCGTGGTAATACTTTAACAATTTTTAATTAAAAAATATATATTTGCGCCTGAGTTTAGAGATGTCACCACAATTCTTTAAAGGGTCGTGGTAACTTGGGCATTGTTGTATATAGTGTATGTAGTAGTGATAGATAATAAATAAACATCACATATAACACATTAGATATAGTTATTAAATGGGAAAGCAACATTCATATATTAAGGAAAATGGGAATTACAATTTGAAAGGAAAAACATAAGCAAAGTAGACGATCGAATAAAATAAAACACAAAAACAACAAGAAATTATCTACTCATTGTTTCCATCATTATCATCACCAAACATGCCCGAAGGAATATGTACTCTGATGTTGGTTGAGTTACTTGCAATGAAAACAATTTGTGGAGCTATCAGATTTAGAGTCCTTAAGTTATCTTCATGCCTCTTACTTCTCTCTTGAGTGTTGGTCAAGACAAAGTTGAGAATAGTTTCAATAGGAGGAGTGGAAGGAATATCATGATCAAAATATTCCAGATTTATTCTTCCTTCTTAATGAGGTGTAGATTGAAAATGTTGGGAAGCTTGCTTTGCACTTTTAGGAGGAGCACTATTCACCAAGACTCCACCCTAGTCTTTGATTAACATTAGATTCAAATTGCTTTTCCTAATTTTGGTGCAACTCTCAACTAACACTTCCTCATCTAAATCTAAGCCAACATGTCTGTGAATTTTAGTAAACAAATCACCATATGGTAACCATGTGTTTACCATTATTTGGAATTTTATAATGTGTTGAACTACCCCACCGGCCCATTTGATCCCAATGTTATGGACTAGTAGCCATGTGAACACAATATATGTTTTTGACAATTATGCGAGGTTGAATTTCCTTGGGATTAGAACATGGGAAGCTACATAGTGAACGAGGACGACAGTTCAGAGTAATGAACCCCATAATGAGAAAGAATCTATGACATGTTGACGGATCAACTAGAAGATATTGAGTTGTAAAGATAAATTCAAAACTTTCCACAACACTTTGGGCCTTAGAAGAGTATAGGGTTCCAGAGAAAGGTAAATCACAAACATTTGAAAATTCCTCAATAGTGAAAGAAATTTATGTTTTACGCATTTGTGTAGAAAAATCAAGCTCAGTGCCAGCAGGCACGAAATGCTCATAGAGAGGTTTCAGTTTAACCTTCTGACTTTCGTCAGGTTTTATAGTTTATGTACAACCTAAACCTTTCTTACCATTTATGCTAACACCATATATCAAAGAAGCCATTTTCATTATATATATATATATATATATATATATATATATATATATATATACATATATATATATATATATATTATTTTAGCCAGAAAGTACTGGAATATTCTGTCATATCTAATAACGCAATCAGTACCAGAAGCTTCTGAGACTATTTCTTCCTACAGTTTTGAAATTTTACTTTTCAAAGCAGAGTTGTTACATTCTAAAGAAAATACTTTTTCATTTAGGGAAGAAATATCTTTCTCAATATCATTGCGAGTTTTAGAAGCAACTACTTAGATTTTTTTAAGGTCCTTGTACCTACTCTGAAGACTCTGGTACTTTTCCAATATTTCAGAGAGACGTGATTCTAAATCAGAACAAGATAGTTCGAAAAATCCCTCTTCATAATTGGAGTCTGATTCTGATTCTGACAACATCTTGTCTGCTGGTTCTTCAAAACCTTCTGGATTAGTTATAGTTTCCATCAATGCAACATTAGCTTATTCTTTGTCATAATCTTCTTCTTCTGATTTTAAGTCGTCCCATGTAGCCATCATCCCCTTCTTTCCTTTAGAAAAATTATTCTTAGGCCTTCTGTGCTTTTTCAGCTTAGGACATTCATTCTTGTAGTGGCTTGACTCCTTGCACTCAAAGCAGATAACCTCTTTACCAAAACCTGGCTTCTTCTATCCAGACGAAGAATTAGAATGACCAACAGTCCTTCTAGATCCTATGAACTTCCCTTGACCATTCTGCCCGTGTCTACAAAGTCTGTTGACCTCCTTGGAGATTAAAGATAGCCCATAATCATTTTATGAGTCTTCATCAAAATCCTTTGATTCTTCCTCAACTTGATAATCCCTTGTCTTCTCAAGCTTAGACTTAAAAGCAACAGATTTACCTCACTTCTGAGGTTCATCTTATTTGAGTTCTATCTCATGGCTTCTTAAAGAACTAACAAGTTCTTCAAGACTAATTTTGTTCAAGTCTTTTGCCAACTTCAAGGCAGTTACCATAGGTCTCCATTTTTTAGGGAGACTTCTGATGATTTTCTTGACATGATCATCTGTAGAGTATCCTTTGTCCAGAACTTTCAGTCCTGCAACAAGCATCTGAAATCTTGAGAATATAGTCTCGACAGGTTCATCATCTTCCATTATGAATGCCCCATACTTCTGGATTAAGGCCAAAGCCTTTGTCTCCTTTACTTGAGAATTCCCCTCATGAGTCATCCTCAGAGAGTCAAATAAGTACTTAATCCATTATAATCAACTGATCATAATAATCACAAAGAATAATCCTCTTTGTCTTCTCAAGGATCTGACTATACCCTAGTCTCCTTAAGGAATCACAAAGAACAACTTTCTTTGTCTTCATAAGGATCCGAGTATACCCTAGTCTCCTTAAGGAAAATCAAACAAACAGTTTAAATAATATTTTGTGTGTTAGAAGATGCTTTTATACAAGCAGATTTTACATAAATGAAATACAAACACTTAAAAAAAATAATGTACAAAAATTGATAGCTTTTCACAAAGAAATAGACTTGTAAAGTTGTAGTGTATCACACAGCAGCATCGACGACATTTCTTCAAGTTTTCAAGTCTCACTTATATAGAATAAGAAAAGAGACTATTGGAGGGAAAAATAGGGATACCAAATAGACCGGTTGTCCACTGTTGGATTGGTGAAAGGAGTTACACATAGTACCGTCCTTCGCCCACAATTTCAATGACAAGTGTGATGTATAGTACATCCTTTTCACACGATATCAGGTAGTGGAAGGAATATTTGATTTGTACCATGTACTATTTTATCAAGTATCCATTTTGATCTTATATTCAAATTCATTGGCTTCTGATGAAAGTTGATGAAGCATGAAATGAAGAAACATATAGCTGGATTCAGAAACTTCAGAATCTTCAGTCAGAATCTTGACAGCATCAGCAGTCTGGCTTAAGATATTCAGTATCTTTAGAATCTTCAGACTCTTCAGTCAGAACCTTGATGACCTCAACGTTTGGCTTGAGATCTTCAGAATCTTCAACTAAGTAACAAAACTTCAGAAGCTTGCCATTCTTCGTAAGCTTGATGATCACAGTCACGTCTGGAAGCATAAACCGAGAGAACGTTGCAGCAGCAACATAGCTTCTCCAAAGAAACTTCTTAGGAGTGAACCAACACATAAGTAGAAAGATTGTTGCAGCAACAACTTGAACATCTTTCAGAACTTCTCATGATTAGCATAGAAGCAGAATTGGAACATAATATTCAGAAACTAATGACGTTACACGCCATAAACTCAAAATCAGAACTGGCTGTTAAAGCTACACAATAACAAACCATTAGGGTACCAGAATTTTTCTCACACAAATACAACATTGTTATCATCAAAAATTAATTTATATATGCAGAATCAAATATTGTTCTAACACTGGCATCTTCGCCTGATGTCATTAAAGAATACCATCATAAATATTTGTCTTATTGGCTTACATATTTTTATTGGACTTCTTCCACTCTTTGGTCGAGATCCATGGCTAAGACCATGTAGGAACAAATATCAAAAGAGGTTTATCTTTATAAATAAACTAAATTGAGGTATTGTTAGCCAACAAATTTCGACCACGCCGAAGAAGAGAAATCGAAGCAGGAGATATGCAGTCGAAGCGGTTCGACGGTTAGGAGGGACCTAAGTCAGGTCGAAATAAAGACGACAGGGGGTGAGCCTGTCGAAGTCGAAGAAAAACGTGCCAGGATTGATAGAAATTGTTTAAATAGAACGTGGGGGGAAGTTGTTAAAGATGTGGGTTTACAGGCTCTGACACGTGGCGCATCGTGAATGGATAATAACCACATGGCAACTATTTTTTATTACTATTTAAGTGGATATGATTTGTAGTTTTAAAGGTGGAATTTGTAACATTAAAAAAGGAAAACACTTGAAGTATCGAGCGTCTAAGAGAAAAGAGTTAACTTCCTTCAAAAATGTACACTTGCTTCCACATTTACCTTTCAACTATTTATCTTATCAAGTCATTACATTTGTTTTGTTTATTTACGCCTTTATCTTGCTTTTATCCGTTTATTTTTGTTGCACCCTTCTTTTACAAACAATTTTACTTGTCACTCTCTTGAACCAAGGACTTTACCAAAACAAACACATGATATACTCAACACATTTTGGTCTAGGACTTTGTAGCCGGTCCTGCAAGTAAACCTCGATAGGAAGGCTAGAGATTTTTCACGTGAAAAACCACGTGCGAACAAATTGGCACACCCGGTGGGACACGTTGTGTTAAGTATATGCAACTGCGTAGTGGTAAAGTGGTATCACCATGCCCAAATACAAACGAAGAACTATCTTCAAGAGGAGATACAGTTACGTCGCAAGCAACTGATGTTGGTTCCGACACTATATCTGCGGTTTCGACCATATATAGTGGACCAATTTTAACACCGCATCAGCCTGAAACGCCAAGGCCAATGATGATGGGGACTTCAGGGAAATATATGCCCAATTTCATAGTACCCATGTATAGAACTTTTGGAATGCCGACAAACTTTATGGCAAGTATACATAATAGCAGTTCGACATTTGGCGAAAATCCATCGTCGCCATTCCCATCCTACCAGGGCTTAGGACCTTTGACAAAACAATTTGGTTGACCCCCAGGTTTAGGCTTTTCGTCTCGGTCAATCCCAACTTTCACATCAAGTTATCGCAGTCATGAGACAACAAATGGATGAAAGCAATCACGAAATGGTCCATATACTGACTCAGCAAATGGGTACCATACTGAGACCATTGATTCAAGATTTGACTCAGAGTTACCAACAACTGGCAACTCAAATGACTCGAATAAGGGATTTCCTAGGGGCTCCCAGAGCGCAAGCTCGTCAAACTCCTCCACCTCCACCTCGATCGGAAACCCCAGTCCGACATGAGGAGATGGTCGACAAAATGATTAAGTAAGAACACCAGGAGGTCGAACCAATACCTAGGGTGGCTGAAAGGCCTCCCATTGTGTTAGTTAATAGAAATCAAAATCCCGACCATGTGGTCAGGCAGGTTCGACAAGAGGCAATCGCCGGGGAGCAAAACCTAGAGGCTATTGTCGAACAAATCATAGTTCAAAATGGGATAAACCCAAGCCTACAAAGGCCAAAATATTCTTCTCCCTTACCAAATTTTGTTTTACAAACAGAATTTCCTAGGGGGTGGAAGGTTCCAAAGTTCACCAAGTTCGCCAGAGACACTGAAGAGTCTACCATCGAACATGTTACCAGATATTGAACTGATGTTGGCGACATAGCAAACAATGAGGATTTGAAGTTGAAATACTTCCCTAGGTCCCTCACAAAAAATGAGTTCACTTAGTTTACAATGCTACCTACGCAATTCGTCCATACGTGGACTCATTTACAGAGGTTGTTCCATGAACAGTTCTACATGGGACAATCGAAAATAAGTCAGAAAGAACTAGCCAGCGTCAAGCGAAAGACTGTTGAGTCAATCGATTAATACCTCAACAGGTTTAGACTTTTGAAGGCTAGATGCTTTACTCATGTCCATGAGCACGAATTAGTCGAAATAGCCGCAGGTGGTCTAGACTGTTCTATCAGGAAGAAGTTAGATACACAATATCTGAGGGATATGGCACAATTAACAGATAGGGTTCGACAGATCGAACGCTTGAAAGTCGAAAAGACCAAAACTGATAGATACCATAAGAAAGAGAAAATGTCTTATATAACAGTTGATGAATACTCTTTTGACAATGAAGAGCTTGTGTACAAAAGCGAGGTCAACGTAGCTAAACTCAAGCCTGGACCTCCTTACACGTGTAAATTATTAAAACCATCGAACGGAAAAGTCCTATCGAAGCATAAAAACAGATAAATATGTTGCTAAAACTTACACGTTCTATGTGTCTAAGTGTGACGAGATATTTGATTTGTTAGTTAAAGATGGTCAAATTATTATTCCTCAAGGTTTAAAGGCACCCCCTTTATAACAGAAAAAGAAAAGGGGATTTTGTAAGTTTCATAACTTTCTTGGTATTAAAACATTTAAATGTGTTCTTTTCAGGGATTTGGTGCAAAAAGCTTTGAAAGAAGGAAGGCTTCAATTTGGCGAAAGGCCAAAGATGCAAGTGGACTCAGATACTCTGAAGGTTGAAGAAGCCTTGTACTCTTAACGTTTTGAATGCATGATGGTGGAGACTACTAATGGTCCCATGAAGCCTTTGGTTGTTGAGTCTTTAGCTGAATCTTTTGAGTGTATGATGGTTGAAACTACTGATGGTTTCAACAAGAGAACTGAAGATGAACTAGAGGTGGTTTATCCTCAAGCTAGTGAAGACTTAACAGATTTCCAGGAGAAATGCAGAGTGAGTGGGTCGAAGGCGGTACTATGCCTAACATTATGTTCGATGAGAAAGTTGCTGAAAGGTTTGAAGCTGACAAAAAGAAGGCACAAAAAAAGAGATTCCTATCATCCCTAAATTTGTGTTCGATAAACATGGAACACCGCATTGAAATGAAGAATACAGGAGGTAATCCCAGCAACCTCGACCAAAGACTTTTCTTCCTCCATCGGATATCTCACAAGAGAAGTGGGTGGAACCAGTGAATCAGAAGAAGGGCAAGAGGCCAAAGTGGAGAGTGCTCGATTTGGAAAAAGAAGCAAAGATTCTAGAGAAAAATGTTAAACTAAGAGGTCAAGTGGTTTCTCCTAATTATAAAGGAAAAAACACCATGACTAGAACGCAATTGAGGCGTTACCAGCGAAGTAAGAAAGCTGGGAAAGAGGCTCCGACTTTGCAGTTGAAGTCTGTTGAAACCTTTGGACAAAAAAGACAACTCCTAAAAGGCGTGTGAATAGAGAAAGGGAAAATTGTGGCAAACCAGATGGTGGCCATGACTGTTGACCCTGCACGAAGAAAAGGGATAGTATCATCTCAAAGCATGAAATGCTCATCTCAGGTCGAGAATAAGAAAGAACATGAGAATACACTTCAGTCAAATGAGGATGAGACTGAATATTCTCCTCAATCGGATGAGGAGGAACCTGAGTATTCTCCCCGATCCGATGAAGACTTCGATGATGATATGTACGACGATACTAATGACGACACTTATGGTGAAGATTTTGTCATTAACCGTGGAATCATGTCAGTGTTGCCTGCAGAATATGATATGGTGTCGGAAGTCTCTGAAGCAAATGAGGACTTCATTCTAGACGAAACTACGTAAGGCAAACCACTATGCTAATACGTTATGAACAGTGGTGTGGTGGAGGAATAAAAATCCATGTTTGAAAGGACTAGCCCAAGAATGATGTATCATTTGAAACCATTGTTCATAAGGGCAAAGGTCGATGGAGTAGCAGTGAACAAAGTGTTCGTAGATGGAGGAGCAGATGTCAACTTGATGCCCTACACTTTGTTTAAGAAAATGGGGAAATGTGATGATGATCTACGACAACAAAATATGGTTTTATCCAAAAATTGAGGGAAAAACCGGTAACATACTTGAGGTTATCCAAGTCGATCTAGCTGTTGGTACAACCACGTGATCGACGTTCTTCATGGTAATAAACACCAGAGCAAATTTAAACTTGCTCCTAGGACGGGAATGGATCCATGGAATAGGAGTAGTGCCATCGACTGTACACCAAAGATTAATTATATGGAGAAAGGATGGCATTGTTAAAAACATTAAAGCCGACCAGAGTTATTACAGGATCGATAAAGCCAAGGGCATGAAGAAATCTTTCGACCAGCATTTGGCAAACATCGCGCCTTGTGATGACGAATCAGGGTCCTACACTTCAGTCAACATAGGTCATGTCCTGAATCTCGATCCAGACTATGGATTTATCTGGGATGCTGAAGAGGAAATGGAGCCTGAAATGGTAATTCCACCTACGGGGTGGCCTGTAGTCGATGAAGATGACTGCTTAGTCAAAAGGTTTGGCTCGAATTTTGGCCTATTTGGATTAGAATAAAAGAAAGTCCGCTCTAGAGGCTGAGAAGCTACAAAATTTGGCTATCGAAGCCAAAGTTGAAGAATGTGAAGATGGCCAACAATGCCAAGCACCAGCTTCAGAAAGTCAGAGGTTTGATTACATTTATGACAATGAGCCTTTGAGGTTTGAGAAAAACCCATTAAATGAGTTGTAGAGAATGCAAGCGCAAGACCCACTCAAAGAGGTAGATCTAGGAGATGCAGTCACAAAAATACCAACATATATAAGCATTAAAGTTGGGTCAAAGATGAAGGGTAAACTGATCGAAGTATTGAAAGAATACATAGACAATTTTTCCTAGGACTATGTCGAAATGCCTGGCCTGAATCGAAGTGTGGTGGAGCATCGATTTCCTATTTAGCCAGGAAAACGGCCAGTGAAGCAACATCCTCGACGGTTTGCTCCAGAAATCACAATGAAGATAAAGCAGAAGATTGAAAGACTGCTCAAAAGCTGGTTCATCAGAATTGCAAGGTATGTCGAATGGTTAGCTAACATAATACCTGTTATTAAGAAGAATGGAACTCTTAGCTGTATCGATTTTAGAGGCTTAAATAATACTAATCCAAAAGATGAGTATTTGATGCTTGTGGTAGAAATCCTAGTCAATTCAATCGCAGGCTTTGAATACTTGAGTATGGTTGATGGTTATTCTGGCTATAATCAAATTCTCATAGCGGAAGATGATGTTCCCAAGATGACATTTCGATGTCTTGGAGCTTTGGGAACATACGAATGGGTTATGATGTCGTTTGGTTTAAAAAACGTCGGAGCAATCTATCAAAGAGCCATGAATGCCATATTCCATAATTTTATTGAAAAATTTATGTAGGTATACATTGATGATATTGTGATAAAATCTTCATCTGAAAATGATCATTTGGATCATCTTCGACGCTCATTTGAAAGGATGAGAAAATATGGATTGAAAATGAATCCATTAAAATGTGCTTTTGGTGTACATGTAGGAGACTTTTTAGGTTTCATGGTACACAAGAAAGGCATCAAGATCAACCAAAACAAAACAAAAGCAATTTTGGATCTCAAGCCTCCATCGACAAAGAAACATCTCCAGTCTTTGTTGGGAAAGATAAACTTCGTGAGAAGAGTTATATCAAATCTAAGTGGCAAGACGAAGGTTTTTTCGCCACTACTCAAGATCAAGAAGGAAAATGATTTTCACTGGGGACGAGAGCAGCATAAGGCTTTCGACGCCATCAAAGAGTACCTCATAAAGCCTCCAATTTTATTGCCACCTAGTAGGAATACGAGTATGAGATTGTATATTGCTGCGTTGGATACGACCATAGGAAGTATGTTAGCTCAAGAGGATGACAGTGGTGTCGAAAGACCCATCTATTACCTCAGTTGAATTTTGATAGATGCTGAAACTAGGTACAATGTGATTGGAAAATTATGCATATGCTTGTACTTATCATATATGAAATTAAAGCAATATATTAAACCAGTTGATGTTTATGTTTCGTCTCATTGTGATGTTAGTAAACATATGTTGTCTAAACCCATTCTACATATTATAATTGGGAAATGGACACTAGCATTAACATAGTTTTCTTTAACATATAAGCCTTTGAGGGATATGAAAGGCAGGTGGTGGCAAACTTTATTGTAGATCACGCTATAGTCGAACCATCACTAACCATGGTCGACACGAACCCTTGGAGGCTATACTTCGACAGGTCAAATCATAAAAATGGAATAGGAGTTGGGATCTTAATATTATCCCCACAGGACATTCCGACGAAGTTCAAATGTAAAGTCGACGGAAAGTGTTCCAATAATGAAGTAGAGTATAAAGCTCTAATAATTGGTCTCAAAATCTTAAGGGATTTAGGAGCCAAGAAGGACGAAATAAAAGGGGATTTGGAGCTAGTGATCAGAAAAATCACATGAGAATACAAGTGTATTAAAGAAAATGCATTTCGCAATGGTGACACACCTATTAGAGTGCTTCGAGGTTGTCAGCATCACACATGTGCCCAGAATGGAGAATCAAGAAGCTAACGAGTTAGCACAGATTGCATATGCATACAAGGTATCAAAAGAAAATATCAAGGATTTCATTTAGGTAAAAGAAAAGATGATGTCAAACATCTCTCCGTCACCCAAAATGGCAATCCCAAAAACTGGGGGGCACATGTCTTCAGTAATAAATTTTTTGAAAATTTAGAAATTTTTGCAAGACACAAAGTTTTTGCCATTGACAATTTGTCACAGTCTGATTTGAGAAAACCAATCATAGAGTACCTAGAAAATCCAGTCGGAAACACTAACAGGAAAATCAAGTATATATCTTTAAGCTATGTACGCCTAGGAAATGACTTGTTAAAGAAAACTCCAGAAGGAGTGTTGCTCAAGTGTCTTGGAGATACAGAAGGAGTGTGGCAATGTCTGAGGTACACAGTGGAATAATTAGGGCACACGAAGCTGGCCATAAAATGAAATGGCTATTATTCCGACAAGGTGTTTACTGGCCAAGTGTGTTAAAAGATTGTATTGACTTCGCCAACGGGTGTCAAGAATGTCAGATGCATGCAAGCATCCAACATGTACCAGTAAGCGAGTTGCATGAAATTCTCAAGCCTTGGCCCTTTCGAGGGTGGGCATTAGATGTCATCAGTGAGATTCGACCAGCCTCATCGAAACAACAAAAGTTTATCCTAATTGGAATAGACTACTTCATAAAATGGATATAAGTTACCCCTTTGGTAAAAGTGGATCAAGGGTTTGTGATCAAATTCATTCAAAAACACATCGTGTATAGGTTTGGAGTTCCTGGAACCATTACTACAAACCAAGGCTTAGTTTTTGTGGGTCAAAAGATGTAAGAGTTTGCTGCTGAAACATGGTTCAAGTTGGTTACCTCCACATCATACTACGCCCAAGCAAATGGCCAAGTCGAGGCAGCCAACAAAGTGACAATTGGTTTAATTAAAAAATACGTTGCCAAGAAACCTAAAAATTGGCATAAAACATAAGACCAAATTTTATGGGCTTGTCGAACATCCCCAAAAGAGACAACGAATTCAACGCCTTTCCGTTTGAAATTTGGGCATGACGTTGTGTTGCCAGCAGAAATTTGTCTACAATTAGTTAGGGTGCAACGGAAAAACGACATCCCATCAGAACAACATTGGAGATTGATGTTCGACGAACTAACTGATTTAGACGAAGAAAGTTTGGTTGCAATAGACATGTTGATACGACAAAAGGCGTGTGCGGCCAAAGTATACAATAAAAGGATTAAGATTAAAACCTTTGCAATAAATGATTACGTTTGGAAGGTAATTTTACCTATGTATCGAAGAGATTGAACTTTAGGAAAATGGTCACCAAAGTGGGAAGGACCATTTCAAGTAATCCAAACGTTTACTAACAATGCCTACAAAATTCAGGAGTTGGGTATTGATCAACGAATCTTAAGGGTAAATGGGAAATATTTGAAAAAATATAAACCTAGGCTACAAGAGATTCAAATTAAAATACAGTGAAATTGACCATTCATTATAAAAACCAAGATGGCATACAAAATGGCCAATCAGCGCTACAATTATCTTGACAAAGAAATACATTAAGCAGGGAACCTAGACTTAAAGTCCTCTAAAAGGGTCTTCTCATGACCAATTCTGCTGTCGAGAAGGCTTTTCTTCTCCCGCAGTTGGCCAATCCTTGCTTTGATTTCAAGGGCTTTTTCGCCGTGTGCAATCCCTTTAAGAATCTCCTGGTCGATGACATCTTGAGTCGGAAGAGGTTCAGTCGTATCCAAAAAGGCCTTTTGTGCCTCGACCTCGGAAATCTTCTTATTAAGTTCAGCTATTTGAGCTTGATAATCTGAGATTTATTGATCGAAGAATTGCTGTTTGTTGAGACGTTCATGTTTCTTGACCTCGAAGTCATTGAGTTTTTTCTCACAAACTTCACTAAAATCCCACTCTCGTCTCATCTCGTTGATCTTCGTTTTAATTTGAAAATCAACATTCTGACAAAGAGCGAGGTCCTTGATCATATATGTGAAGAAAGCTTTGAATTCAATCAAGTATCTGGCAACCAGAGCAGGAAGCTCGTGTCGAGCAAGTTCGTCGAACAGTTTGAGGATGTCGAGCGCCAATGGTTCTTCTTCTTCGACAACAATTAGAATCTCACACTCAAACAAATAATCTTTTAACTGTTGAAGTTTGAGAGTGACAGAGGCATCCATTTCTGGAGCAGGTACGACAATCGAGGAAGAAGGTTGAACCTCATTCGATACTTAGCAAAGTTGTTGCAACTTTCTTAGGGCCTCTGCCGGACTCTATTGCTTCATGGCCAGAACCTCCTCCGGAGTGAGAGTGCTAAAAGAAGTACGTTCTCCAGCAGCGGTCGAAGGGGCTCGAGTTTACTGAATGTCAAGATTTTATTAAGCTTCAGGCGACACGCTTCAAAACTCATCTTGCCTTTGAGGACTCAAGAGAGTAGCAGTCTCAGTTGATTGGGTTTCGACCCTCGCGTTGATTGTGGGCTCAGCAGGAGTTGAATCAGTCTCGTTTCCCTATAACAAAGAAGTTATGATCAATGTCGGAGAATAATTCACGAGGTGGCGAAACAAGGGGAGTCAAATACCTGGGGAGCCACATATTATGGGGAAGCTGGAGCAGTTTCTGCTTGACCTATGGGTGCAAAGACTTCAATAAGGTCATCAGGACCTGAGGTCTTTGCGGTCGAGGAAACAATTCTCGAAGAAGTTTTTTTTTCCTAAATTTTCTTTTTTTCTGGATGGAGTTGATGGAGTAGATGGTGGCGCTTCCGATGTAGGGAAAATATGGGAATGCGCGTTATAACATCCTAAACCCCAAAACAATTTATTTATAAAAGGAACTACTTTCTAGGATGTTACTTCATCACAAAAACTCAATAAGTAACATGTATTTATTAAAAATCACAACGGAAGTAAAGATAAACATGTAATGGTGTGAATAAAACATCTTCAACAATAAAATCCATACGAGTAAAAAATCCAATACATAAGGAAACACAACCGTCTGATACCCCAGTGTTACAGTTCAGAGCATTTTATTCGACTAAATGAAAAAATAATATAGTAAAATGCTGAGAGGCATCATGTCTTCTCACAGTACTCACGATCCTATCCCTCCTGTTGATCACCTGTACCCAAGTCGTATAGACAACATCAAACAAAGAGAAAAGAGGTGAGAATACATTTATATGTAATAAAAATGAATTTTTAGCAAAAAAATGACATTAAAGAAACACAAAAATCATACATAAATGGTATATATCGATCAAATATAATCACAAACACACATCACAACAAAATGCAATGCTATGATCCACCAACTCCATAACCTATATGCATGTGATACCAAAAATATCTTATGGAATCAAGGGAATATTACTGATCTTATTCCACTAGTCTCTGGTCCTTCCCACCTAGACCAACGATCCCCACCAATGGATTTGAGACTCGCCCCTGGTCTTTTCCACCAAGATCAACGATCCCCACCAATGGATCTGAGGCTACCAAAATGGACCTAAGTCCCACCTAAATTCCGAAATACATGAATGCATGGTAATATGAATCACAAATATGCATTTCATGGACAACATCATAATTCACAATGTATAATAATACTCATAAACACCAAAAGTATCCCAAAGGATATCACCAAAATATGTTTCATTCATGAGCCACAAATTATCCAATAAGGGCCACCAAAATTCAAATCACCTAAAATTCTATTTATTACACCATATATTCACTTTTCTTACACCCAAAATTATTTAATTAATTATATTCATAAAACTGAGTTAAATATACTATTTTTTAATAATATTTTATAAAACATATATTTAATTATTTTAGGGCTATTTTATCACAATATCAACTTAAAAAAAAATCAATTGGATGGTCTCCGAACTCAAAATGGCAAAAGCAAAAAAAATTCACAAAAATGCCCCTGAGCTGCCGTTGGTCCGTCATACCTGATCTGCCGCCGCCTGATTCGTTGTCGCCGCCCGATCCGCCGCCAGTAGCGGATTTAGAAACATTTTAATGTGGGAATAAAAGTATAACTTATATTTATTCTTTTTAAAAATATTTTAATATTATTATTATTTTTTTAAGATATTAAAATATATTTTTTAAGATATAAAAATTATATAATAAATAAACATTTAACGTTTGAAGGACTACATTTTTCTTTTTTAAATAAAAAAAAGACTCCATACTTTAAGTATGCTCGGTTATGAGAAAAAAATAGACTTATTTGACATTTAGAGAAAAAATACAGTTTTCTGAACTTTATGAGAATTTTTTTTACAGTATCGATATAATTTCATCATTAATTTATAGAATTTAAACCCAAATCATCACAATTTTCTATCCCACACATGTTTCATCGTCAAAATATGAGTTACGACCAAATGAGATTATCCCATTTTGGACACAAATGGAATCATCGCTCCATTAAAAAAAGTGAGCAAATAGGAAAATCCCATTTGCTCACAGATTGTTAGAAGCGATCGATTTCAAAAATACCAAATTCACATATTTATTCACATATGTATACAATCACAAGAAAAACATATAATTGCCCATAAGGGTTTTGATCAAACCCCATAGGATCAAACACAAAAAAAAATATTGATTTGATACATGAAAAATCACAGATCACATGAAAAAAAATCATACCCGATGAGAGGGCAAGGGTATCCTCATCATCCTGCTGACTAAACCCACCATATAGTAAATAATCTCACCCTTACCTGATAATTGCTAATTCTAAGGTTGAAATTATATTCCTAATAATGGTTAATTATTATTTATTGAGAATAATAAAAATCCCAATAATTGTTGTGTTCCCTAACGGTAACAACACTTAACTTTCAAAGATTTCACTTCCTACTTAAACATTCTCCCATAACGGTGAAACACTTATAATATTATTTTAATCCCAATTAAATAATTATTTCAAAATAATATAATTAAATATTTATATTTGTCACACTTAAATAAATCTTTAATATAATAACTTGTTTTTAATTATTCTAACTACTATTATTATTATAACATACTAAATTATTTTATTATTTCTAATAAATTAAATAAAAGCCTAATTTCATTTTTTAACTCACCAAATATATAATTCCCTTAATTATATAATTCCCTCAAAAACATCACAATAACTAAATAAATAACACGTTGTATCATTTTAGTAAAATAACATGCTAATACAATATTAAAATAAATTAGGGGTGTAACAACTCTCCCCAATTAAAAATGATTTTCGTCCTCTAGAATTACCTGGCTGTAACACGGTGGGAGAACTGACTTTAGTTAAATGTTGCGGATAGCAAGAGTCGCCACCGACTTTTATTTTATCCAAAAGGAAAGGACATAAAAGAACATGAAAGACCTTAAAAAGATTTTGAGTTCGGGGGTAGGTTATACAAAGGGAATGTATTAGCACCCTTTATATCCATGGTTATCCATGGGCTCTTAGTTACTTAGCTCACTTTGTTTGTTTGCAAGAGTGTAGTGTGTGATTAGAAAAATTTCTTTAAGTACTTTGTAATGACCCTCGTATGGGTGTATACAAAGCCTAGTTTTAGAAATTGTGAGGTGTAAAAGTAATTTTGAAAAGTGTGAGCAAGTAACTATGAGATACCTACCCTAGATTAAGTCTTTCGTGTTCTCGTATATTCTTTCAATGGTAAGACTGTCCCTATTATTAAGGAATAGGTAGTCATTACCTTGGATGTGTTTAAGGGACGGGCGTAGGGTCATCGTATGGTCAATGAAGGCAACATAAGGGGTGTCTTTAACAACTCGTAGGGACTATCATCATATTTACCGAAGGGACAAGATCATTATATCGTAGGCAAGCTCGTAGGGACTTGATCTTTTAAGTTTATAGGGACTTGATGATTTTTCTGTTTGAAGGGACTTTGCTTAAGACACCCCTATTTTCGAGGGACTTGACCATTTAAAGAAGGCAACCAAGAGGAATACCCTAGGAAGTACAGATGGCGATCAAAGATCGACTTACGTGTGTGAGTGTTATTTTTCAGATATTTGTCTTGAATTTAATTTTCTAAGTTCAATTATTTACAGTTAGTTTTTTGCACTCCCTAAATTACTAACCACACAATAAATATTTACAAAAATAAAAGCAAGAAAAATAAATTCCTAAACTATTACATGGCTACGGGACAGATACATAATAATCAGGCAAGAAAGAATAAATTTACAACCTATACATTTGTTCCTAATATTATAAATAAAACAAAATTAAAATAAGGAAAATAATGAAGCAAAAATAGAATAGATAAAAGCAAATAATAATAAAATAATAAATAAACAATGGTAATAAAGCAATAATAAAATAACAATAATAATAAAGTGATAATAAAAAGGTTAGAATTTTAAAAGAAATTATTTTAGGTTAAACAAGTTAGATTTTTTTAGAAGTTATTAGAAAAATATGAGTTTAAAATAAATTAGTAATAATAAAAGAATTTAAAATACATTAATGTACAAATTATAAAATAAAAGAGTTATATGAAAAATATTAAGTTAGTTATTTACAAAATAAATAAAGATTATAGAAAATATCAAATTATTAGATTAATAGGTTTATTATTATTATTAAATTAGAAAAATGGTCAATTAGATTTTATTTACAAAATATATAAGGATTTATTATTATAAGCAAGTAATAAAAAAAAAGTTATTAAAATAGTTAGTATTTATTATTTATTTACAAAAAAAAATAAAGGTTATAGAAAAATATTAAATAATTAATTTAGTAGGTTTTCACGCCCTACATTACTAAACCACGCAGTTAATATAGAATCAATGGCAGGAATTTAAATGGCAGAAAAATAAATGGCAGAAAAATAAAATGGCAGAAAATCAATGGCAGAAAATAAAGCCCTAATTATTACAACGCTTTGGTGCAGTTACATAATAAAGATGGCGAAAAGTAAAACTGAAAATATTACAAGTTAAAACTTAAAATATTACAAGGGCGAAGCAGTTACAGTGTATGAATAACATAAATATGAGCGAAAATAGGAAATAATAATAAGGTTTGTTAAGGTTTAAGAAAAGGTTTATGGTTTAGAGAAAACAACACGGTTAAAGTTTTAGGTTTGAAATTTAGAGTTTGTGGCGAAATTGTCAGGGTTTAGGAAAAATCAGGGTAGTTAGTTATGAAAAAAAAATGTGCAAATCTAAATATATGTATATATATATAAAAAATGAATTAAAAAAAACAACGGCGTTGTTAGCGCAAAATTGCGATCATCGCAACTGGATCGGATAACACAAATGTCACGCCTCATACACGTATATGTGAAAACGGCGTATTGACACGATCCAATCCGAAAACATAATCAAATATATCAACAAAATAGATAAAGTATATATCATATATAAACTATTACCAAACTGTGTGTATGATAGTATAGATCAGCCACTCTCAGTTTCTCTTTTTTGTTCTGTCTTTCCGGCCTTCTTCTATCAGTCATGCTAGTAAATATATATAGGAACAAATTAGGTTAATGATAATGGGCCTAAGTTTATTTTGAAACCCAATATTAAATTAAAAACTGAATAAAGTTAAATAATTAAAATAGTTAACATTAAAATAAAAACTAATTAACCTATTTATTTATTCTAGACCCAATATTAAATTAAAAACTGAATAAAGTTAAATAATTAAAATAGTTAAAATTAAAATAAAAACTAATTAACCTATTTATTTATTCTAGACTCAATATAAAAATAAATAGACTCAAAAAAAATAAAAGTCGGGCACCAAAATGCTCGAAAAATAAAATGAACACGTCAAAATAATCAGCGCGAAATAAATGACTCGGAAAAATACAGCGTTTGGTCGGATTTTGAAATAAAAATTATGACCGTTTAAACCGCTCAGACTGATCAACATATGACCAAAAATAGTCGTAAAAATATTTTTAGCATGTCAAATTAAACCACGTGAACCGCAGATTAATGTTACCGATATTTGCAAACTTAAACTTGACATTTTTTCGTTGACTAATTTTAGGCACAGTTAAAAAGTTAATTTGACCAGTCTGTTTGTAAGTTCCGAGAAATTATTCCGGCTAATATTAAGACAGAAAAAAATGTTATGCTATGAAGATGATGCAAATGAATGTGAAACAAAAAATTGGTTAGAGTTAAAAATAGAGGGCAAATTTTGGGGTGCAACAGCTGCCCCTGTTCAATTTTCTGAAACCTGAGGAGTTAGATTGGTCTGTGTGCCATTCGTGACTTGGAAGGTTGAAGGGGATTGAACACAAAAGCCCAAAAATTTGCACTCGCCGGTGCGTAAAGTAACACTGATGACTGGTTGTATATGCTTAAGTGGGCTTGAAGATGCCACTTGGAAGAACTGGAGATGGGCTTATAGATGCCATCCATAATATCAGGAGGTGATAATATCTTGATGTTGATACTGGATATCAGTACTAGGTCTTCGTATAGGCCGTCTCTGAATCATATCTAAGAACATACTTTTAATTTAAGTGTCAGAACCAAATCTTCATGGCGATTTCTTTCTGAATTAAGTATCAGCACTAGACCTTCGTATAGATCGTCTCTGAACTGTTTTGAATTGTTGAATAAACCAGTAGAAATAAATCTTCGTGATGATTATCTCTTCTGGAAATATCCTGGATTAGGGAATAGATCTTCGTATAGACCGTTTGCCTAATATCCAAGAACAAAAGAGTGTCAGAATGAAATCTCCTGAAAATATCCTGGACTAGGGAATAGATCTTCGTATAGACCGTTTGCCTACTATCCAAGGACACCTTGAGTAATGATTAAGTATCAGCACTAGATCTTCGTATAGATCGTTTCTGACCTGTTGTGAATTGTTGATAGTATTTTATTTGTATATAACCATTCTGCAAGGAAAAGGTTAGTTTATGCAATATGTATGCATGCATGGCATGGTGCATCTAAGTAAATGTATTATGCACTTATGGATATGCCATGGTATGATGTAAATGATGTATGTATGAATCATGCGGCCTGAAGCGTCCGGATATCTTTGTATAACAACTGCTGGCTAGGGAAAATAAATCCCGATTCGTTGCTGAAGAATATGAGGAACTCGTTCCCGTCTTGTTTGATAGTATAGTATTTGTCACCTCTCGTATTCGTTCATCGTACTTCTATGGAAGGAATAAGTTCCTGAGTATCCCGACTGAGGATAAAAGAGATGGACATAAATTCAAGGGGAGACGTAATTCGAAGCATCTATAAAGATAGATTTGCTCTACTGGGGATTTGTAGTGGGGATGAACTGGCGAAGCTTCGTTGAACTACTACCCTCGTTCGTCCTTAGTAAATACTATTACTGCATTTTATGCATTTCTGGTAAACATCAATCGTATTCAAAAGCATACATACATTCAAACACAACCAATGGACGTTTTCGCTTATGTAAATAGAGTAAAAGTAAATCTGGATTCAAAGATGAAATTTTATTTATATCACAAAGTGACCTATACATAGGCAAGTTTGTACAAGGAGACAGAAATCCTAGTAAGAGGAATTCGTCGTAAATTTTTTATAAAACAAAGAAAACAGCTATGTGAAAAATGATCCTATTGAGTTTCAATTCTACTATTGCCATTATCTTCAAATATCTCATCTTCTGCTGTTGAGACAGAAACGATTGGATTGATCTTTATCTGTTTGAACTTGATTTAGGTAGCACCATCAGTTGAAGTTACATGAGTGATCCAAACGAGACATAGTCATACGCTTTAATCCCTAACTTTTGCCTGGATTGCCCTTTCAGGTTTTCAATCCACCGGGATACCCTTTTTTGCCCAAGCCGCCTTTTCAGGTTTTCGACTTGCCGGGTGTACATTTTTTTTATATATATCCCTAATTTTTGCCCGAACCCTTTTGGTTTGCCGGGATGCCCTTATTTTTGCCTAGGCCAGTCAACCTAGCGGGTCTCTTTTTATGCGTAGTATTTTTTAACTATGTCTGCGTTTACAGGCTGTGGAAAGTCTTCACCATCCATAGTAGTAAGCATCATGGCACCTCCTGAGAATACTCTTTTGACCATAAATGGTCCTTCATATGTAGGAGTCCACTTGCCCCTAGGATCACCCTGTGGTAGTATGATACGCTTGATTACCAAGTCACCAGCCTGATATACCTTTGGCTTAACCTTCTTATTGAAAGCTTTGATCATCCGTTTCTGGTACATCTGACCATGACAAACAGCTGCCAACCTCTTCTCATCAATCAAATTTATCTGGTCGAGTCGAGTCTGAATCCACTCATCTTCATCCAAGCCTGCATCCTTCATGATTCTTAAGGAAGGGATCTGAACTTCAATGGGCAGAACTGCTTCCATACCATAGACCAAAGAGAAAGGAGTTGCCCCTGTCAAAGTGCGCACTGAAGTGCGATAACCATGAAGAGCAAAGGGTAACATCTCATGCCAGTCTTTGTATGTTACTGTCATCTTTTGTATGATCTTCTTAATATTCTTATTAGCAGCCTCCACGGTGCCATTCATCTTTGGCCGGTACGGAGAAGAGTTATGGTGTTTTATTTTGAACTGCGTGCAGAGTTCAGCAATCATCTTGTTGTTCTTCCGGGGAGAGCAGGTTTCTCAGATGTATATTTGATAAGATCCATCTTAGAAATCAATAAAGTGGTATGATTCAACATATACTGTCTTAGTCGGCGAGCAGCCTAAGCCAAAGCATAGCAAGCTTTCTCGAGCTGGGAGTATCTTGTTTCACAGTCGGTACCTTTTGCTAAGGTAGTATATTGCATGCTCTTTTCGACCAGACTCGTCATGTTGCCCCAACACACACCCTATTGAATTTTCTAACACGGTCAAATACATGATTAGAGGTCTTCCTTCAATTGGTGGCATCAGATTTATAGGTTCTTGGAGATACTTCTTGATTTTGTCAAAAGCTTCTTGACATTCATCATTCCATATCATCTCTTGATTTTTCCAGCGAAAACCTCTACATAGTCACGTAACATCCGACTCAATCTTTCTTTGACACTGTTTTCCAAGCCTGCTCCTATTTTGACTTCTTTCTTGTCTACTTCAGTACCCAGATTTACAACCTCAATTGATTCCTCATGCGGCTGTGTAACTTTCTCTTCTTGTTGTAATAACCTAGCAAGCTTTACAGGTACTTCACAATCTTCATCCTTTCCATCTTCAGCTTGATAGATCGGATTCTCGAAATTATAATTGGCAATAGTAGAACTGTTATCAACAGGATCCAGAGTGGATGAGGATCTGCATTTTAGTGATGTGGGTGTGTGTAAGAACACATAGCTGATGAAAATAAAATAAAAGAAAAACAAAGAGCCCAATATTTACGAAAACGAAACGTCCATTGATTTTTATTGAATGAAGTATGCAAATGAAATGACATCCCGAAACAAGCATACCATTGTGCCCCGGGTAAGGCACAAGGCTTAAAAATAACAACGCAGTAATAGTATTTACTCCTGACTAAAGGAGATAGGAATAACGTCTTCAGTCTTCCAATTGTTGAGCCCATCACCCACAGTAGGAAAAATCCAGTTATCCAGATTGTAGTCTTCATTATAGTCACCCACAACATTGATTTGATCTTTCATGTTCCCTTGATTGGTGATACGAACAGCACGAGCAAGACGAACATCCTTCTGGGACTCTGCAGTGAAACCCAAACCAAACTTGTCAGACTTGTAAGGAATGTCGGGAAGCTGACCCCAAATAGTACAACCACCTTCTTCAACCACAACTCTAGCATCTTTGAGGGAAGCCATTGTAGGAGGTACTCTGGTAACCATAGGAGCTCTTTTAACCACAGGAGGAGCTTCAGTAGCGGGAACGACCCAAGGAACTACTTCAAATGTCTGGCAAGGAGTCTCAACATATTCACCTTCCACTTCAACATACTTAAATGTATTCACATGACTGACCATATATTCTTCCTCTCCATAAACAGTTACGATCTTTCCCTTCACTGGATATCTCAACTTCTGATGTAGAGTGGAGGTCACAGCACCTGCCCCGTGGATCCAGGGGCGCCCAAGCAAACAAGAGTACGCAGGACAAATATCCATTACATAGAAGGTAGAATCGAAGACTTGAGAGCCTACTTTGATCGGGAGATCTATTTCTCCATGCACCACTCTTCTTGAATCATCAAAGGCTCTCACCACTATATTACTTGATCTTAACACAGCATCTTCAGGACTGAGCTTGTTCAGAACCTCTTTGGGAAGTACATTCAATGAAGAGCCATTGTCTATCAATACATGAGACAAGGTAGTGCCCCTACATTCAATGGAGATATGTAAAGCTCTGTTATGGTTTCTTTTGGCAGGAGTCAAGTCAGCATCAGAAAAACCTAACCCATTATCATAAGTCAGATGTGTAACACAATTTTCAAATTGATCCACAGAAATTTCATTTGGTACATGAGCAGTCCTTAAGAATTTGATCAAGGCTTTAGCATGAGCCTCAGAACACAGCAACAAAGACAACATGGAAATTTTGGAGGGAGTATGCCCCAACTGGTCAACAATATCATAATCTCTCTTACGAATGATCTTCATCACTTCTTCCATCTGTTTAGAGAGATTTTCAACAGTCGGTGCTTCAGCTTGCACAGGTTCAACCACAGGACCTTTGCCTCGAGCATCAGTACTTGGCTCAGAAGTGGAGGTAGTAGTTGGAAGAACTGTATTTTTTGAGGTAGCTGGAGGAGAAAAAAATTCTTCCACTTCTGGTGATCTTACTAGATCCAGCAATATTATCAACATCAAGGTTATCATCAGTAACAGGTGTATCAGTCAAAGGTTCCTGCTTAACACCATGGATATAAACATCAGAACCGTAATTCTAGGGTATAACTTTATCAGAAGTATAAGGAATATGGCCAGGAGTGGTAATAATCATGGGAGGCACTCTAACTTCAGCAACAGTCTTCACCAGGCCTTCAGCAGTAATTTTGATAGGACCCTTGGAAGTGATCTTGACAGTCTGTTCAAGAGCCATTTCTGCTGAAATAAACAGCGAGAAGATAAGATACCTGTTCATAAGAAACCTGTGATGCTATAATATGGTATGTAGATGCTTATGCAATGTTTTCAAGGACCGTAGGATTTAAATTTGTTTATACCACCAAAAAGTAAACTTTTATTAGTAATAAACTTGTTTTCCCCTTGGGCTTACAATAAAAATGAAATGAATACAAAAAATGGGGTTTTAAGTCTCCCATGGACGTTTCCTCTTTGTGTTGAGGTATGAGTTGAGATTCCGCTCCTCGTGAAGTTGTTTTGTTAGCTCCAGGATTCTTTCCTGACTTGCCTTGTAATGAGTCTCAAAAGTATCTCTTTGCTCCTTCAACTGGATCCAGGACCTCTGTAACTCTTCCATGTCAGTGGGCATGTCTGGATGAAGAATGATGTAAGAAGTATCTCCTTCAGCAACAGGCTCCATGGTAACTGGCAGGATAGCAGGATATGGCATCATAAGAGTCTGAGCACGAGATCGTACCCATCTGAGATATGGTTCCATAGGAATAGTGTACTTGGGTTCCAGAGTCTTGCTGTCAACCTTGTTCACTTTACCCCATGCTCGTATGAACCTTTGACGGTAACCTTGAAGATCGTTGTCGTAGTCGAACACAATACCCTGAATAAGCATGTCATGAGGACCATCAGTCCGAGCGTAACCAAACTGACGTAGAGCTAAAGAAGGGTTGTAGGTAATGCCCCCTCTTATGCCAAGGAGTGGCACATTAGGGAACTCCCCACAACGGTCAATGATGGTAACATTCTCCATAGATCTAGAGCACCAATGAATATCTGAATGAGAAAGTGACATAATCCTCTTGGACCACCTGAACCCTTGTTCATTCTTCATCACTGATCGAGGAAGGTGAGAAATAAACCACCTAGATAATAGAGGTATGCAACACATCAGAGTTCCTCGTGCCTTCGTAGTACGGGCATGAAGAGAGTTTAAGATGTCTCCAAGTAATGTAGGCACTGGATTGCGAGTCAAAAATATGTTGATGGCGTGTACGTCTATGAACTGGTCTGGATTGGGGAACAGTAATAAGCCATAAATCAATAGGGCTAAGATCTCCTCAAAAGCATCATAACTCATAGCCTTCAGAAATACTTGAGCTTTCTCCATCAATACCTTAGCAAGAATACCCTTAACTTCACTCCTTGTTTCTAGGACAATGTCTGATTTCTTTAAATGTAAGGCTGCAGCAATGACTTCAGGTTTAGGCTCTTTTTCCAAGCCTGTGAAGGGTTTCTGATCAAGAATAGGTATACCCAGAAGCTTGGAGAACTCTTCCATTGTAGGAACCAGCTGATAGTCGGGAAATGTGAAGCAATGATGTTTAGGGTCAAAGAACTGAAACAGGACACTCATTATGTCTTCATTGAACCCTGAAGTGACTAGATCCAGTAGGTGACCATGCCTCTTGATGAACTGGGAGTTTTCAGAAACTTGAGAGACCAATTCCTTAAGCTTAGGAGGTATTCCTACAAAGTTGATCCGGATAGTATTCCTACGAGCAGAAGCCATGACCTGCAACAAAGAACAAAGATAAATCCTTTGGTCCTTGAAATGGTTAGTGAAAATGCTATGCTTATGATGCATGATGATGCTATGATGTTATGCTCAATCACAAACATGTGGCACACACAAGCAAGTCACACAATAGCCCTAGGTTTGAAGGCTTGCATGAGGTTTAAAGGTAAGTACCCTCCCCTGAAGTTTAGTTGATTCATCCTGTCCTACAAAAGTAACCAGGTTCTAAGGGATCTCAAAATCATTGATCCTTCACAAGGGTGGTTATTCAGTAGGCAACTTACTTGCCAACCAAAACCCTCCAAGTTTAGGATCTCAATGAGTGTAGTATCGAGTATCAACCAACTTCAGTCTTCACCAAAGCCGGTTATCTCACTACTTTCTAAAGGCCAAGATGGGATGACTAGGGTTCTAAAAGTCAGTTAGTGTATTGACAACATATGGCAACCTCATATTATCCTCAACTTGCTTAAGGAACATAAGCACCAACCAAGAAGTCACACTAACTATGGCCACCAGATCAACCATATCGATATACGCCGTACAGTTTCCTTGGTCTATTGCCATTTACCTAAGGTACACTAGATCCGGGTTAGGGTCTTTCACACATAAGAGCACCCAACAGATAAGTATAAAGCAAACTAGGCAAACAATTTTAAAGTGATCTAATTCCTAAGGGTACCCCTCTTTTATCAAATCCCCAGTGGAGTCGCCAGTTCTGTAACACGGTGGGAGATTTGACTTTAGTTAAATGTTGCAGATAGCAAGAGTCGCCACCGACTTTTATTTTATCCAAAAGGAAAGGACATAAAAGAACAGGAAAGACCTTAAAAAGATTTTGAGTTCGGGGGATAGGTTATACAAAGGGAAGGTATTAGCACCCTTTATATCCATGGTTATCCATGGGCTCTTAGTTACTTAGCTCACTTTGTTTGTTTGCAAGAGTGTAGTGTGTGATTAGAAAAATTTCTTTAAGTACTTTGTAATGACCCTCGTATGGGTGTATACAAAGCCTAGTTTTAGAAATTGTGAGGTGTAAAAGTAATTTTGAAAAGTATGAGCAAGTAACTATGAGATACCTACCCTAGATTAAGTCTTTCGTGTTCTCGTATATTATTTCAATGGTAAGACTGTCCCTATTATTAAGGAATAGGTAGTCATTACCTTGGATGTGTTTAAGGGACGGGCGTAGGGTCATCATATGGTCAATGAAGGCAACATAAGGGGTGTCTTTAACAACTCGTAGGGACTATCATCATATTTACCGAAGGGACAAGATCATTATATCGTAGGCAACCTCGTAGGGACTTGATCTTTTAAGTTTATAGGGACTTGATGATTTTTCTGTTTGAAGGGACTTTGCTTAAGACACCCCTATTTTCGAGGGACTTGACCATTTAAAGAAGGCAACCAATAGGAATACCCTAGGAAGTACAGATGGTGATCAAAGATCGACTTACGTGTGTGAGTGTTATTTTTCAGATATTTGTCTTGAATTTAATTTTCTAAGTTCAATTATTTACATTTAGTTTTTTGCACTCCCTAAATTACTAACCACGCAATAAATATTTACAAAAACAAAAGCAAGAAAAATAAATTCCTAAACTATTACATGGCTATGGGACAGATACATAATAATCAGGCAAGAAAGAATAAATTTACAACCTATACATTTGTTCCTAATATTATAAATAAAACAAAATTAAAATAAGGAAAATAATGAAGCAAAAATAGAATAGATAAAAACAAATAATAATAAAATAATAAATAAACAATGGTAATAAAGCAATAATAAAATAACAATAATAATAAAGTGATAATAAAAAGGTTAGAATTTTAAAAGAAATTATTTTAGGTTAAACAAGTTAGATTTTTTTAGAAGTTATTAGAAAAATATGAGTTTAAAATAAATTAGTAATAATAAAAGAATTTAAAATACATTAATGTACAAATTATAAAATAAAAGAGTTATATGAAAAATATTAAGTTAGTTATTTACAAAATAAATAAAGATTATAGGAAATATCAAATTATTAGATTAATAGGTTTATTATTATTATTCAATTAGAAAAATGGTCAATTAGATTTTATTTACAAAATATATAAGGATTTATTATTATAAGCAAGTAATAAAAAAAAAGTTATTAAAATAGTTAGTATTTATTATTTATTTACAAAAAAAAATAAAGGTTATAGAAAAATATTAAATAATTAATTTAGTAGGTTTTCACGCCCTACATTACTAAACCACGCAGTTAATATAGGATCAATGGCAGGAATTTAAATGGCAGAAAAATAAATGGCAGAAAAATAAAATGGCAGAAAATCAATGGCAGAAAATAAAGCCCTAATTATTACAACGCTTTGGTGCAGTTACATAATAAAGATGGCGAAAAGTAAAACTGAAAATATTACAAGTTAAAACTTAAAATATTACAAGGACGAAGCAGTTACAGTGTATGAATAACATAAATATGAACGAAAATAGGAAATAATAATAAGGTTTGTTAAGGTTTAAGAAAAGGTTTATGGTTTAGAGGAAACAACACGGTTAAAATTTTAGGTTTGAAATTTAGAGTTTGTGGCGAAATTGTCAGGGTTTAGGAAAAATCAGGGTAGTTAGTTATGAAAAAAAATGTGCAGATCTAAATATATGTATATATATAAAAAAAAATGAATTAAAAAAAACAACGGCGTTGCTAGCGCAAAATTGCGATCATCGCAACTGGATCGGATAACACAAATGTCACGCCTCATACACGTATATGTGAAAACGGCGTATTGACACGATCCGATCCGAAAACATAATCAAATATATCAACAAAATAGATAAAGTATATATCATATATAAACTATTACCAAACTGTGTGTACGATAGTATAGATCAGCCACTCTCAGTTTCTCTTTTTTGTTCTGTCTTTCCGGCCTTCTTCTATCAGTCATGCTAGTAAATATATATAGGAACAAATTAGGTTAATGATAATGGGCCTAAGTTTATTTTGAAACCCAATATTAAATTAAAAATTGAATAAAGTTAAATAATTAAAATAGTTAAAATTAAAATAAAAACTAATTAACCTATTTATTTATTCTAGACCCAATATTAAATTAAAAACTGAATAAAGTTAAATAATTAAAATAGTTAAAATTAAAATAAAAACTAATTAACCTATTTATTTATTCTAGACCCAATATAAAAATAAATAGACTCAAAAAAAATAAAAGTCGGGCACCAAAATGCTCGAAAAAATAAAATGAACACGTCAAAATAATCAGCGCGAAATAAATGACTCGGAAAAATACAGCGTTTGGTCGGATTTTGAAATAAAAATTATGACCGTTTAAACCGCTCAGACTGATCAACATATGACCAAAAATAGTCGTAAAAATATTTTTAGCATGTCAAATTAAACCACGTGAACCGCAGATTAATGTTACCGATATTTGCAAACTTAAACTTGACATTTTTTCGTTGACTAATTTTAGGCACAGTTAAAAAGTTAATTTGACCAGTCTGTTTGTAAATTCCGAGAAATTATTCCGGCTAATATTAAGACAGAAAAAAATGTTATGCTACGAAGATGATGCAAATGAATGTGAAACAAAAAATTGGTTAGAGTTAAAAATAGAGGGCAAATTTTGGGGTGCAACACTGGCGAAAACAACTCAAGATAAGATTCATTCATCAGGCTCTCTAGCTCCCAAGTCATGTTACCTTCAGCAGGTCCTCCCCAAACAACCTTCACAAGAATAATTTCTTTACCGCATAGTTACTTCACTTCACTATCCTCGACCCGAATATGTGACGCTTCAACCGTCAGATTATCCCGAACTTGTACATCATTCATTTGTATCACGTGAGATGGATCATGAATAGAATTTTGAAGTTGTGACACATGGAACACATCATACATATTCGAAAGAGATGGGGGTAGGGCCACACGGTAAGCAACAACTTCAATCTTCTGGGTAATCTGATAGGGTCCAATGAAGCAATGAGTCAACTTCTTAGACTTCAGAGCACGACCCACACCGGTCACAGAAGTGACTCTCATAAAAACATGATCACCTTCTTGGAACTCTAGATCCTTCCTTCGCTTATCATGATATCTCTTCTTCCAGCTCTGTGATGCCTTCATCTTCTCTTGAATAATTTTAAGTTTCTCGGTAGTCTGTTGAATGATTTCAGGTCCGAGTATAACACTCTCTCCAGATTCGTACCAACATAGAGGATTCCTGCACCTTCTGCCATATAATGCCTCTAATGGAGCCATACCAATGCTAGAATGATAGTTGTTATTATATGTGAACTCGATCAATGGTAGATAGCTGTCCCAAACACCTCCTCATTCCAAAACACATGCCCTCAATAAGTCCTCAAGAGACTGAATGGTCCTCTCAGTCTGTCCGTCTGTCTAAGGGAGATAAGCATAACTCAACCTCAGCCTAGTACCCAAAGCTTCCTATAAACTCCCCCAAAATCTGGATGTAAACCTCGTGTCTCTATCGGAAACTATACATGAAGGGATGCCATGCAACTTCACAATATTATTAATATAGATCTCAACCAACCTTTGCAATGAGAAACTAATCTTAATCAGTATGAAGTGAGCCGATTTAGTTAGCCTGTCAATAATCACCCAAATAGTATCACTTCCCCTCGGGGTATTTGGCAAACTGGTCACAAAGTCCATTGAGATGTTGTCTCACTTCCATTCAGGAATCTCTAATGGCTGCATTAGTCCAGACGACTTTTGATGTTCCACCTTAGACTTCTGAGAAATCAAACAAGAATAAACAAACTGTGTGATTTCCTTCTTTATTCCTGGCCACCATAACATTTTCTTTAGATCCTGATACATTTTGGTAGCTCCAGTATGAATGCTCAAACTGCTCCGATGATTCTCCTCTAAAATCATTTTCTCAAGTTCTGGTATATCAGGAATACAAACTCTGTCCCAAAACTTTAGAATTCCATCTCCATCAATTCAAAAGTCTTTGTCATTACTTTGTCCAACTAATGTTAAGCGATCAACCAATGTCACATCCAATTTCTGCTTCTCTCTAGTCTCATCAAGAAAACTACTAGTTAACTTTAGCATACCCAACATCACACTATCTGGAGTCACCTCACATACTAAACTCAAGTCTCTGAATTTTTCAATCAAATCCAACTCCCTAACCATCAAATTTGACTTGTGCAAAGACTTCCAACTCAAAGCATCTGCTACCACATTGGCTTTACCAAGATGGTAATTCAAACCAAAGTCATAGTCCTTCAAAAACTCTAGCCATCTCCTTTGTCTCATGTTAAGTTCCTTCTAATCGAAGAGATATTTCAAACTCTTATGGTCGCTAAATACTTCAATTCTGGAACCATAAAGATGATGTCTCCAAATCTTAAGAACAAAATACTATTGCAGCTAATTCTAAGTCGTGAGTAGGATAATTCCTTTCATGCACCTTCAACTATCGAGAAGCATAAGCAACCACCTATCCACTCTGCATAAGTACTCCACCTAAACCCATCTTAGATGCATCACAATACACAACAAAAGGTTTAGTTGGATTTGGTAGAATCAAAATTGGTGCAGTTGTCAACTTCTTTTTCAATGCTTGGAAGCTCTCTTTACACTGTAGATCCTATACAAAAGCTTGACTCTTTCGAGTTAACTAAGTTAAAGGCAAGGCCAATTTTGAGAAACCCTCAATAAACCTCTAATAGTAACCAGCTAGTCCAAGGAAACTTCTGATCTCAGTAACTATCTTTGGGGCTTCCCACTGTAACACTGCATCTACCTTCGAAGAATCCACCGCTATACCACCACTGGAAATTACATGCCCAAAAAAATTGACTTCACGCAACCAAAACTCACATTTAGATAACTTAGCATATAATTTCTTCTCTTTTAAAACTTGAAGCACAATACGGAGGTGTTCTGTATGCTCTTTATCTGATTTGGAATAGATAAGTATGTCATCAATGAAAACCACAATGAACTTTTTCAAATACAGTTGAAACTCTGAACGACATTACCGAGTACTCATAATGACCGTACCGAGTTCTAAAATCAGTCTTGGCATTATCTTCATTCTTCACTCTAATCTGATGGTACCCTGATCTCAAGTCTATCTTGCTGAATACACACGCTCCAACCAGTTGGTCCATAAGATCATCAATTCTGGGAATAGGATATTTATTCTTTATAGTAACTTTATTATGCTGATGGTAATCTATACACAATATCATATTTCCATCCTTCTTTTTCACTAATAACACTAGAGCCCCCCAAGGTGACACACTTGGCCTGATAAACTTCTTCTCAAGTAGGTCTTCTAATTTCTTCTTCAACTCACCCAACTCTGCTGGAGACATTATGTACGAAACCATAGATATAGGTCTAGTACTGGGTATTAACTCAATGTTGAATTCAACTTCTCTTTATGGTGGAAGATCAATAATATCGTCTGGAAATACATCTGGAAATTGACACATTACTGGTAGCTCATCAATTATTGCTTTACTCTCTAACTTCAAAGATGCAAACATCGTGAATACTTGGGCTTCATCTTTCATTAGCTCTTCCAATTGATTAGCAGACATGAACTTGGAAACTTCCTCTTCCACATACTCAGGAAATAACACAATCTTGTCATAACAGTTGATATGAATATGGTTGAATTCCAACCAATTCATTCCCAAAATAACATCAAGATGACTTAGCGGTAAGCAAACTAAGTCAACACCAAAGTTCTTACCGTAAATCGTCAAAGGGCATTGCAAACAAACCAAAGAAGCAGTTATCGACTCCTTAGCTGGAATATCAATAACCATATTACCATTCATAGAAGATACCACAAGATTTAATCTTTTCACACAATCAACAAATATAAAAGAATGGGCAACACCAGTGTCAATAATAATGATTAAAGGAACACCATTAATAAAACATGTACCTCGAATGAGATTATCAGTCTTCGATAAAGGAGAATAGCGATTCAAAACGCAGCGGAAATTAAAATTTTCTCCTTTATTGATCCTTAGGAATGGCCATGATCAGTGATAGAAATTGTTACCTCTTGTGGCAATTGAAACCTTTGATGCAGATCTAAGGAGTGATCACGGACATTGAATGATGACAACACTGTAAGACCCCAATTTTGGCCCTAAGATCCCTCATGCAATTTCATCATATGCATTAGCATTGGGATCATACCTTGGCATCCTCCTTACCCCTCTTTCATTGGGTTTGTTTTGGGAGAGATCACCAAGCACCATGTGATTGTATCATACTTGTATATTATCATTTTACTAACCAAAATACCAAAAATATGTCTTTGTATCTGCCTAACTCTTTTGTAGGTAAGGCATGATCTCATTGATCTATTAAGTTCATATCTAGGGTTTGAGACCCTCATGACAAAGATCACAACCATGAATTGATCCAAGAATGGTTATAAGCATCATATATGAGTCCCCATGATTTCTACATGTCATATTGATCAAGTATTCTTCAAGAGTTTGAGGGTGATTTGCCTTGGAAACCCTAGTTTGACTGGGTATCTTGAGTAACTTCTCCAACAAGATATCTCACCAATTAATCAAATTTTTTCAAGGTACACTTTAAAATTCATCATATTATGCATATATGATATACCATGAGCCAAGAAAGTCAAAAGAATTGAAGGTTAGCAAGTTGGTTGATGGTGGTTGGCCAGATGGATTCATCTGATCAAAACCGGGTCTCCCTAGACCCTATCTCACACAATTTTCACCATATGAAAATTATTCCAAGAGAAACGTTATTCTAAATAACATTACTAACAACTTTCATGTTGAGACCTAGAAATATTTTTGCTTGGAAAATCATTTTCTATGTTGAAACATTATAGGTCATTTTGTCTAAACCCTAATTTGAAAGTCAACTTCCCAAGGCCATAATTTGCTCAATTTTTATGATATGAAAGATTTCCAAGTTTTGAAATAAAATTCAAGATGTCTAATTAAATTTTTATGTTTGGAGTGAAAGCAAATTCAACTTTTATGAGCATGTGATATGGAGATACATTATAGGTCATTTTTGACATATACCATTGAACAAGTGATTTTTCCAAAATTCAAAAATGAATAACTCTATCATTCTAAATCCAAATGACATGAAATTGGTGACCATTTTGAAGGTCGTTGAAAGAACTACAACTTTTATGAAGACACTTTACTCATTTGAAGCTAACATAAAAAGTTAAGTAAGGTGGAACATTGAGATATATGGCTTGACACTTAGAATTTTTTTCAACATGTTGAACTTTCCAGACGCCCACCTCAAAATTCACCATTATCCAAGCTCCAAATGAAAAAGTGTTGAACATAAAACTTATTCCCCTTGATCCAAGCTTTCCAAAGAACCCAAGTTCTTGCATTTTGGATGAGGTTTGCTAGGGCTGCACATGGCTTTAACAAAGTTGTATCATTGGAAGAAATCAAATGTACAAACTTCATTTAACATTACCTTGCCATTCAAGCTTAATTCATACTTCAACATGATTGATTTTGAACCTGTACATGCCAATGCACTCGTGCCATTCACATTGCTAAATTTGGACAAAATTTTAAGTGTGTAAATATCACTCCCTCAAGCTATAAATACATGACCTCTGTGCTCATTTCAAACACACATTGCGCGCCAACTTTGCCCCCCAATTCAAACCCTCTCATTCTAAAGGAAAACCTGAGAATTTTCAATTTGAAAATTGAGGTTGAATCTTAACTATTGGAGATTCAAAAACTCCAGGATCCAAAGTCTTGCACCCTTGCTAATCACTTCCTGCAAGCTTCTCAAGTGTGATCAGATCATGTTTGAAGCAAACAACATTAAGTTCTGCACAACATTGAAGGTAATTTTCAGAAAACTTCATCTTTTTGATTCTCAATCAATTCTACTCAATTCTCTTGGATCTTTGGTTGTCTGAAGTCCTACCAATGTAGGCAAGAAGATTGAGTTGCTTAGAGGTCAAATCAAAGCAACTCAGTTGACACACCTTAAAATTCAACTCCTAATATCTTTCTATATATGTGGAGTTAGTTAAAATTGAGGTCAGATTCGTGCTCTAAGCCATTTTTTCTTTCAGATCATGTCCTCCTTTTTCATTTTGGTGATGGTTGAGGGTGGACCTGTCCGGTGAGGTCCACCGGAGAAGAAGATCGGAGTTACAGCTCCGGCGGTGCGTTGGCGCGTCTCCCAGCCATAGGATCCATTCAATTTGTTTTAATCCTGTGCACTCATTGTGATTACCATCCCTGCAGCGCGCTGACTCGTGTGTTTGGTGGAACGCGCGTTTCAGGCCACTTGATCTGCCACCTCAATTAATGAGGGAGATCAAGTGGCTCACGTTTTTTTGATTTTCATTAATTCATATTAATTTTAATATTGATCCAAAAAATATGAGAGTTTCACCAAAAAATTTCAAAACATTTCCTCTTTCATATTTTGAATTAAAACTATTTTATGGATCATTATTAATATTTTTCATGATTTAATTGATTTTGTGATTGTTTTTAATTGTTTAAAAATACTTTGAAGTCTTTAAAAATTCTGAATTTTTTTCTCCAAGGTCCTTTGACCTTGTTTGACCTATGATAAATCTCATGGCCATTTCTTTGGTGTTTTGATGAGGTTTTAGGAATTTGACAGACCATATTTAATTTAAATGTATTATTTTAGTATTTTTAATTTGAATAAATTTCAATTAATTGTGTTGACCTATTGTGATGACTTGTATGAGTTTGACTCTTGTTGTTGGGCCTTGGTCAAGGTTGCTTTGAATTTGTCAAATTAGTATCATTGGATTTAGGGGATTGGTGGAATGTACATTCCATCTCCCAAAATAAATGGATGATATTAATTTGGTAAAAGTCCTCCTTTGACCAATTTGAGTTTTGATCCATTCCCCTCCCTCTTCATCTCATTCCCATTCTTTATACATTCATCTCATTTGGCCTATGATATCTCTAAGTCCTAAGGCTAGTTGATTACAAAATCAACATAAGAATGGATGAGATTAGGCCACCTCTTTTGCATATTCTTTTTGTGTGTGGTATGTTTCATGAGCATAGTCCATTATACTATGTCTCTAACATGCATTAACACCAAAATTCTATTGCCCGACCTCAAATAGTTGTGAGTTCTACATAAGTCCAATTACGATTGCTTAACATAGCGCTAAATTTGTAACACAAAAAGGCATAGTATTCTAGTTAGTGAGATTGTAAGTCTCCCCTCTTTCATGGTATTGTGTGGAAACTTGGCCTTTTTCCTTCCTTTAGAAGATGTCTTGGTTTAAGGATCCATGCTTGTGATAAGTGGGTTGAGTGTTCTCCAAAGAATGACTTCAAATAAAAAGCAAAAGCAAAACAATACTAACTTTTAACTCATTAACACCTAAAATTTAATTTCAAGTCATTTACCTTAATGCAATTTAATTTCAAGTCTTTATTTGCCATTATTCATACCATTCTAATTGTTTATGTTAATGCAATTTTCACTTTGTCCATTTGGACCATATTGTGTGGTATATCTTGTTTGTGTATATTTTGCTTGTTTGTGTGGTATTTGGCCATTAATGTACATAATAACAACAAAAACCCTAAAAAACTTTTGTGTGGACTGTTGGCTTGATCTTGGACAAATTGGACTTAGAATCTAGGCAACCTCCCTATGCTAAAGGACCTGGCCAATGCCAACTTTTTGTGAAACCAAGAACTTGCAATTTGGAACTTCATCTGATACATCATCCAAGATCCCTTTGAGTTCATCTGCAACATGATCATTGTGAATCTATTATTTTGAACCTGTGACTTTTGGAATTCATCTGTTACATGGGCTAATTTGAAGAAGATCATGGAGTGGCTATCTTTATTTGATGCCTTGCTCTTCAAGATTGATATAATTGTGCACTTGTGTGTTGCTTGATTCTAAATGTCCAAGGGAATTTGGGTTTCTATTGACATTCTTGTCTATTGGATTGCTACCCATTGGTCAGATCTTTTCAACCCTTAACTTTTAATTTTGTACATAGGATTAGTCTCTTCATCTTCTCCCCATTTATTTAATTTCAAAATCTCTCCCTCCTTTTAAAAATTCTTCTTTGATTGAACTTATTTTGTTCTAAAGCTTTGACCACTTTGCAAATTAGAAACTTTGGCCTTATGCCATTGCAATTTCAAACTTCTTTTCTTAATCAAACTTGTAAATAAAATTTAATTATACTTGACTTAAACTTTCAAAAAGCCAAAAAGAACTAACTCATTCAAACCATTTTAGGCCTTTGTGCCTTTCAAACTTAAATTTTGTTAAAAGCAATGCATCCACTTTGAAATTTATATCACGGACTACGAGGTTTTGATCCCTCATTTTATGTTGGTACGTAGGCACAAGTCCAAAGGTCTTGTCAAATGCAAAAATATAATTAATGAATTCTTTTCTCATCCCCCCATTCTATTTGTTTGTAAACATCATTTTATACAAAACACATATGCACACAAAAAAGGGCTCCCTAGGAGTATCTAGGACACTTTGGGTGCTAACACCTTCCCTCTGTGTAACCAACCCCCTTACCTGTAATCTCTGACATTTTATTAGTTTTGATTTGAAAACTTCTTACTTTTGGGTTTTGTTCGTACTTTTTTCCCTTTTCCCTTGGAAACAATAAAAGTGCGGTGGCGACTCTGGTTTTATTGATCTCTAGCTTATCCATAGCTTGATGATCATGAATTTACTCTGCTGAGGATCCCTCATGCAATTATGAAGGTATGATCCCTCATGACAGAAATTAAGTGGCGACTCTATTAGGGAGTAGTCTCCAGTGGGTTTAGCCTACTTTTGTGTGTGTATATAATTGTATATATGTGATGTTTGTATATTTGTTTGTATGATATAATCTGCTTGTTGTGCTTGGTGATCTCTGAGTGGTGAGATAAGTTCTAACCCGAACTTGAGTGCAATTAAGATAGGAAGATGGTATAGTCATGTTCGACTTGTGTGGAGTAGTCCTTAACAAGTTGGCTTGAGATCCATCTACGTAGTGAAGACTCTTTTAGATTTGGAAATGTCACACAAGTATTTGTGGTTAGGCATTACTATCTCTAATTTGGGTCCGAGAAGCTGAGGACTGTAGAACATTTAATCCCTATTGGCCTATTAAGGACGTAGTGCGGAGACTGTTCAAGTGTAGACTTGATAACAGTTTTTACGCGATACTACACTCAGACGAGTTTCTCTTGAGAATATTATGGATCGATGAGTCAGTCATCTTAACCTGTTGATCGGTCACCATTTTACTTGATTTTCATCATGTTCTCGGCCAAAATTCATCAATGTGGTAACCCTTTATTTTGAGTTTTAGTATTTGAGTTTTAAGTATTTCATATTTGAGTAGTTGTATGCTTATTTTGCTTTTGGTGTTAATTTAAGTTTTTAGATGCGTTTGATGTCGTGTCCATGGTATTGTGCATGTTTCAGAAGTAGTTGAAGAGTCGGAAGTGCCAAGGCAACAATGGAAGAGTTAAAGAAAAAAATAAAAAAATATAATAAAAATCCTGGAGCCAAACACGGCCCGTGCTGCAAGCTCAGCCTCTTCCCATACAAAAACCAGAGACCCAACACGGCCGACCGTGTTGCTTGGCACGGCCCGTGTTGGCTGGCGCGCTGAATTTTTCCGATTTCCTATTTTCACTCATGAAGTGATCCCGAAGGGAATTTTTGACTTTTTGGCTTGGCTGTAATGTGTACTGTACTATTTAGACCTAAGAAGAGAAGAAAAGGGGGAGACTACGAAGAAAAGAAGAGCAATCAAGGTTTTTGGAGAACGGAGATCATCAAGCGCGGAAGCAATTGAAGATCGAAGCTATCCAATCTCTTGTAATGTTTAACCTTACATTTGTACTTTCTTTGAATATTATGATGAGCTAAACCCCCCCCGATGCTAGGGGGGTGTCCCTGAATTGCTTTTGTAATGAACCTTTTTCCTACAATTTTATGAATGTTTATGTTTTTATGAAATCAATTTGTTATAACACGAGTGTAATGCTTGCCGTATTGGAAAATTAGGTATTGAATTGGAGGTAAAGGAGGTCTGACAAATCCCTTTATCACTATGTGTATAATAACATCGCTAATTTCTCTTAGGAATGAGGATCTAATAGTGATGATGGGAAATTCTTGATATTCGTACATGGGATTAATATTCTTTTGAATGGCTAAGGAATTGGGATTTAAAATTGAATGTTAATGGTTTCTGGCTAAGGAATTAGGGGAAACTACTCTTGAGAATCATATTGAATCATTCTAACATAGACGTCATAAAATAAGGATTAAGTTTATTTCAGAGCAATTCATACACCCTGGACCTAGCATGCTTAACTTTTCTGCATTCAAAATTCTCTATTTTTCCTTTATATTTTACAGAGCAAATTCACTCTTCACTTACCAACCAAAGGTTCTTTTGTTCAATTGAATCATTACCAACACTGATAGTTCCTACGCAGTCCTTGAGATCGATACTCAGGATAATTCCTTTTCATTACTACATCGGTAAAAATAGTACACTTGCTATTTTCCCGATCAAGTTTTTGGCGCCATTGCCGGGGACTGCCAAACTATCTGTTAATAATTATTCAATTGGAATTTTGTTGCTCTGCAACTAATATTTCACTTTATTTTATTTTATTTGTTTATTTTCCTTTGCTTATCCTACCAATCGTCTAATATTTTTATGCGAGGTAAGGCCTCAGCTGAATTTATTTTTGACGCAGAACCAGAACGATCGTTGCGAGCACAAATCAGAAAAGCCAGACACGACAGACTGGAAGTGACAGAAGAACCGCTGATAGTTTCTGATTTTGAGAAAGAGGGAACCGTTTCAATTCATTCGGAACACTTTGATTCTGAAAATTCGGATACCGAGTCTGAAACTATGGCAGCTGCCCCACCTCCTGTGGAGAGACTATTAGGTGATTACGGGGGAGCTAATGCCCCGCTTGGAAGGATGACAATAGTGAATCAACCAGTCAATGTTGCCCACTTTCAACTTCACCCCTCAACGATACAGCAACTTGAAAGGAGACCTTTCTCAGGAAAAATTAGCGAAGATGCCAACAAGCATTTGCAGAGGTTTCTTACGATGACTACGTCGTTAAAGATTGAGGGGCATTCTGAGGAAGCTAAGAAGCTGGTCATGTTTCCGTTTACATTGTCAGAAGATGCTGAAGAGTGGTTCTACTCTTTACCTGCTGGAAGCATCACAACTTGGCAACAGATGGAGACAACGTTTCTCAACGAGTACTTTCCGGCTTCTGTATACATCTGAAAGAGGTACGACATAGTGAATTTTAAACAGAAAGAAGGAGAGTCACTTGGAGATGCGTATAAGAGGTTCAAACGATTGTTGGTTGCATGTCCTACTCATAATATGGATGCAACTGAGCAAATGCAGAATTTTGTAAATGGTCTTCGGCTGAAGACTAAGCAACTCATTGACACAGCAGCTGGTGGCTCAACCAATTTTACAACAGCCACTGGTATTAAAAAGATTATCGAAGCCATTGCAGCCAATGAGCACCTGGAGTTGTATGACCGCAGTGTTAGTCAACCCGAAGGGATAATTGACCTGAAATTGGCAAACCAAGTGGTGAAGATGGAAGATCAAATAGCAGCTGAAGTAGAAAGGAGACTGAAGAAGATGGCTATTGATACCCAAACTGTTGCACAGGTTCAACAGGTTCAACCAACTCACACTAGTAATTGCGAAATTTGTGGAGGACCTCATCTTACCGTACATTGCGTTGCTACCGCACAACAAATTGAGGAGATCAAGTTTCTTAGGCAGAACAACCCTTATTCAAACACATACAATCCGGGTTGGAAAAACCATCCTAATTTCTCATGGAAGGATCAACAAGGAAATGTGCAGAACCAACCACAGCAACAACAATTTCGACCTCAGCAACAACAACCGTATCAACAACATCAACAACAGTTTCAGCAACAGGTACCAAGAAAAGCTGATTGGGAGCTTGCCATTGAGAAGATGGCCGCTCAAAGCTCCCAATTTCAAGAAGAGACTCGGAGTAATTTAAAGAACACAAGTGCTTCAATTAAGAATCTTGAAATCCAGATGAGTCAGATAGCCCAACAACTAGCGGGCTCTCCACAACAGGGAGTTTTACCAAGTTCTACGGTTACTAATCCAAGAGAAAATAATCATGTGAATGCGGTGACCACAAGGAATGGTAAGTCAAAATAAATACCTGAGAAGAGTTCTGAAGAAGAAGACTTATTGCTTGAAGTTGATCTAGAGATAAAAGAAAATGAGGTTGCAAATGAAGAGGTCACTCATGATGAACGAGTGGTTAAAGATAAAGTGATTGATCAAAAACCGGCCGTCAAACTGCCATTCCCAACAAGAAATAAGAAGAAAGGGCAGCATGAGAAAAACTTTGAGAAGTTCTTGGAAATGTTTAAAAAGCTTGAGCTAAACATTCCTTTCTTGGAGGCGCTTGAGCAAATGCCTACCTACGCAAAGTTCATGAAAGACATCATCTCGAAGAAGCAGACCATAGAGACTAACCAGATTATTCTAACGGAAACTTGTAATGCCATTTTGCAGGGTATGAAGGTTCCGGTGAAAAAAAAGGATCGACGTTCTCTGACTATTCCGTGTGCCATTGGAGATAGATCCTTCAAGAAAGCTCTAATTGATTTAGGAGCGAGTGTAAGTCTTATGCCGCTGTCTATCTATAAGAGGTTGGGGATAGGTAAAATTCAAGATACGAGAATGACACTCCAGTTTGCTGACCACTCTATGAAGAGACCTTATGGGATAGTAGAAGATGTGCTAGTAAAGATCGACAAGTTTGTGTTTCCGGTGGATTTTGTCATTTTGGAAATGCCGGAAGATGAAGAGATACCAATCATTTTGGGGAGACCATTTTTAGAGACCGGGAGATGTTTGATCGACATAGAAGAAGGCACGATGACTTTGAAAGTGTATGATGAAGAGTTAAAAATTGATGTGCGAAACACCATGAAGTACAAGGATGAGGTTGCCACTAGCCAACATATTGAGACAATCGATCAAATATGTGAAAAGAAAAATTGCTTGACAACACAAAAATTACCCTTGGAAAGGGTGTTGAGCTTATCAATTTTTAACAAAGAGGAAGTAGTTAACGAGAAAGATATGGAAGTATTAGCCATGACGGAAGCATCACCACCTTTTAAAGGTTATCGACACAACCGGTGGAAAAATTTAAGGCAACCCTTAGTGGAAGAAAAGAAAGATGAACAAAAGAAGGGAACCGAATTGAAACAACTACCGGAGAACCTCAAATATGTCTTCCTCGACACAGAGAATTTGAAGGGAATAAACCCTACAATATGCATGCACAAAATTCTCATGGAAGATGATCACAAGCCGGTTGTCCAACCTCAACAACGACTTAATCCAGCAATGAAGGAAGTAGTCAGAAAAGAGGTGCAACACGGCCGGCCGTGTGAGCTAGCACGGGCCGTGTTGCTCAATTCTCAGAATCCAATACATTTTCCAGAGGAGCAACACGGGCAGCCGTGTGTGCCAACACGGGTAGCCGTGTGTGCCAACACGGGCCGTGTTGCATGCTTACATTTTTCCCATACATTTTCCAGGGGTGCAACACGGTCGGCCGTGTGGTCTAGCACGGGCCGTGTTGCAGTGCGCAACTCAGATTTTTTTTTTAAAATTTAGAGACGTTGGAGTGGGGCCCACACGTTTTTAAATACCTTTTACCTCTCCCCCACTCACTTTTCAGCCACTTCATCTCCTCCAACCATATTTTTCTCTCAAACCTCTCTAACTCCATAACCACCTTCACTTTAAACCTCAACTTTCATCATCATCCAACCATTTTTTTTCAAAGTCCCTTCACAAAAGTTGGGCCGTTTCTCGCACTCTACACCGTGACAGTATTATTTTTCTCTATCTCCACTATTTTTTTTCCGCTAACTTTTCAGGTGACCATTATGCCCCCCAAAAGAGACGAGCGAGGAAAGGCTGTGGTAGAGACCTCAAGGCCGAGACAAAGGGCCCGGAGGATGCCGAATGCACACGGAATTATTTTTGAGGATGATGACCATGTTGAAAGGTACAAGACTCACCTTAAAAGGAAGCTTGTACCTACAAGGTATGTTTGTGATGATACTATGAGTGCTTTAGGAATTCTAGATGATGTATCTCAAATGTTCCACAATTTAGGTATTTTTGAATTTATGCATCCTGATGTGCCTTCCTATGAACGCATCACTCTAGAGTTCCTAAGCACTGTTAAATTTAAATTGGAAAAGAATTGGACTGGTCATGTTTATGAATATTTTGGTACTATGAGTTTCCTACTTTATAACGAAGATTATTCGATGTCGGTTATTCAGCTTGGGCAATGCCTCCGGTTACCATTGGTAGGATCCGGGGCAGTGCCAAATGACTTTTCTGCAGGTTCCTTTTGGTCCTCTATTACAGGTTTACCACAGTACGAACCCCGGAGTGCAAAGGCATCATGGATTCAAAACCCGTGCTTCCGATATGCTCAAAAAGGGTTAGCGTTCACCTTGTTCGGACGCGGAGATAGTACAGGTGTAGCGGCAAAGCGGGAATTATATTTGATGCATGCCATGGTTAATGAGGAACCAGTGAATGTGGCGGCATTCGCCGCCGACCATTTAGGTACCATGGGGCGTGCCAGCTCAGGAGCCATTTCCGTGGGTGGTATGATAACACAAATTGCTGACTGGTGTGGGTGTAGGCCGGTGTTGGACGGAGAGACCCCGATGCAGGCGTTGGGTAAGCTTGACCTCAATGCCCTGTGCACGCAAGGAATGCTCGAACAAAGCCGTCATGGGTATGTGTTGGTAAGCCGGACACGCCGGCTGTTCCGCTTACCGAACACTGATAAAACTAATGTTGATAACAATGAGAATTGGTTGTATACTTCTGTTAACCCCGAAGAGGCGGGAGAAGATGATTTTCGTGCAGGTGAAACGATGGAGGAAGATGCAGCGGCAAGGGAGAGGGGTGTTCCTCACCCTCACACCTCTCACCACCGAGGTATGGGAGCCTCCTCTGCTGGATGGACACCCATGGACATGGATCAGTTCCGTGTCGAGCAGGCTCGCCAGGGAGCGGAGATTGATCGGATCGTGACAGAGCAGCTCCGTCAAGGGGCTGCCATTGATGATATTCAAAGGATGATGCAACAGATGATGTTGTAATTTCCACAGCATCCTCCTCCGCAGTAGGCACTGTAAGTCCCTCTTGCATTTGGATTTAAACATTGGGGTCAATGTTTAGTTCAAGTGTGGGGGGGTTCTTTTCATTGTTTTAATTTATTTTCCGTTTTGGTTTTTTTCAATCTTTTTTTAAGTTAACTTTGATTTCTTTTATTTTCAACTGTTTGGGTGTTGGGTTACAGATTGATGGATAAAAACTAGAGGCGTGAGGGAAGGATGTTTAGTGGCTGAAAGACACAACCCGAACTTACTCTCCCGAGGCACCTCGGAAATTTATGCAGCCGAAGAAAACTATTGTTGGACGCAGTGTGATGAAAGCTGGATTGAGATAGAAGTATGGTACACCTGAACCAAAAAGAAGCTACATTACACAGAGAGTGCTTTGGAACCTGCAAGTTTACCCCACATGGTGAGACTACAAAAAAGCCAAATACGAAGATATCATCATGAGAGTTAATCCAGGTATGACTGTATCGCTCTGGTTTTGCGTACGTTCTACTGACATAGCACTGCATTAAGACACGCACTGAGGCACGTTTTTTGTTGTAACCTTGAGCCTTTCCAGCCACCCTTATACGTTTTATCCGTTGCGAACCCCGTTTGAGCCTTCGACCATTTTGTTTGTTTGTAAACCGCTCATGTTACCCTATGGCCAGAAAAAGAATAAAATATAATAATCTCTTTTACCCTTGCTCGACATAAATGTTGTGGATTTTGGAAACTGTGTTGAATTCTAAGTTTGGGGTGGTAAATCTAATACAAAAGGGACAAGTGCGTGAAAAATTGTTACAAGAAAAGAGAAAAGAGAAAGAAAAAAAATTGGAGGCTTTTTGAATGCTCCGGAAAAAGAAAAAAAGAGAAAAGAAAAATAGAACTCATAAAAACGCACCTGTCTCAATTAAACGACTTGATTACATTTGAAATACTCAATCAGTTGAGTAAAGTTAAATAGTCGATGTCGAAACCCTTTATATCAAAATAAGCACAGGTACAAGAAAAATAACATGAGTGCCGAGCCCAAAAACCCCTTATGTATCCGTTTGTTGTTTATCCCACCTGTCCTAAGCCCCGTTACAACCCTAAGTCCTCCTAAAGTGTGTGAATTATGTTTGTGCAATAGAAGTAGAATTTATTCAAAAACTAAGAGTCGATATTGCATATACTGAGTCTTTAGTGCTAACCCTGAGAGATTGTGTGAGATGTATGAAAAGCTTGCAGGTAAAGAGGTGCTGGACTGTGAGGTGTAGCGGATAGCTCGGATCGGGTGGCCAACATCTTGACCATGAAGGTAGGAAACTCGGTGCGAATAACATCGGCTGTATAGTGGTGAAAAGGAATTCTGGGGTGACCTCTGTTTGTTGTCTCTTGCATCACTTGAGGACAAGCAATGAGATAAGTTTGGGGTTGTGATCGGTCACCATTTTACTTGATTTTCATCATGTTCTCGGCCAAAATTCATCAATGTGGTAACCCTTTATTTTGAGTTTTAGTGTTTGAGTTTTAAGTATTTCATATTTGAGTAGTTGTATGCTTATTTTGCTTTTGGTGTTAATTTAAGTTTTTAGATGCGTTTGATGTCGTGTCCATGGTATTGTGCATGTTTCAGAAGTAGTTGAAGAGTCGGAAGTGCCAAGGCAACAATGGAAGAGTTAAAGAAAAAAATAAAAAAATATAATAAAAATCCTGGAGCCAAACACGGCCCGTGTCTCCTGACACGGCCCGTGCTGCAAGCTCAGCCTCTTCCCATACAAAAACCAGAGAGCCAACACGGCCGACCGTGTTGCTTGGCACGGCCCGTGTTGGCTGGCGCGCTGAATTTTTCCGTTTTCCTATTTTCACTCATGAAGTGATCCCGAAGGGCATTTTTGACTTTTTGGCTTGGCTGTAATGTGTACTGTACTATTTAGACCTAAGAAGAGAAGAAAAGGGGGAGACTACGAAGAAAAGAAGAGCAATCAAGGTTTTTGGAGAACGGAGATCATCAAGCGCGGAAGCAATTGAAGATCGAAGCTATCCAATCTCTTGTAATGTTTAACCTTACATTTGTACTTTCTTTGAATATTATGATGAGCTAACCCCCCCCCCCCCCCCCCCCCCCGATGCTAGGGGGGTGTCCCTGAATTGATTTTGTAATGAACCTTTTTCCTACAATTTTATGAATGTTTATGTTTTTATGAAATCAATTTGTTATAACACGAGTGTAATGCTTACCGTATTGGAAAATTAGGTATTGAATTGGAGGTAAAGGAGGTCTGATAAATCCCTTTATCACTATGTGTATAATAACATCGCTAATTTCTCTTAGGAATGAGGATCTAATAGTGATGATGGGAAATTCTTGATATTCGTACATGGGATTAATATTCTTTTGAATGGCTAAGGAATTGGGATTTAAAATTGAATGTTAATGGTTTCTGGCTAAGGAATTAGGGGAAACTACTCTTGAGAATCATATTGAATCATTCTAACATAGATGTCATAAAATAAGGATTAAGTTTATTTCAGAGCAATTCATACACCCTGGACCTAGCATGCTTAACTTTTCTGCATTCAAAATTCTCTATTTTTCCTTTATATTTTACAGAGCAAATTCACTCTTCACTTACCAACCAAAGGTTCTTTTGTTCAATTGAATCATTACCAACACTGATAGTTCCTACGCAGTCCTCGAGATCGATACTCAGGATAATTCCTTTTCATTACTACATCGGTAAAAATAGTACACTTGCTATTTTCCCGATCACCTGTAATATCTGATAGATGAAATTAAGACTCTGCGAACTTTTTAGAACATGATCTATAGGTTTTTATCCTTATTTCACTCCTTTGGGATGGTTCTTACCCATACTCCATCCTCGTGACTCACAATAAACCCTTGATTCTTGGTTGATCCAATCAAGTCTTGTCAATATCAATGGAACTTAGGTGTCGATAAGGTGTAAACCATAATCCACCAAAATGGATGATTGATCTTGACAATGACTTGATTCATCCCTTGACCTTTGTTTATTTGCCTTGTGTGTGATCCCTTATTTGTGATTGTTGCATTCATGCGCATCATAACATTCATCACACAAAAATCTCAAGGAACTGAGGTATTATTTGCAAATATTTTCAGACCATGGATTATGGATGAAGGAACACTAAGAAGTACAGTTTCAGATGTCCCAACTTGAAAGAGTTAAGGAAGATATCATCTTTTGTATTAGATCCCTTGGAATTCAAACAACGTCATGGGAAGCTTCTATCTATCTTGTCTGCTGATGTGGTTGAAGGACTTTTGAGTGTATTGGTGCAGTTCTATGATCCTGTCTACCGTTGCTTCACTTTCCCAGATTTTCAGCTTGTGCCTACCTTGGAGGAGTATTCTCATCTTTTCGGAATACCTGTTTCTAGTAGAGTACCTTTTAGTGGATAGGAGGAGATTCCCCGATCTAATCTTATTATTGAAGCTCTTCACTTGAAGAAGTCTGAGATAGAGGCTCGTTGGGTGAAGAAAGGAGGATTATTTGGGTTACCATCTGATTTCCTCATCAAGGAAGCTACTGATTTCGCTCAAGCCGGTAGTGTGGATGCTTTTGAAGCTATCTTTGTGTTACTCATTTATGGATTAGCTTTGTTCCCTAACATTGACGGTTTTGTTGATGTTGACGCCATTAGACTTTTCTTGATTGGGAATCTTGTGCCTACTTTATTGGGTGATATGTATTTCTATTTGCATCTAAGGAATTCTAAGGGTGGTGGAACTATTGTCTGTTGCATTCCTCTTCTATACAAGTGGTTTATTTCGCACTTGCCTCAGACACCTGCTTTTGTGGAGAACAAACAATGTCTTCGGTGGTCTCAGAGACTTATGTCTCTCACTAATGATGATATAGTTTGGTATGATCCCTCTTTGAGCAGTTTGGATATTATTGATTGTTGTGGTGAATTCTCTAATGTGCCTCTCATTGGTACACAAGGAGGAATTAACTACAACTCTGCTTTGGCTTGTCGTCAGCTTGGGTTCCCCTTGAGAGACAAACCTAATAACACTTTGTTAGAAGGTATTTTCTATCAAGAGGGTAAAGATCCCCAACATTTGAAGCAGAAGATTGTGCATGCTTGGCATAATGTACATAGGAAAGGAAGATCCGAGCCTGGTCCGTGCAATTGTGTAGCTTTGGAAGCTTACACTCTTTGGGTGAAGAAGAGAGCTTTGGAATTTAAAATGCCTTATCCTTGTGAAAGACCTATGTCTATGGTTGTGGTTGAGCCATTAACTCTCCCTAACCAAGATGTAGAGGAGTTGGAAGACGCACTCGCCAAGATGAAGCAAGAGAAGGATATGTGGGAAAAGCGTTTCTGTACTTTGAGCAAAAAGCATGAAGAGTTGCAGTTGGGGTCTAAGGATAAAGATGCACTTATTGAGCTACTTGAAGACCGAGTGACGAAGAGACAGAGAGAGCCGGAGGTTTCATCTTCTAGCATGCCTCAACCTTCCGTTGCTTGGAAGAAGATTGTTGACCAGCTTGTCCTTGAGAAGACTCAGATGAAGACTTCTTTTGAGACCGAGATTCGACGCATTCGGAGGAAGTACACGCCTTTAGCTAGGTCTTCTGACATTGTTGTTAGGGATCCTTAGGATGACTAGTCTCCTTTTCTCTTGTATTTTTCATTTGGTTTCTGAAATTGTACTCAGTGTAATCCTTCCAATTATATAAATAAAAAGATATTTTTGGTCATATAAAATTATTGTAATTGCTGATATATATATTTGTAAATGAAATAGTAAGTTCCTTGAAAATAAAAATAAATAAACAAGCATTGCATTTCATGCATCATTTGCATAAGCAGGTTTCTCTTTCGCCAGATGTCTCATTGGTGTTTCTTCTGTGCTTCAGCCAAGCTGAATCATCGGTACAATACTCGCGCCAATCATCTCAGAATTATGGAACATTTAGAGCAAGAGAACAGAGAGTTGAAGGACGAGATAACCCGACTGACTGCCATGAGGGAGTCGGTACTAGCTGCTCAGAGCCAAGCTTCTCTAACACCCGCAACTCCTCCTTAAAGGACAATTATTTCAGAGGTGGCTACCTCTACCATGTCTGCTGTTTCCGCTTACTTTGCGCCTGCTATGTCTGCCGGATTCCCGTGGGGAATGCCGCCAAACTTTATGCCTAAAGGCTTTGCGCCTACTTTTGCTTCCATGCCGACATCTAGCCTGGTCATGTCTGTGCCACCTCCTGTATTGCACACCTTATCTCGTGTAGAAGACACCATTTATCACTCCGAGCCGTCTAAGGGTCCGGATGTTTATGAGAAAATGGATGAAATGAAGGATCAATTTCTTGAGTTGCGCAAGGAATTGAAGACACTAAGGGGTAAGGATTTGTTTGGGAAGAGTTTTGCTGAGTTGTGTTTAGTGCCAAATGTGAAGATCCCGGTGAAGTTTAAAGTGTCTGACTTTGAAAAGTATAAAGAGAACACATGTCCACTCAGTTATCTAGTGATGTATGCTCGCAAGATGTCTACCCATACTGACAATGATCAACTGTTTATTCACTACTTCCAAGACAGTCTGACCGGTGTTGTGCTCAGATGGTATATGGGGTTGGACAGTGCAAGCATTCGCACTTTCAACGACTTGGTAGAAGCTTTTGTCAAACAGTATAAGTACAACGTGGATATGGCGCCTGATAGAGACCAACGAAGGTCTATGTCTCAGAAGGATAAGGAGACATTCAAAGAGTACGCGCAGAGATGGAGGGAATTGGCTACTCAGATCACTCCTCCCTTGGAGGAAAAAGAGATGACAAAGATCTTTCTAAAGACCCTGAGTTTATTTTATTATGAACGTATGATTTCTAGTTCCCCCAGTGACTTTACCGAAATGGTAAACATGGGGATGGGGCTTGAGGAAGGAGTCCGAGAAGGACGATTGTCAAAAGACGAAGCATCGACAAGTAAGAGGTATGGAAGTAATTTTGGGAAGAAAAAGGACAACGAAGCTAATGCAGTTATCAATGGGAGGCAAAGAAGGCCTCAGATCAGGAGGAATCAACCACCCCGTCAACATCATTATCAAGTATCTTCAGTTATTCAAGGATTCTCTAATAATCAATCAACACCAGTTCAACAACAACAACGTCAACAACAACAATCGCAATAACGAACAAACACCTATAACAATAACAATAACAACAATCATCATCAATAAAACTTCGAGAGGAAGAAGGTCTCTTTTGACCCGATTCCTATGTCTTATCTAGAGATGTACCCATCTTTGGTTCTCAAGAACCTAATCCAACCGAGAAACCCGTCGCAGATTCCAGAACCACTTCCTTGGTGGTACAAACCTGAACTCCGTTGTGCTTTTCATCAAGGAGCACCCGGACATGATATCGAGAACTGTTATCCACTCAAGTATGAGGTTCAAAAGCTGATGAAGAGTGAAATGGTGTCCTTTGAGGACCGAGCGCCGAATGTGAAAGCAAATCCACTACCCGCTTATGGGAATTCTTTTATGAATATGGTGGATGATTGTCCTGGAGAGTTTAAGGTTTTTGATGTTCGCTTTATCTGGAGGTCCTTGGTGCAAATGCATAAGGACATTTGTTTGGTGAGTGATTGTGAGCATGACCACGATGGTTGTGCTGTTTGTAGTGCTAATTCAAGGGGTTGTGAAGTTGTGAAAAGGGACATCCAACAAATGATGGATGAAGGCATGATTCAGATTGTTCAATCCCGTCATAAATGACGATGTAAATGTCATAGTGCCCATTTTCAAGCAACCAGAAAGATTGGTAATTCAGTACGACAGCAATAATAGTAACAATGTCAGCAATAGATCAGTATCACTGTTCGTTATATGGTTAGCGGGCCCGGTCCCGTATTCATATGATAAAGCCGTCCCATATCAGTATAATGCTACGATGATGAAGGATGGTCAAGAGGTCTCGTTGCCTACGACTAGTTCTGTGGTGAGCATTGTTGATGTTACCAAGGTGACCTGCAGTGGTCGTGTGTTTGGGTCGGTGTTCCCAAAGGATAAAGAAGAATCAGTTGTTGGTAAGAAGGTAGAAGTGCCTGTTGTAGATCCGATTAATGCTTCAAAGGGTAAGTCTGGTGAGTCCGGTGACTTGAAGGCTAACGATGATGATGAGGTGCTTCGATTGATCAAGAGAAGCGAGTTTAATATGGTGGAGCAGCTTCTCCAAACCCCCTCAAAGATCTCAGTGTTGTCTCTGCTCATGAATTCTGAAGCGTACAGAGAAGCACTACAGAGAGTTCTAGAGCAAGCGTTTGTAGAACATGATGTTACATTGGATCAATTCAATCATATTGTGGCTAACATCACTTCTTGCAATAATCTTAGCTTCTGTGATGAAGAACTCCCTGAGGGGGGCAAAAATCATAACTTGGCTTCGCATATTTCTATGAAATGCAAAGAGGATGCTTTATCGAATGTGCTAGTTGACACTAGGTCATAACTGAATATGATGCCGAAGTCAACTCTCTCAAAGCTATTATATCAAGGAGCGCCTATGAGGTATAACGGGGTAATCGTCAAAGCTTTTGACGGTTCACGCAAAACAGTTATTGGTGAAGTGGACCTTCCAGTTAAGATAGGTCAGAGTGATTTTCAAATTACTTTTCAAGTAATGGATATCCACCCGGTCTACAGTTACTTGTTGGGAAGGCCATGGATCCATGAGGCAAGAGCTGTTACCTCCACTTTGCATCAGAAGCTCAAATTTGAGAAGAATGGAAAGCTTGTAATCGTTGGTGGGGAGAAGGCGATGTTGGTTAGCCACCTGTCATCTTTCTCTTATGTTGAAGCTGAGGATGAGGTTAGAACTCCGTTCCAAGCCTTATCTATTGCTGCTGAAAAGAGAGTTGGGGCACCTATGTCCTCATTGAAAGATGCAAAGAAGATTGTGGAAGAAGGCAATGTTGATCAGTGGGGGCGCATGGTAGAGGTCTCCGACAACAAAGGCGGGACCAGTTTGGGATTCCAGTGAGGTTCATCAACTGTTAAATCTGAAGATATGCAACTTAGCTTCCGTAGCGGAGGGTTCATTCATTGCAATGAACAACACTTAGCTGCTGTACTAGAGGATGACGAAGAGGAAGACTACGCTAATTTTGTGACGCATTGAAAGGCTTGCAATAATTGGACTGCTGTTGATATTCCTGTTATTTTGCATTGATCTAAGTAATTGCTTTTATATGTTTTTAAAATCCTTCTCCTATGCCTAAGGGATAAGTGAACATTGTTTGGGCATTTTCAAATTGATCATTAATAAAATTAATTCTATTCATCCACATCTATGATGTTTGTTTTTACTTTTTGCTTATTCTGAAAATGGTAATCACAAAAAACATAAATAAACAATATAATTGTCCATCTGCATTATATTTGGTCACAAATCCACTTCTCTAAAATCAAAATATCAAATCATTATGCAGGTTGGTTTCTAACCCCATTGAATACAATGATCCTTCTCCTTCTCCAAATTTTGAATTCCCTGTGTTTAAGGCCGAGGAGGAAAGTGATGAAGAAGTGAGTGATGAACCATCTCCCCTTCTTGAGCAAGATGAAAAGACCATTCAGCCATTTGAAGAGCAGATGGAGCTAGTCAACTTGGGTTTCGAGGATGATGTGAAGGAAGTCAAGATTGGGTCTCGCTTGTGTCCAGATGTCAAGAAAGGGTTGATTGATCTTCTTCGAGAGTATTCAGATGTGTTTTCTTGGTCCTATCAAGACATGCCTAGTTTGGATTCTGAGATTGTGGAGCATAGATTGCCGTTGAAGCCAGAATGCCCGCCATTCAAGCAAAAATTGAGAAGAAAGCATCCTGATATAGCTGTGAAGATCACAGAAGAAGTGCAGAAACAGATTGATGCTGGTTTCCTTATGACCGCCGAGTATCCATAATGGGTGGCCAATATTGTGCCTGTGCCGAAGAAGGATGGAAACTTCCGCATCTGTGTCGACTATAGAGATTTGAATAGAGCCAGTCCGAAAGATGATTTCCCTCTGCCACACATTGACATGTTAGTAGACAATACTGCTAAATTCAAAGTCTTTTCGTTTATGGATGGATTTTCCGGATATAATCAGATCAAGATGACACCCGAAGATATGGAGAAGACCACATTCATTACGCCTTGGGGAACATTCTGTTATAGAGTGATGCCTTTCGGTTTAAAGAATGCTGGTGCAACTTACCAAAGAGCAATGACTACTCTATTTCATGATCTGATGCACAAAGAAATTGAAGTATATGTCGATGACATGATTGCTAAATTAATTGATGAAGAGGAACATGTTGAGAATTTGTTGAAGCTATTCCAACGTTTGAGGAAGTGTAAACTCCGTTTGAATCCCAATAAGTGTACTCTTGGTGTTCTTTCTGGTAAGTTGTTGGGCTTTATTGTCAGCGAGAAGGGTATTGAGGTTGATCCTGCCAAGGTCAAAGGAATACAAGAAATTCCTGCGCCCAAAACTGAGAAGCAAGTCAGAGGTTTCTTCGGTCGCTTGAATTATATTTCCAGATTTATTTCACACATGACTGCCACATGTGCGCCTATATTCAAGCTTCCTCAGAAAGATCAGTCTTATGATTGAACCGAATATTGCCAGAAAGCTTTTGACAGTATCAAGGAATATTTGCTTAAACCTCAGATTTTGTCTCCGCCTGTTGAAGGAACACCATTGATCATGTATTTGACTATGCTTGAAGATAGTATGGGCTGTGTTCTTGGTCAGCAAGATGAGACTGGAAAGAAAGACTTTGCAATTTACTACCTCAGTAAGAAGTTCACCAACTATAAGACTCGGTATTTTCTATGCTTGAGAAGACTTGTTGCGCATTGGCTTAGGCTGCTAAGCATCTGCGTCAGTATATGTTGAATCATACCCCTTGGTTGATATCCAAAATGGACCCAATCAAGTATATATTTGAGAAACCTGCTTTAACTAGGAGAATTGCCCGTTGGCAGATGTTGTCATCAGAGTATGATATCGAATACCGATCTCAGAAAACAATCAAAGATAGTATCTTGGCTGACCATTTGGCTCATCAACCAATTGAAGATTACTAGTCAATGCAATATGATTTTCCTGATGAAGAAATCTTGTACATGAAAATGGAAGATTGTGATGAACCATTGCTTGGAGAAGGGCCAGAACCTGGTTCCCGTTGGGGTATGATATTTGATGGAGCTGTTAATCAGTATGGTAATGGCATTGGGGAAGTGATTATTACTCCTCAAGGCACACATTTTCCATTTACAACTAGATTGACTTTCAAGTGTACAAACAATATGGCAGAATATGAAGCTTGCATTATGGGGCTCAAAGAGGCCATTGATTTCAGAATCAAGCATCTAGATGTCTTCGGAGTTTTCGCTTTGGTTGTAAATCAAATCAAAGGAGAATGGGAGACAAATCAACCCGGTCTAATACCGTATAGAGATTATACGAGGAGGAATTCGACTTCCTTTACAGAGGTTGAGTTTCATCATATCCCTCAAGATGAGAACCGGATGGCAGATGCTCTTGCAACGTTGGCGTCAATGATTATAGTGAAGTATTGGAATGAGGTTCCCAATTTGTCTGTGATGCGTCTTGATAGGCCAGCTCATGTGTTTGCTGTTGAAGAAGTCAGAGACGAGAAGCCGTGGTATTATGACATCAAATGCTTCCTCCTAAGTCAGATTTACCCGTCTGGGGCATCTTTAAAAGATAAGAAGACTTTGAGGAGATTAGTCGCCAATTTCTACTTGAATGGTGATATACTGTACAAGAGAAACTTCGACATGGTTTTGCTCAGATGCGTGGATAGACACGAAGCAGACTTGTTGATGACTGAAGTGCATGAAGGTTCCTTTGGTACTCATTCCAATAGACATGCAATGACGAAGAAGATGTTGCGAGCAGGTTACTATTGGCTGATAATGGAATCTGACTGTTTCAAGTTTGTGAAGAAATGCCACAAGTGTCAAATTTATGCTGATAAGGTTCATGTTCTTCCGACACTATTGAATGTTATTTCTTCCCCATGGCCGTTCTCCATGTGGGGAATTGATATGATTGGGATGATTGAGCCCAAAGCTTCAAATGGACATCATTTCATTTTAGTGTCAATTGACTACTTAACAAAATGGGTTGAAGCGGCATCGTATGCAAATGTAACCAAGCAAGTCGTTGTAAGGTTTATCAAGAACCAGATCATATGCCGTTATGGTGTGCCAAGTAAGATCATTATTGATAATGGATCAAACTTGAATAACAATATGGTGGAAGCTCTTTGCAAAGACTTCAACATTGCACATCATAATTCTTCTCCCTACAGACCTAAGATGAATGGGGCTATTGAAGCTGCAAATAAGAACATCAAGAAAATCATTCAGAAGATGGTTGTAACATATAAGGATTGGCATGAGATGCTCCCATTTGCTTTGCACGGGTATCATACATCCATATGCACTTCAACAGGCGCAACCCCTTTCTCTCTTGTATATGGCATGGAAGCAGTGCTCCCCGTAGAGGTTGAGATTCCTTCATTGCGTATGCTCATGGAAGCCAAGTTGACTGAGGCTAAATGGTGTCAGACCAGGTTTGATCAGCTGAATTTAATTGAAGAGAAGAGATTAACTGCCATGTGTCATGGTCAGTTATATCAGCAAAGGATGAAGAAAGCTTTTGATAAGAAAGTCAGACCTCATGTGTTCAGAGAAGGTGACCTTGTGCTCAAGAAGATTTTATCGTTCAAACCAGATTCTAGGGGCAAATGGACTCCTAATTATGAAGGCTCATATATTGTTAAGAGAGCCTTTTCAGGCGGCGCCTTGATTCTTACAACTATGGATGGTGAAGAGTTCACTCGTCCTGTGAATGCAGATGCAGTCAAGAAATACTTCGCCTAAAAAGAAAAGAACAACTCGCTAAGTTGAAAACCCGAAAGAGCGGCTTAGGCAAAAATGAGCGTCTCGGTGGATTGAAAACCCGAAAGGGCGATCCAGGCAAAAATTAGAGACATAAAAAACAGAAAGAATTTCCCGATGAGTTGAGTACCACACCTTGGGGAAACTTATGCAAAAATTAGGGATTATGGCAAGTAACTGCAGTCTGCTGATCGTCCAGTTTTGGAAAGACTTTTTTTAGCACAAGGGTTGACGTCGAGTCATCATCCCCAGCAGCGGTCAAGAGCATAGTGGACATCAAAAGTTGGTAGAAGGATTAAGGATCATTTGTATTAAATGTAACCCTTTTCCATGTAAATTACCATTTTCAACTTTGTAAAAATCTATGGAGTCTTGTCATTTACAGACTACCATTCTATTAAATAAAGTCGAGCTTTTATCCAATTATTCTCACTCTTATTTATTTCAGCCAATAGTTTTAAATTTTATTATGATCATTTTTGATTTTTTTTTTTAATCAAAATCATTCTTTTTCTTAAACATATAAAAGCAAGTATTTTTCAAAGCAATTAAAAAGAAACATCAACAACATTTCAAGAACAACAAGTCTTAAGTGCGAGGCATTAAGGGTTCCCCAAGCAATTAACCCTTCGGGCATTGCCGACCGAGTTTGTTGATCTAGTTCCCCTGCGGAGTGTTTCATCCCCAACGGAGCTTCGATTTCTTTTCCAGCTTAGTTGGTTGATTTAGTGCTCTGCGGCGTGTTATTTCCCCGACAGAGTTTACTGTATCCCCCTGCAGAGTTTGTGTATTCCTCAGTAGTTTTGGTCCTCAGCGAAGTAATTAGACTCCCCAGTAGACCACATTGGTTTTTCCATCAATCGCCATCCGACTCGCTCCTAGTCAGAGTTTCCTCTTGGTTTTTGAGCAGTTACTTGTGTTTATCCTCTGTATGGTTGTCTCCCATTTTGATATTGTGTTGACCTAAAATTCCCTGCAGATTTGATGAAATTTGCTCTCCTCAGCAGATCTCCTCCTTCCTCAGCTAGAGTTGAGCCTTTGGGTCGTTGATCTCTCTCTCTGTTTTCCAGCAGTTGTCTCCCCCTTTTTATGGATTGGCCGAGGATTGTATCGATGATTCATGAAATTTTGGTATCAGATATGAGATGTCGAAGGTAATGTCACGACACTAATATCTGAACAATATAAACAGGATAAAAGATAAAGAACAGTAATACAAGTGACACAAACAATTGTTAACCTAGTTCGGTGCAAACTCACCTACGTCTGGGGGCTACCATGCCAAGAAGGAAATCCACTAAACAGAATTAGTCCAAAGACTCTCAGTAAACAACTTCAAGTTACATTCTTTTCACCTAATCTCTACCCGTGTGACTTCTATCTAAGAACTCTTAGATATGAGATTCTACTCACTCCCCCTCAATCACAGCAGTGATGTAAAAACAAATATTACAATGAAAGAAGACACTCTTCAAGAACACATACTTGATCTTGCTTAAAAGCTTCAACCAAGTAAACACACACTCATGCTTCAAAGCTTAGAGTGGACAAATTACAACTCAAAAGTCAGTCCAATTCAATCATCTATGGATGAATGAATGGCTCACAATACACACGACCATACAAGACTAAAACCCTTATTCTCTCTTAATATTTCGTTCGTTATTTCTTGTGTATAAAACCAGGTTTTCCATGCCCTATTTATAGAAGCGTTTGACTCGGCTTGGACATCATAAAACCCTAAAACTATTTTCCATTTGTATCTTCTTATGACAGCTGATTATATCTTGTTGGAAAATAAGTCAATCTGGTTTTAATTACTGATTGAATGTCGTGTTCAATCATCTCATCAATCACACATAGATTAGTATAAAAAGTGCAATCACACAATACATAACATTCAGACTGAATGTTCTGTATACAGATGTCTTGACATCAGGTCTGACATCTCAGCAAAATCCTGCACATTCACATTTTAAACACCCTGCAGGAACCTGTTATCTCATGTCAAGACAACACTTGTGACAACTTGTGAAAACTCTAGGTTTTACCAAAATTGATGCCAACACATAGAACCAACAAACTCCCCCTTTGGCAAATTTTGGCTAAAACATATATCAGATCATTTGTTTCACAAGAGTATAATCACAGTATCAGTTTTCGCAGCAGAAGTAATAAAACACACATTACTAGCTAAGATAGCAACTAGTAAACACATATTAAACACACATGCGCTTGTGCTCCACCTCCCCCTCAGTCTGCTCAACACAGACATAACACTTCTCCTCTTTATTATCACCTGTAACATACACCTCCCCATATAACATCACCTTCAACATCTCCTGTAACATATACCTCCCCATCTAACATCACCTTCAACATCACCTGTACTAAACAAATTATCTCCAACATACATCATCTTCAACATCATTTGTCATGTGTTTATAGTATAACATAGCTACTATAGTATAGCATAGCTACTTCTCCCCCTTTTTAGCCAAAAGGGACCAAAGAGACCAACGAGACAAAATAAATGTCTATTAGTCAAACAGAATCTCGAAGCAGATTGTTAGGTGTTACAGATCCACAAACAGACACAGCTTTACAAGCTGAGATAAAAATCCAGAAAAACCAAAAAGAACCCAGAAAAAATTACATCAAGGTAGCAGAACATGACTACCAAGAGAAACACCAGAACATCCATCACAGCACACCATCAGAAAAGTGGGGGACAACTTCAACAAAACTAGTCAGAGGAGCTTGCATCTTCATCAGCATCAGAACCAAAACTGTCACTTGTTTCATCTTTAGGTTCGGACCTCTCACTAGAGGTTTGGGTTTCTGTGTCCTTGGCCTGTCCAACATTCTCTCTATCATCCTGCTCCAAGCTTTCAATTAGAGCCTCCAAAGCTTCCTTCCTGGCTTTTGCTACCCTTATCCCAGTATCCAATTCCTTACAAGTTTCTTTCAGCGCAGCAATAAGGCCACCTTTTGAGGCTGGCTTCTTCACAGCAGATGTCATGACAATGTCCTCGACATGACTGCCTTCAAACAATTTGTAATGAACTGATAGAGGAGGTTTTCTTCTACTAGGAAGATCATTTGTGCTCAGAATTCCAGGTTGCTGGCTCAGGATAATCCCACAAATCATTGAGGGAAAAGCTATGGGCAACTTCACTGCATTTGTAGAAGCATGTTTAACAATTTGTTCAAACATAAATCTACCATAATCAAATTTCAGCTTGGTTCCAACAGCAAAGATGAACCTTCCAAGGGCATTTGAAATTGTAGAAATGTGATTTGTAGGCACCCAATTTGCTGACCCTATCTTATGCAATATAGCATATTTCACAGTCAGCTTCCCAGCAGGGAGATGCTTCTTGCTAGGCCATTCCTTCACTTCTCTAGCTTGATTTCCCTACAAACTTCATTGTCTATGGCTTCCAGTTCACATGCACCTTCTGTTCCTCTCCCTAGAAACTTATTAATCACAGTTGGAGAAAAAGTGATACAGTTCCCTCTTACAAACACTTTACAAAACTCTTTGCTGTTTTTATCAGTAATGTCCTCAGGAATGTTGACCACAAATTCTTTCACCAGTCCTTCATAATACTGAGATAACCTAACAACAGTTTTCATTAATCCAACAGTTTTAATAAGGTCCATGACCTCTTTGACCTCCACAGCATCCTTGCCCAATTCTCTCTCCACCGCCACCCTTCTTTGGATTACAAACTTCCATTTTGCTGTTCCATCTTCAAGATGGAAAGAAATATTGTCCAGGTGTACATCAACAACTTTTGTAGGGGATTTCCTAAGAGTTGTCCTCTTGACAGGGGAGATGTCAGGGACATCTTCTTCAACATCTTCATCTGAGTCATAAATTTCTCTCACTTTCCTCTTCTTTACCTCAACTTTGCTCCAAGACTTTGAGGGGCCTACACCAGTAGCCTTCTTAGCAGTTTTGGCTGACATCATTTCAGCCACAGACCTGCCCTTTCTAGTCTTTATTCTCTTAGCTACACTAGGCTTCAAGTGATGAAGCAAGCTATCATCTTGATCATCCGAATTATCAACTTCTAAGTCAATCACCTTCTTTGCAGAATCATGCTTCTTAGACTGTGAAGCATTGGCAGTAGGTGATGCCATAGATTTTTTACCAGACAAAGTTTGCCCTAAAGAGCATAAACCTTCAGCAGGTATATCTTTTTCAGACCTAGAGGAATCATCATCCTTCTCATTGTGAGGTCCAACCTCAGGAGAGGGGTCCCTTCTTGATAGAGGAGTGGAAACTCCCTTTACAGAGTGTCCTTCATTGAGAATCCTAGTGACTAGGTTTCTTATGACACGATCAGTGTGATGCATGTCGTCCTTAGAACTAGGAGTATAAGTAGAGCTGGAGGGGATATTAGAACTGTTACCTTGAGTAGGGCATGCAGTGGTGGATGATCCAGGAGCTTCGCCTGGAATAACAAACAGGGGAATCACGTCCAAAATATCTTCATCAAGAAAGTTCATAGAAGGCGTTCTATCTTTGTGAGCAGGTTTGATAGTTTTAGAACCATATGGTGAAGGATGTTGTGACATCTTGTTGTTCTTGTGGAAAGGTTTGTGTTGCCCTAGCAGAGAAGGTTGATGAATTCGAAGGAAGGTGGAAATGTTTGAGTAGAGGTTGCGTGTGAAAAGGCAATAGATGGAAGTTCCAATACTAGGTGATGATTTACCATAAATGGGGCACTTTATTTCAAGTGGGCAGACAATATTTTTATTACCTTTTCCACTCCAAATTAATTGCTACAAATTCTCATAGATACAAATACCTAACTTCCCTCTTAGACATTCAAATTAATTAGCATCCAAAGCCTTTGTAAATATATCAGCTAACTGCATTTCAGTAGCAACATGCTTCAAGGCTATGATTTTATCTTCCACTTGTTCTCTAATAAAATGATGATGAATATTAATATGTTTTGTTCTGCTGTGCTGAATAGGATTCTTAGAAATATTTATAGCACTTAGGTTATCACATTACAATGTCATGACATCTTGTGTGACATTGTATTCAGTCAGCATCTGTTTCATCCAAACCAGTTGAGAACAACTACTTCCAGCTGCTATATATTCAACTTCGGTAGTGGATAGAGACACACAATTTTGTTTCTTACTAAACCATGATATTAAGTTGTTCCCCAAGAAGAAATATCCTCCTGATGTGCTTTTCCTATCATCAGCACTTCCAGCCCAGTCAACATCACTGTATCCAGCCAGCATAGATCTAGATCCATGAGTGTACAGCATCCCATAGTCACTGGTGTTATTAACATATTTCAGTATCCTTTTCACTTGGTTTATGTGACTGGCTTTTGGTTCAGCTTGATATCTAGCACAAACACCTACAGCAAAAGCAATGTCAGGTCTGCTTGCTGTAAGATATAGCAGACTCCCTATCATGCTTCTGTAGAGACTTTGATCTACACTAACACCATTTTTATCTTTAGAGAGTTTCAGATGAGTAGGAGCAGGTGTCCTTTTATGACTTGCATTCTCCATGCCAAACTTCTTAACAATGTTTTTGGCATATTTTCTTTGAGATAGAAAGATAGAATCTTCCACCTGCTTGACTTGTAGCCCAAGAAAATAGGTCATCTTTCCAATAAGGCTCATTTCAAATTCATACTGCATTTGTTTAACAAAATGTTTGACCATCTTATCTAACATCCCACCAAACACAATATCATCCACATATATTTGAGCCACCATGAGTTTTCCTTCTTCATTCTTAACAAATAAGGTCTTATCAATGCCTCCCTTCCTGTATCCGTTGTCAATGAGAAACACTGTGAGTCTATCATACCAAGCCCTAGGAGCTTGTTTCAAACCATAAAGGGATTTCCTCAACTTATACACATGCTTTGGAAGATTTGGATCTGTAAACCCTTTAGGTTGTTCAACATACACTTCCTCATTTAAGTAACCATTCAAGAAGGCACTTTTTACATTCATTTGAAACAGTTTAAACTTCAGAATACATGCCACTCCAAGCAATAGTCTAATGGACTCAAGGCGAGCTACAAGGGCAAATGTTTCATCAAAGTCAACTCCTTCAACTTGAGTGTATCCTTGTGCTACTAATTTTGCTTTATTTTTAGTAACCACCCCTTGTTCATCAGATTTATTCTTGTAAACCCACTTTGTTCCAATAACATTTATTCCTTCAGGTCTTGGAACCAGTTCCCATACTTCATTTCTCTTGAATTGGCCTAACTCTTCCTGCATGGCATTGATCCAGAATTCATCAGTTAAGACTTCCTTGACATTCCTAGGCTCAATCTTGGACACAAAACAGCCATGTGAGATCACTTCCCTTGATCTAGTTGTGACCCCTTTATTTGGGTCTCCTATAATGAGATCTTTAGGATGATCCTTCTGAATTCTGATAGAGGGTCCCTTATTAATTTTGTCAGCTTCAGGTTCAGCTTGAGTGAGTTCACTCTCATTACTTTTGTCTGGGAAATCAGCTGGGGCATCATTTAGAGATGTCTCAACATCGTCTGTGACATCAGTCTGTTGATCATCAACCATAACATTGATAGATTCCATCATTACTTTTGTTCTGGAATTAAAGACTCTAAATGCTCTACTGTTTGTTGAGTAGCCCAGAAATATTCCTTCATCACTCTTGGGATCCATCTTCCTTCTTTGTTCACGATCAGTCAAGATATAACATTTACTACCAAACACATGGAAGTATTTGACAGTAGGTCTTCTTCCTTTCCAGACTTCATATAAAGTAGTAGGATTCCCTTTCTTCAAGGTTACTCTGTTGTGAACATAGCAGGCTATGTTCATAGCTTCAACCCAGAAGTGGTAGGGCAATTTCTTAGCATGAATCATAGCTCTGGCAGATTCTTGGAGAGTTCTATCCTTTCTACCACACCATTTTGCTGAGGGGTAATGGGAGATGAGAACTCATGACTAATTCCTTCAGATGCACAGAATCCAGCAAATTTGCTATTCTCAAATTCTTTCCCATGATCACTTCTGATTCTGATAACCTGACTTTCTTTTTCTCTTTGAAGTCTTAGGCAAAGATCTTTGAATACCTCAAATACATCAGATTTTTCCCTAATAAAATTGACCCAGGTGTATCTGGAGAAGTCATCCACCACCACATAAGCATACTTTTTCCCACTAAGACTTTCCACCTGCATAGGTCCCATCAAGTCCATGTGGAGAAGTTCCAGCACTCTAGAAGTGGTGTCATGTCTGAGCTTCTGATGTGACATCTTTGTCTGTTTTCCAATCTGACACTCCCCACAAACTCTTCCTTCATTAATCTTTAAGTTTGGAATTCCTTTGACAACTTCAACAGATATAATCCTCTTCATTCCTTTAAGATGCAGATGGCCCAATTTTTGATGCCATAGCTTCACTTCTTCTTCTTTGGCTAGAGTACACATTGATGAATAACCAGTTTATTGAGAACTCCACATATAGCAGTTGTCCTTAGACCTGACTCCTTTCATGATCACTTTATTTTCTTTATTAGTAATCAGACTTCGGTTTTTGTGAAGTTTACATTTAGACCTTGGTCACATAGTTGACTGATGCTGATTAGCTTTGCAGTCAGTCCTTTAACAAGTAGCACATTGTTAAGGTTAGGGACTCTAGGGCAGTTTAGCTTTCCAATCCCCTTGATTTCACCCTTTGCTCCATCACCAAAGGTTACATAGCTGGTGGCATGAGGATGAAGGTCAATTAGCAGGTTTTTGCTTCCAGTCATGTGTTTGGAGCATCCACTATCAAAATACTAGTCTTCTTTGGTTGAAACTCTGAAGGAAGTCTGAGCTATTAGGTTAGTAGCACCAGTACTAGGAACCCATTGTTTTTTTGTTGACAGGGATATGGTGTTTGGGTCTAGGTTGATGATGAGAAGGACTAGGATATCCATACAACTTAAAGCAAAATGGTTTTATATGGCCAAATTTTCCACAGTAATGACATCTCCATCTTTGGTGTTTTCCTTTATGCTGTCTTTCCTTATGATGTTGTGACACATGATGTGACATCTTTGGTTTCCTACCAGTGTGACTACACTCAGGTTTGGATTCATTGAACCCAAGGCCAGACTTGTCTCCTGCCATTTTTCCAGTATGGAGAATTTTATCTAAGGTGTCAGATCCATTGTTTAGCATTCTGACATACTTTGTCATCTCATCCAGTTTGGAGTTCAAGAACACTGCTTCAGTCTTCAACTTAGAGATGGTTTCCAAGTGTTCTATCTTATCATCCTCCAGTTGTGTTATCAATTTCTTCTGACTTTCCACTTGTTGACACACTTCTTCACTTCTGTGACACAACTTTCTGTAGGTAGTGGCTAACTCATCAAAGGTTACTTCATCATCACTTGAGTCTTCATCAGAACCCCATCTTCCAGTCAAGGCAGTCACAAGATTTGCAAACTCTCCTTCTGTTTCACTTTCATCAGACAAAGTAGCAACAAGACTCTTCTTCTGTTTCTTGAGGTAGGTCCCACATTCAACTCTAATGTATCCATACCCATCACATTCATGACACTGAACTCCTTTTCCTTGTTTGGACTTTTCATCAGATCTTGTTCTTCTTCCAGCATCATTGGACCTACTGATTTCAGATGAGATGTTCTTGACATTAGACTTAGACCTTACATCCATCTTTTTCAGAAGTTTGTTGAACTGTCTCCCTAGTAATGCTACACCATTTGCCAGATCTTCATCAGTATCTTGACCATTTTCTTCCTCTTTCTCTTCAGTGTTTGACATGAAGGCTATGCTTTTGACTTTCTTTTCAGATCCATCACACATTCCCAACTCAAATGTTTGGAGGGATCCAATTAGCTCATCCACTCTCATATTGCAAATGTCTTGAGATTCTTCTATGGCTGTCACTTTCATGGCAAATCTCTTGGAAAGTGACCTGAGTATTTTCCTCACTAGTTATTCATCTGACATCTTCTCACCCAGGGCTCCTAAGGCATTAGCAATTTCAAGGATATTCATATGAAAGTCATGAATATCTTTATCTTCTTTCATCCTCAAACTTTCAAACTTGGTAGTGAGCATCTGCAATCTAGACATCTTCACTCTAGAGGTGCCTTCATGAGTGGTTTTGAGAATATTCCAAGCATCTTTATCCACCTCATAGTTGTTCACCAGTCTGAAGATGTTCTTATCAACCCCATTGAATATAGCATTCAATGCTTTAGAGTTTCCAAGGGCTAGTTCATCCTCCTCCTTGGTTCATTGTTCCTCAGCCTTCCTATCAGTTGTAACTTCTCCTTCCTTAGTAATAACTGGATGTTCCCAGCCTGTTAGAACAGCCTTCCAAGCCTTATTATCCAAAGATTTCAGGAAGGCTACCATTCGAGGTTTCGAGTAGTCATAGTTAGATCCATCCAGAATTGGTGGTCTGTGAACAGATCCTCCGTCTCTATCCATAGTACCAGAAAGTAGTGCCCCAAGATCTCACCCAGAACCAGAGCAGGATGCCTGCTCTGATACCAATTGAAATTATGGTATCAGATATGAGATGTCGAAGGTAATGTTACGACACTAATATCTGAACAATATAAACAGGATAAAAGATAAAGAACAGTAATACAAGTGACACAAGCAATTGTTAACCCAGTTCGGTGCAAACTCACCTACGTCTGGGGACTACCAAGCTAGGAAGGAAATCCACTAAACAGAATTAGTTCAAAAACTCTCAGTAAACAACTTCAAGTTACAGTCTTTTCACCTAATCTCTACCCGTGTGACTTCTATCTAAGAACTCTTAGATATGAGATCCTACTCACTCCCCCTCAATCACAGCAGTGATGTAAAAACAAATATTACAATGAAAGAAGACACTCTTCAAAAACACATACTTGATCTTGCTTAAAAGCTTCAACCAAGTAAACACACACTCATGCTTCAAAGCTTAGAGTGGACAAATTACAACTCAAAAGTCAGTCCAATTCAATCATCTATGGATGAATGAATGGCTCACAATACACACAACCACACAAGATTAAAACCCTTATTCTCTCTCAATATTTCGTTCGTTATTTCTTGTGTATAAAACCAGGTTTTCCATGCCCTATTTATAGAAGCGTTTGACTGGGCTTGGACATCATAAAACCCTAAAACTATTTTCCATTCGTATCTTCTTATGACAACTAATTATATCTTGTTGGAAAATAATTCAATCTGGTTTTAATTACTGATTGAATGGCGCGTTCAATCATCTCATCAATCATACATAGATTAGCATAGAAAGCGCAATCACACAATATATAACATTCAGATTGGATGTTTTGTATACAGATGTCTTGACATCGGGTCTGACATCTCAGCAAAATCCTTCACATTCACATTTTAAACACCCTGCAGGAACCTGTTATCTTATGTCAAGATAACACTTGTGACAACTTGTGAAAACTCTAGGTTTTACCAAAATTGATGCCAACACATAGAACCAACAATTCTTTGCGACACCTTTGTATCCTTTGTGATTGTTTTGTCAGCATAATCATCATATATACATATACACTCATATAATTTAATAATTTCATAATTGCATCATCATATTTGATTTATTTATTTGAGATTCTTATTCTCTGTTATGGCGGTACTTTATCCCCATACAAATTCGGTGTCTGTCCTCCCTCAATTGTAGAGTGTCAGCCCCTTAGGCAGAAAGACTTTAACCTTTCTCCTTTTCCCCACTGAGTTATTTCCTCATGGATGATTATTACTTCAGTTTCCTCCCCAGTTGATTATCTGGATGGAATTTCTCCCCTTGAGTTATATCCTCATTGGGTTGAGTCTTGATTGACCGTTTCTTTCTAGTTCTTGCCTAGATAGATACTTTGAGTCTCTTAAGAGCTTATTATCCAGTAACTGGTAATATTCTTCTTAGTTTGCAGTTTGTTACTTCTTGCCCAATACACGGCAAAAGTATCCTTGTTTTTCCAGCAGTAGAGTCCCCAGTGGATTCGTTTTATCTGATTCCCCGGGAAGTATATCCTTGATATGTTCATCCTAACCGGTGACAAATATCTTTCTTTCCCCTTCTTGAGTTTATCCTTGATATGTTCATCCTAACCAATGACGGATACTCTCATTTTTGGTATTCTACCCAGTAAAAAGGTAGTTGTAATCCCTATTTTGTTCCCCAGAGGGTTAATCCTTGATATGTTCATCTTAACCGATAACGGATTTCCTTCTCTTTGTGGTATTTTACCCAGTAACTGGTAGTTGTAAACCCTACTTTCCCCCCACAGAGTCTATCCTTGATATATTCATCTTAACCGGTGACAAATTTTCTCTTTGATGGTATTTTATCCAGTAACTGATATATGTAATTCCTATATTTTTCCCCCCGCAGAGTCTATCCTTGATATGTTCATCTTAATCGGTGACGGATTTTCTCTTTGATGATATTCTATCCAGTAACTGATAGATGTAATTCCTATATTTTTCTCCTCACGGAGTCTATCCTTGATTTGTTCATCTTAACTGGTGACAGATTTTTCTCTTTGATGGTATTCTATCCAGCATTCAATTGATGTAATTCCTACCTTTTGTTCAGTTGGTATATCCCTGATATGTTCATCCTAACCGATGACGGGTATCCTTCTTGACATTCCCAGGCAAGTCTATCCTTGATATGTTAATCCTAACCGATGACGGATTTTCTTCCCTGTTGAGTTTATCCTTGATATGTTCATCCTGACCGATGACGGATATTCTCATCTTTGGTCTTCTGCCCAGTAATTGGTAGTTGTAAATCCTATTGTTCTGCAGTTTTCCCCAGCAAGGCTATTCTTACTCAGTAACTGGTAATGAATACTCCCTCCTGGTGTTTTCCCAACGAGTCATCCTTGATATGTTCATCCTAACTGGTGACGGATGTTCTCTCTGTCTGATATTTATTATCTCCTTACCCGGTAACAGGTAGTGGATAATAAATTTCTGCTCATCCTGCATTGAAATTTATCTTCCCTAGTCGAGTTAAGTGTGCATTTCCTTAGCGAAATTGCTTTTCCTGAATGATCCAAGTACTACGGTGTTATCCTGGTCTACTCGTATCCCCTGCAGATTATTTTGTTTCCCTGACTGAGTCTTTCCATTTCGTGTTGAATTCCTCTAGTCCCCCAGCTGTTGTAAGTCGTAGCCTAGCCTACACATAACTCCTTTTCCCCCCTCAGAGTCTCTGTCTTCCTAGTAAGTTTTCCTTATGGAATGCATTAAGCTCTTGTGGATTTTCGGTATCTCTGATTTCTTTTCCTTTATGGCAATATTTCCCCACAGAGCATTAACTTTTACATTCATATCATATGTATCATGAGGTCTCTTAGGGACCAAAAATTGCTTCTATGTTGTTATTTAAGCCCATTCTACTGAGTCGACATAAAGATTTTAACCTTCACCTCCTCAGTTAGAATGTCCTTAAATAGGGGCAGCTGTAAGACCCCAATTTTGACCCTAAGATCCCTCATGCAATTTCATCATATGCATTAGCATTGGGATCATACCTTGGCATCCTCCTTACCCCTCTTTCATTGGGTTTGTTTTGGGAGAGATCACCAAGCACCATGTGATTGTATCATACTTGTATATTATCATTTTACTAACCAAAACACCAAAAATATGTCTTTGTATTTTCCTAACTCCTTTGTAGGTAAGGCATGATCTCATTGATCTATCAAGTTCATATCTAGGGTTTGAGACCCTCATGACAAAGAGAACAACCATGAATTGATCCAAGAATGGTTATAAGTATCATATATGAGTCCCCATGATTTCTACATGTCATATTGATCAAGTATTCTTCAAGAGTTTGAGGGTGATTTGCCTTGGAAACCCTAGTTTGATTGGGTATCTTGAGTATTTTCTCCAACAAGCTATCTCACCAATTGATCAAATTTTTTCAAGGGAAACTTCAAAACTCATCATATTATGCATATAATATCTACCATGAGCCAAAAAAGTCAGAAGAATTGAAGGTTAGCAAGTTGGTTGATGGTGGTTGGCCAGATGGATTCATCTGATCAAAACTGGGTCTTCCTAGACCCTATCTCCTACAATTTTCACCATATGAAAATTATTTCAAGAGCAAAGTTACTATAAATAACATTCCTAACAACTTTCATGTTGAGACCTAGAGCTAGTTTTGCTTGGAAAATCATTTTCTAGGTTGAAACATTATAGGTCATTTTGTCTAAACCCTAATTTGAAAGTCAACTTCCCAAGGCCATAACTTGCTCAATTTTTATGATATGAAATATTTACAAGTTTCAAAATCAAATTCAAGATGTCTACTTCAACTTTTATGTTTAGAGTGAAAGAAAATTCAACTTTTATGAGCATGTGATATGAGGATACATTATAGGTCATTTTTGACCTATACCATTGAACAAGTGATTTTCCAAACTTCAAAAATGCATAACTCTATCATTATAAATCCAAATGACATTAAATTGGTGACCATTTTAAATGTCTTTAAATATCTACAACATTTATTAATACACGTTTCTCATTTGAAGCTCACATAAAAAGTTAAGTAAGGTGGAATATTGAGATATATGGCTTGACACTTAGAAAAATTTTCAACATGTTGAACTTTCCAGACTTCCACCTCAAAATTCACCATGATTCAAGCTCCAAATGAAAACGTGTTGAACATCAAACTTGTTCCCCTTGATCCAAGCTTTCCAAAGAACCTAAGTTCATGCATTTTGGATGAGGTTTGCTAGGACTGCGCATGACTTTAATAGAGCTGCATCATTGGAAGAAATCAAATGTACAAACTTCATTTCACATTGCCTTTCCATTCAAACTTCAACATGATTGATTTTAGACCTTTATGCATTACATTATGGGCATGTACATGCCCATGCACTTGTGTCATTCACATTGCTAAATTTGGACAAAATTTCAAGTGTGCAAATATCACTCCCTCATGCTATAAATACATGACCTCTGTGCTCATTTCAAACACACCTTGCGCGCCAGCTTTGCCCCCAAATTCAAACCCTCTCATTCTAAAGGAAAACCTGAGAATTTTCAATTTGAAAATTGAGTTTGAATCTCAACTGTTGGAGATTTAAAAACTCCAGGATCCAAAGCCTTGCACCCTTGCTCATCACTTCATGCAAGCTTCTCAAGTGTGATCAGATCGTGTTTGAAGCAAGTAACATCAAGTTCTGCATAACATTGAAGGTAATTTTCATAAAACTTCATCTCTTCGATTCTCACTCAATTCTACTCAATTTCTTGGATCTTTGGTTGTCTGAATTCCTACCAATGTAAGAAAGAAGATTGAGTTGCTTAGAGGTCAAATCGAAGCAACTTAGTTGACACACCTCAAAATTCAACTCCTCGTATCTTTCAATATATGTGGAGTTAGTTAAAACTGAGGTCAGATTCGTGCTCTACGCCATTTTTTCTCTCAGATCATGTCCTCCTTTTTTATTTTGGTGATGGTTGAGGGTGGACCAGTCCAATGAAGTCCACCAGAGAAGAAGATCGGAGTTACAGCTCCGGCGGTGCGTTGGCATGTCTCCCAGCCATATGATCCATTCAATTTGTTTTAATTCTGAGCGCTCGTTGTGATTACCATCCCTGCAGCGCGCTGACTCGTGTGTTTGGTGGAACGCGCATTTTAGGCCACTTGATCTGCCACCTCAATTAATGAGGGAGATCAAGTGGCTCACGTTTTTTTGATTTTTTTATTTTAATTTTTATTCCTTTGATTTTCATTAATTCATATTAATTTTAATATTGATCCAAAAAATATGAGAGTTTCACCAAAAAAATTCAAATAATTTCGTCTTTCATATTTTGAATTAAAATTATTTTTTGGATCATTATTAATATTTTTCATGATTTAATTGATTTTGTGATTGTTTTTAATTGTTTAAAAATACTTTTAAGTCTTTAAAAATTCTGAAATTTTTTCTCCAATGTCCTTTGACCTTGTTTGACCTATGATAAATCTCATGGCCATTTCTTTGGTGTTTTTATGAGGTTTTAGGAATTTGACAAACCATATTTAATTTAAATATATTATTTTAGTATTTTTAATTTGAATAAATGCCAATTAATTGTGTTGACCTATTGTGATGACTTGTATGAGTTTGACTCTTGTTGTTGGGCCTTGGTCAAGGTTGATTTGACATTGTCAAATTAATATCATTGGATTTAGGGGATTGATGGAATGTACATTCCATCTCCCAAAATGAATGGATGATATTAATTTGGTAAAAGTCCTCCTTTGACCAATTTGAGTTTTGATCCATTCCCCTCCCTCTTCATCTCATTCCCATTCTTTATGCATTCATCTCATTTGACCTATGATATCTCTAAGTCCTAAGGCTAGTTGATTACAAAATCAACATAAGTATGGATGAGATCAGGCCACCTCTTTTGCATATTCTTTTTGTGTGTGGTATGTTTCATGAGCATAGTCCATTATACTATGTCTCTAACATACATTAACACCAAAATTCTATTGCCCTGCCTCAAGTAGTTATGACTTCTACGTAAGTCCAATTACGATTGCTTAACATAGCGCTAAATTTGTGACACAAAAAGGCATAGCATTCTAGTTAGTGAGATTGTAAGTCTCCCCTCTTTCATGGTATTGTTGGAAACTTGGCCTTTTTTCCTTCCTTTGGAAGATGTCTTGGTTCAAGGATCCATACTTATGATAAGTGGGTTGAGTGTTCTCCAAAGAATGACTTCAAATAAAAAGCAAAAGCAAAACAATACTAACTTCTAACTCATTAACACCTAACATTTAATTTCAAGTCATTTACCTTAATGCAATTTAATTTCAAGTCTTTATTTGCCATTATTCATACCATTCTAATTGTTTATGTTAATGCAATTTTCACTTTGTCCATTTGGACCATATTGTGTGGTATATCTTGTTTGTGTATATTTTGCTTGTTTGTATGGTCTGGTGCTATTAATGTACATAATAACAACAAAAACCCTAAAAAACTTTTGTGTGGACTGTTGGCTTGATCTTGGAAAAATTGGACTTAGAATCTAGGCAACCTCCCTATGCTAAAGGACTTGGCCAATGCCAACTTTTTGTGAAACCAAGAACTTGCAATTTGGACTTCATCTAATACATCATCCAAGATCCCTTTGAGTTCATCTACAACATGATCATTGTGAAGCTGTTATTTTGAACCTGTGACTTATGGAATTCATCTGTTACATGGGTTAATTTGAAGAAGATCATGGAGTGGCTAAGCTTGGATGTGGCTATCTTTATTTGATGCCTTGCTCTTCAAGATTGATATAATTGTGCATTTGTGTGTTGCTTGATTCTAAATGTCCAGGGGAATTTGGGTTTCTATTGACATTCTTGTTTATTGAATTGCTACCCATTGGTCAGATCTTTTCAACCCTTAACTTTTAATTTTGTGCATAGGATTAGTCTCTTCATCTTCTCCCCATTTATTTAATTTCAAAATCTCTCCCTCCTTTTAAAAATTCTTCTTTGATTGAACTTATTTTGTTCTAAAGATTTGACCACTTTGCAAACTAGAAACTTTGACCTTATGCCATTGCATTTTCAAACTTCTTTTCTTAATCAAACTTGTAAATAAAATTTAATTATACTTGACTTAAACTTTCAAAAAGCTAAAAAGAATTAACTCATTCAAACCATTTTAGGCCTTTGTGCCTTTCAAACTTAAATTTTGTTAAAAGCAATGCATCCACTTTGAAATTTGTATCACGAACTACGAGGTTTTGATCCCTCATTTTATGTTGGTACGTAGGCACAAGTCTGAAGGTCTTGTCAAATGCAAAAATATAATTAATTAATTCTTTTCTCATCTCCCCATTCTATTTGTTTGTAAACATCATTTTGTACAAAACACATATGCACACAAAAAAGGGCTCCCTAGGAGTACCTAGGACACTTTGGGTGCTATCACCTTCCCTATGTGTAACCAACCCCTTACCTGTAATCTCTGACATTTTATTAGTTTTGATTTGAAAACTTCTTACTTTTGGGTTTTGTTCGTACTTTTTCCTTTTTCCCTTGGAAACAATAAAAGTGCGGTGGCGACTCTGGTTTTATTGATCTCTAGCTTATCCATAGCTTGATGATAATGAATTTACCTCTACAAACACCTCTACTAAGTCCACACGAACGGATTCCTTCAATCTTAGTGCTAGATGCTACGAAGGCTTTGAGTGAGTGAGTGTGTGTGTGTGTGTGTGTGTGTGTGTGTGTGTGTGTGTGTGTGTGTGTGTGAGAGAGAGAGAGAGAGAGAGAGAGAGAGAGAAAGAGAGAGAGACAGAGACAGAGAGAAAGGAAATTTTCATCTAGTCCAATTCTTCTGCACAAGGGTTCTATTTATAGAACCACTTGTATTGGCTACAAGCTAAAAATCTCACTATAGTGTATGTGGCCCATATCTTATGATATACCAAAATCACTTAAGCACGTGGTACCTTACCATATTTTGTATTATACTTAAGTGCACCGTACCTTACGATGCTCTACAATTCACTTAAGTGCACCGTATCTTATAGTGTTCCTTATTTACCCTATCTCTCATCAATCCGTCATTTTGTGTGTGACCCTGTAGGTTTTCGCGACATTGGCAATTATATTAAATCACATATTTAACTTAATAAACAGTGAGTGTCATCTAGAAACACAATATTGCTACCAAAGACACAAAAATGTCATGTGACCTGACAAATCCTTTTGTGATAATACTTATGTGTATATTGAACACAATGCATATACCGTGTCATCCTTGTCCAGTTCAATAGTGGGCCCTTAGACATTTATCCTGTTACGCAGGATGGGTAAATTTCGTCTAGGTTACTCATGTCCCTCAACATGCTTCGTGGAGTACCCATCAACTCTCTTTATGGTCATCCAGTTACGGGCAATGTTTGATCAGCAATAAAGCACTCGACTCTACATCTAGGGTCCATAGTGGTTTCAGGTCGAAAGGTGGTATACACCAATATCACCATGAGAATAACTCATGACACTTTGCATAACATTCTATATAGTATTCTCATAGCGGGTCAATCCAGTATAAATATTACTCCTAATATTCATACCTATGTTTAAGACTTGATAACTCCTTATCCATGATCCATGAGATACGATCACCAGTCTATATACATAGTAGTCTTAATACTTTAATGTTATCCCACTTTACAACAAAGCTCGACTACGGATACTTTAAGAATAATGCCCTTATGTTTAATGGGATCTCTTGATTAAGTCACGCTTGATACATTAAACGGACTAACTATTCTAGGGACTTTATTAAACAAACATAATAAAGAAAAAAACCTTTTATTATTAATAAATAGTTCGATACAAGTACCAAAAGTATTGGCCTCTAGGGCTTACACCAACACTCGAAACATCCCTTCCACTGAGAGCAAAGACTTTGCCTCCAGATTTGACCTCCTGAGTCTTCTTAGGTTTCTGACAGTTGGTGCTGATATGACCAGTCTCACCATAATTGTAACAAACAACTCTAGTACTCTTGCACTCGTTAGCCTTCTGCCCAACTTTCCCACATTTGTAGCATGTCATAGCAGTACACTCTGAAGCACGATGATCAATTACACCACATTTGAAGCACAATGATCAATTACACCACATTTGAAGCACTTGATCGAATTAGGAGCACCTCCCCCACTTTGACTCTTCCCGTTGTTATTGTTATTCTTCTGCTGAAATTTCCGTTTTCCCTTACCATCTGGAATAACATAAGTTTTGTTGTGATGCTGGTTACCATTCCTCTTATCACTAGCACTTTTGTAATAAGCAGATCTTGAACGACTGTCTTCATCATAAATACGAAACTTGTTAACTAGAACTGGAAATTGAAGGATCTCCTGATAACCAATAAACTGCTTGATCTCTGGGCGAAGTCCACTCTCAAACTTGATGCATTTGGATTCTTCAGCACCAGCAACGTTGTAGTGTGGAAAGAATCTGACAAGTTCTTCAAATTTTGCAGCATAGTCTGCCACTGACATATTCCCCTGGCTTAGATTCAAAAACTCAATTTCCTTCTTGTTACGCACATCTACGGGAAAATATTTCTCCAGGAATGTTGCTCCGAATACAACCCAAGTTACCATGGTACCTGAAGCCCGAAATCTATGTCGTGCATTATCCCACCAGTACTCTGCTTCCTCAGATAACATATGAGTCCCATAGAGAACCTGTTGAGCATCAGGACAAGGCATAACTCTGAATATCTTCTCAATCTCCTACAACCAAGCCTCGCACCCTCTGGATCATACCCCCCTTTGAAGGTTGGTGGATTATTCCTCTAAAATCTGCTTAGCCCATGACCCTCACCACCTTTAACCTGATTGTTCTGTTGAGCCTACAAAGCCTATTGTGTCTGACCCATCACTTGAGCCATAGCCTGAAGAGCATCAGCAATAGCATTGTTGTTTCTTCCGGCTATTTCTCTGTGTATAAGCAAACAATGGTTAGAAGAGATATTGTATCGAAGGTGTTCAAATACATGTCGCACACTAGGAAATAAAATAATTAGCAAAACCTGGCCGGTTGGACTGACCTGCTCTAATACCACTATGTAACACCCTAAACCCCAAAACAATTTATTTATAAAAGAAACTACTTTCTAGGATGTTACTTCATCACAAAAACTCAATAAGTAACATGTATTTATTAAAAACCATAGCGGAAGTAAATATAAACATGTAATGGTCTAAATAAAACATCTCCAACAATAAAATCCATAAGAGTAATAAAATCCAATACATAAGGAAACACAACCGCCCGAAACCCCAGTGTTACAGTTCCGAACATTTTATTCGACTAAATGGAAAATAATATAGTAAAATGCTAAGAGGCATGATGCCGTCTCACAGTACTCACGGTCATATACCTCTTGTTGATCACTTGTACCCAAGTCGTATAGATAACATCAAACAAAGAGAAAATGGGTGAGAATACATTTACATGTAATAACAATGAAATTTTAGCAACATAATGACATTAAAGAAACACAACAATCATACATCAATGGTATATATCAATCAAATATAGTCCCAAACACACATCACAACAAAATGCAATGTTATGATCCACCAACTCCATCACCTATATGCATGTGGTAACAAAAATATATTGTGGAATCAGAGGAATATTATTGATCTTATTCGACTAGTCTCTGGTCCTTCCCACCTAGACCAACGATCCCCACCAATGGATCTAGACTCGCCCCTGGTCATTTCCACCAAGACCAGCGATTCCCACCAATGGATCTGAGGCCATAAAAATGGAGCGAAGTCCCACCTAAACTCCGAAATACATGAATGTATGATAATATGAATCACAAATATGCATTTCATGGACAACATCATAATTCACAAAAACTATGTATAATAATACTCAAAAACACCAAAAGTATCCCAAAGGATATCACCAAAATAGGTTTCATTCACAAACCACAAATTATCCAATAAGGACCACCAAAATTCAAATCACCTAAAATTCTATTTATTACACCATATATTCACTTTTCTTATACCCAAAATTATTTAATTAATTATATTCATAAAAGTGAGTTAAATATACTATTTTTTTATAATATTTTATAAAACATATACTTAATTATTTTAGGGCTATTTTATCACAATTTCAACTTTAAAAAAATCAATTGGATGGTCTCCGAACTCAAAATGGCAAAAGCGATTAAATTACAAAAATACCCCTGAACCGCTGTCGGTCCGCCGTCGCCCGATTCGTCGTCGTCGTCCGATCTGCCGTCAGTAGTGGATTTATAAACATTTTAATGTGGGGTAAAAGTAGAACTTATATTTATTCTTTTTAAAAATATTTTAATAATATTATTATTATTATTATTTTTATTTTTTATTTTTTTTTAAGATATTAAAATATAATTTTTAAAATATAAAAATTATATAATAAATAAACATTTAATGTTTGAAGGACTAAGTTTTTCTTCTTTTTTTTAAAATAAAAAAAGACTACATACTCTAAGTATGCCCGGTTCTAAGAAAATAAGTCATCTTGGGAAAAAATAGACTTATTTGACATTTTGAAATAAAATACAGTTTTCTGAACTTTATGAGAAAAAGTTTTATAATATAGATATAATTTCATCATTATTTTATAGGGTTTAAATCCAAATCATCAAAATTCTCAATTCCAAGCACGTTTCATGGTCAAAATTTGGGTTACGATCAAATGAGATTATCTCATTTTGGATACAGATAAAAAAGTTGTAAAATACTGATTAAAAATAATATTATAGTAATTTCATCCTTAATTTATAAGATTTAAACCCAAATCATCAAAATTCTCTATCCCACGCATGTTTCATCGTCAAAATATGAGTTACGACCAAATGAGATTATCCCACTTTGGAACAGATCAAATCATTGGTCGATTAAAAAAAGTGACCAAATGGAAAAATCTCATTTGCTCACAGATCGTTAGAAGCGATCGATTTCAAAAATACCAAATTTACAGATTTATTCACATATGCATATAATCACACTACAGTAAATAATCCCCCTAGCTTTCACAAATCTTGAAAAGTTATGTGTTCCTCTCTCGCTCTCCAGAATCACTTTCCCAGAATTACTTCCGTGTTAATTCTAAGGTTGAAATTATATTCCTAATAATGGTTAATTATTATTTATTGAGAATAACAAAAATCCCAATAATTGTTGTGTTATCTAACGGTAACAACACTTAACTTTCAAACATTTCACTTTCTACTTAAACATTCTCCAGGTGAAACACTTGTAATATCATTTTAATCCCAATTAAATAATTATTTCAAAATAATATAATTAAATATTTATATCTGTCACACTTAAATAAATCTTTAATATAATAACTTGTTTTTAATTATTCTAACTACTATTATTATTATTATAACATACTAAATTATTTTATTATTTCTAATAAACTAAATAAAAGCTTAATTTCATTTCTCCACTCACCAAATATATAATTCCTTTAATTATAAAATTACTAAAATAACCTTACAACTTCAAAAAATCATCAAAAACATCACAATAACTAAATAAATAACACACTACACCATTTTAGTAATATAATATGCTAATATAATATTAAAATAAATTAGGGGTGTTACATGCGCTACCATCAGAATCCTCACTTCTAACAGAAGGCACCTCTTCAAGAATCTAACTCATAAGATACGTCAGAGGGTGACTGGATAAAAGACATCATGAAACGTTAAGACACGGAGTACATGTGTGTAAGACCCTAATTTTGACCCTAAGATCTCTCATGGCATCATATCATTGCTCAGTGCATTGCCTCAAGGATCATAGTATGTGTGGCTCCTTAACCCTAGGGGTGGGACTTGTGTAAGTGGTTTGAAATCCCCAAGCATGCTTGTATTGTATATTATTGCTTTTCTTATTTGTTTACTAACCAAAAGCACAAAAATATGTCACTAACTCTTTTTGTTTTGAAGCTCAAGTGATCATGTGCTCCCATGCTCCTAGGAGGCTCCTAGGCTCAATGAAGTGGCTAGATGAAAATGAGAACAAGCATGACAATGGTCCACAAAGCTCTTAATCATAATATATGTCTCCCAAGTATCTCAATTTTCTAATTTGATCAAGATAACTCAAAGGGCTTGAGGATTGTTTCCCAAGGAAACTCTAATTCAATTGTGCCTTGCCCGTGAAGCAACCTCAACCTATGATCAAATTTAATCAAGTGAAGTCCTTTCATTCATAATTTTATGCATATGTGAGATTATTTGAGGATCCTCAATCATTTATTCATCAAGATTGGAAGTTTGGCCTTGAAAAGTTGACCAGTCAAGTCATCTGACTAAACTGAGGATCACTGATACACAACTTGTGATGTGTTTGTCAAATGAAGATGACCCCATGATCAAACATGTTCTTAATAACCATATGGACAACTTTCATGTTCATCAAAAATCCATTTGAAACTTGGAAGGTCATCATTCATTTCCAAACATTATAGGTCATTTTGATTGAAACCCTAATTTTGGGTCAACTTCCTAAGGACCTAACTTCTTTAATTTTTATGATTTTGAGGTGACACCAATTGAATTGGAAAGCTTAATATGTCTACTTCAAATTTTATGTTGGACAAAATTTCATAATCCTAAAATAAATACATGTGATAATACAAAACATTATAGGTCACTTTGGACCAAAGCCATTGAATTTGAAAAATGTCCAACTTCAAGTGCTCATAACATTCTCATGAAAAATCCAAATGATGCAAAATTTAAGTCTAAATTTATCATCTTGAAAATATCTACAACTTTTATGTTGGAGGTTTTCCATTTGAGGTTTTCATCATTGAAACAGAAGGGCTTGAAAGTGCTTGCTTATGGTGAAAATTTTCAAAGGGAACCTAGACATGTTTTGTACCCCAAACTTCACAGCCAGTTTTCATAAATTTCCAAACTCCAAATGAATTTTTCCCAAACATGACTTTTGTTCCTCATTTCAAGGGCTTTCCAACCATTACTCACATTAATTTTTTGGACTTTCCATGAGTGAGTTTCAAAGAGCTTAATGTTTAGGTTCATTTTTGCAATTCACTTTGTAACTTCATGTGCAAGCAAATGCCAGGCCTTGTGCACGTCCAATTCACTTCTATATGAGTTCAACATGGACTTCCATTCATTCTTGGGCCTCACATACGCCTGTACAGGCCCATGCATGGAGGATCCAAATTTCATGCACATAAGGGAAAGCATGGCATTGCATCCATTCCAGCTATAAATAGAAGCTCATCCTCATTCAAATGGTAACCATAAGGAGATCTGAAACGCTGTTGGATTGAAAACCAAACCCTCACCTAAAGGAATTTCAGTTTTTCTATTCCATTTTCAAGCTTGAATTTCAACATCATTAGTTGATCTTCACAACTCAATTCCTTAGCCTTGCATCATCATTACATTTCCAGATCAAAATTGGATCAAGAGCTTGGACAATTCGTGCTGTTTGAAGCTCCATTTCAGAGGTATATCACCAAACTTTCTTGATCTGGATCTTGCTATACAATGTGAATTGCTTTGGTTTTTGTTGTTTTCTGAAGTCCTCAAGCATGAGGCAGGCCAGTGGTAGTCTCAATTTTGCAAATCGTGCCATTTCAGATCAAGCACCATGATCTTCAAGCTCAGGTTTCTCGTTAAATAGGAACTTTGAGGAGAATCCATGGTTACAGGGGTGATGTACATCATCTTAGCTACATTATGATACCTTGCTTTTTCATTTTCATTAAGGTTTGATTTCCTGCGCGTGGTGGCCGGAATTAGTTATCTGGCCGGAGAAGATGGTGGTTTCCACCACCATCCCCACTTGGAAGCCTTGGAACCCTTGGATCTCACTGAAATGTTATAATCATGGCCTTTCATTATTTTGACTTATTTTAATTCCATGTGTTGCGCGCTTGACCAAGGATCACCATGTGACCGCGCCTCTGAACCATGAGATTAGCGCCACATCAATTAATGAACCATCAAAGGGCGCTGGTTTTTTCTATTTTTCTTATTTCTGTTTTAATTTCATTTAATTCCTTTTATTTTCAAAAATTCATAAAATTTTTATTTGAAGTCACAAAAATATGAGACCAATGCCAAAAAAATTCTTGAAAAATCTAGTTTCATATTTTGATTTTTAATTATTTTTGTGACTTCATTTAATATTTTTTGTGAATTATTTGGTTTTTAATAGTTTTAATTCATTTTAAAGTACTTTTTGTTATCTGAAAAATCCAAAAATATTTTCTTAACACATATGGGTCATGATAAGTCAATGAAAAATAGTCTAATCAATTTCTTACTTTATTTGAGATTTATTTGAGATTTTAATTCATTTGTGTTATTTTTCATTGATTTTAATTGTTTTAAAATAGTCTCTGATTTCAAAAATTATTGAAAAAAATTGTCAAAGCTTGTTTGACCATGTTAGACCTATGAGAATTTAATTGGACTTGTTGAAGTTGATTTGAATTGAATTTGAGGTTTGACCATATTTTGTCCATTTTATTTTACATTTATTTTTAATTCCAAAAAATACCAAAAAAATATGTTTGACTTGTTGACTTGTGACCTTCATTTCTCTTCTGTTTAGCATTGGTTGATGATGATTTGATTCACTTTTTACCAATTGTGTTTGACATTTGAATTCTCTTTCCATTCATTTCATCTTCATCTATTTCTTTTTATTTTTGACCAATGAGTTAATGTCTTATGGTTGGTCTTGACATATGAGAGGTTTAACCTTCTTTGATCCAAATCAAACACAACTTAATCCAAGATCAAGTGAGTTGCTTTGTGTCCAAGATAGGTTGCTTCTTAGTCAAGCAAAAAACCTAAAGTCCATACAAGGCCTTTCCTCTTTTCTTTTGGCATGACAAGTTTTTAGAGCTTAGCTTACTAGTCATGATCTCTAACTTGTGTTTATTTGCCTATAGTTTTATTGACCGGTCTCAGATAGGTGTGACTACTACATTAGTCCACTTACGATTGCTTAACATAGCGCTAAATTGTCTTATGACAAACTAACATAACCATACTAACTACTAACTTTAATTTGAGCATTTGATTTCTTGCAGTTTACTTTAATGAACTTTATTTCTTGCTCATTTATTCATATTGCCCTTTTCATTTTGCTCACTTGAGCACATATTTTATGTTTATGCCATTTTCCTTTTGCTCATTTGAGCTTATTATTGTATATAAATATATTGTTGTCTTGTGGTTGTTTTGTCTTTATTTGTGTGAACCCAATGAAAAAAGGAGAAAGGACTTAGAATTAGGATTTACCTATGCTTAAAGGAGTTAAAGAGCAACTAGGCCTCATGCCTTTAGAATGCTAAATTTCAAAGTTGACTTCAAAGGACTTCCTTTCCAAAACTCATTCTTTGTCCATTCCTCTTATTGTGTTGTGAACTTTTTGATGTTTGTTCTTGTGTGATAGGGATTCCATCTTGAGATAGTAAGAAGGACCATTGTCATGAGTAGCCAAGTTAAGAGAGACAAGCCAAATGGAGATCCTAGGAGCTTGAATCCAAATATTGTGTGATTGCTTGTTGTTTGCTAAGTCCAAAGGAAAGGAGCATCTTGAATCATCTCTATGATTTTAAGAAAAGGAACTCCAAGGGTTTTATCTTCTTTCTTATCTTTGTAGGCTTTAGGACTAGCCTTTCTCTTCTTCTCCTCACTCTAACCCAAGCCAAACTCTTTTTGTGCAAACTTTGACTTTGTTTCAAATTAGAAACCTAGGCCTTATGCCTTTGAATTTTCAAAATCTTTTCATTAATACTCATTATGAATAGATCTTAATCCAACTTTGACCTCATTTTGTAAATAAACCTAACTTGTAAATACAACTCACTTCAAGTTGATTTTGTGGTTCTAATGGCCACCCTTGTTAAAAAAACTTTTCATAAACATTAGCCATAGGTTTGAGTTATCATAGTGGTTGATGTAAACCTCACCTTATCCTTAGTGGTTGGATTATAAGTCTTCCATACTTATTATAGGGTTAACCCCTCACTAGTATGTTGAAGCCTTCCTCATATGGTGGATTGTTGGTTTAGGTTGAGTTTTCTCCCTTCGATAACAAAAGACCTTAAGGATTTTGATCAAATCAATTCACCAATCTTTGAGATTTTTACCCCGAACTACGAGGTTTTGATCCCACCTTTGTGATGGTACGTAGGCAATGGGTTCATCCATTCAAACAACAAAAATGTAAATATAATCTATTCTCTTCTCATCCCTCCAATCTTTTGCACAAATATTTTCACAAAAACCAACCTACAACACATATTTGCAAAAAGGGTTCCCTTAGAGTACTAAGTGAAGGTGAGAAAAACAAGAAAGGGGGGTTTGAATTGTTTTGGAAAATAAGCGCTTTTGCAAAATAAAATCACACAGGATTTTATACTGGTTCGCTTATAACACAAAGCTACTCCAGCCCACCCGGCCAAGGTGATTTCGCCTTCAACAAGGACTTAATCCACTAATCTTGAAAGATTATTACAACCAACGTCTAAGAGAAGGATCTCTTAGTCCTCTCAAGTATACAGACTGCGCAGAGTCACTTGAGGAATAAAAATCAATTTAGATAAAAACAGAATTTGTAATCTAGAATGCTTCTAGGCTAAAGCAAATATTACAAAATTTTGAGCAAGTAAGAAGTTTCACGTTATGAGCAAAAGCTCGTGAAAGATTAAGAGAGAGAGTAGAGTGTTTCTGTGTGTTCAGGTGGTCTCTCAATGAGGTTCTCCGTCCTTTATATAGAGGTGAAAGGACCGTTGTAGTGATGGCAGATATTTTGTCTTGATGAGAGTTTAATGCCATAACTTCTGTTATTTCTTGCCAGAACAGGTTTGTCTCCCTGAATAACTTCTTTCCAAATATAGTTTCTTTCCATTTGAAGTTGTAGTTGCCGTTACTCTTTCTGGATATGGAACTTCTTTGTTAGAGTCAGCGTTGCTCTGTTAGTCTGAGATCTTTGAGATGTGACTTCAGAGCTTCTGATAGTCCTGTTTATTTAGATTCTCAGTGTTGTCTTCATATGACGTTGAGAGCTTCTGGTATTTTGATATACCGTTGCTCAGAGTCAGAGCTTCTAGAGCGTGTTTCCTCTTCAGATGCTTCAGATCTTCTGATATGTTGTATCTGATAAAGCGATCAGATTCTTGTTCTTGTTCAGAGTCCTGCATACTTAGAAACTTTTCGTTAGAGTGCCATTTTTGGTTTCATCCTTTGTTATCATCAAAATCCTGGAATCTGTTGTAGAACTATTTTTGTTCTTACAATCTCCCCCTTTTTGATGATGGCAAAACAAACTTAAATGACAGATGAAATATCCAGATATAAGAGTTTATCAGATCAGATAGAAGTGAGCTCCCCCTGAGATAGGCTAGGGAGTTCAGAAGTTCTTACCAGAGCTTTCAAGCAATGAAGTTTCTAAATACCTTTCTGCAATTTTCTAAGTCAAGAGTGTTAGATAGATTTTCATTGAATAGTATGTTTGCAGAGTACTTTAAGGAATTAGACAATTTTTCATCAGAGCTGTTTGATTTCTCCCCCTTTTTGTCAGAATCAAAAAGACTTAAAAAAAATAATAAGCAGGAAGAAAATATATATAGATATATTCAGATAAGAGCAAAAACATCAGAGACAAAAACAAGCAAAGCAACAAGCAAAAAAAATCCTAAGTGCCTAAGGGTTGGGAGGAGGAGGCATTCTCTGAAGTAGTTGAGTCAGCAGATTCTGGATGTTGGCGTTGACTGTGTCCTGTTGATCCAATCTGGCTCAGACTTCCTTCTGCTCTTTCTGAAGCTCCTCAAGGGTCTTGAGAACCAGAGGGGCAAAAGTAAAGGACTCCCCCTGAGTCAGAGCATTCTGTTCTTCAGCGGATTTAGCTTTAGCTTCAGCAGCAGCTTTTGCTTCAGCTTCAGCAGCAGCGGCAGCATCATCTAGAGCTTTGGCTTCAGCTTCCCTTACCCTTTGAAGTTCTTCTTGTCTTGCTCTTTCTTCTGCTTCCCTTCTGGCTTCTTCCTCAGCTTCTCTAGATAAGCGCTCCTGTAGTCTTGCCTCAGCGTCTCTGATAAAGTCGTTTCTGACTTGCTCAGAGATGTGCTTCAGCTTAAAGGCCTCAGATGTCATCCAGTCAATGACTCTGTTCCAGTGTGTCCTAACAGAGTCAGGATCATCACTGATGCCAGAGTTGATGGTCAGAGACTTGACCTTTTCAACTGATGCTCCTGCAAACAGCATAATTGCTTCTTCTAGGGTTTGCAGGGAGTGTTCTGGTTCAGATGATGGAGGTGGAGAGTTGGAGGTTCAGCGGAATTGTTTGGAGGGGTAATGTCAGAGGTAATGGGGTCAGAGGGTTGGACGTCAGAGGGAGTGATGGTTGGTTGTTCTGTGGGTGGTGAGGTTACTTCAGGTTCAGGTGGAGGTTGTTGTGGTTGTTGTGAGGCGCGGTTTTGAGTCTGAAGTTGGGCTAGAGTAGGAGAAGCGGGGTCAGAGGGTTCTGTGTCAGAGGAAATGACAAAGTAGGGAGGTGATTCTGGGGCTGAGGATGAGGAAGTGGTTTGATTCCTTTGTTCAGCTTCAGATATGGGTAAGGAGGTAATTGCAAGGTTGAATTTTGGTAGTGGTTGAGATGTTCTGGTCCTTGAAGGAGGGGTTTCAGATGTGGTGTAGAGGGGTGTTGGTAGAGGAATAGAAGAAGCAAGTTGCTGTACAGAAGGAGCAGGAGAGGCAGACTTACCAGAAGACTCATGCAGAGGTGTTGGAGGTCTTGATTCAGAGTATTCTCCTAGCTTTGCTTTCTTCGTCTTCGATGTCTTCTCAGATGGACCTCTCTTATACCTTACGAAGTTTGTGTCGCATCCGCGAAAAATAATCGGCGGGAAAAACAAAACAAACAGAGCCGCCACCGTGCGTTATTTATCCCAAAAGAGGGAAAGGAAACGCTCAAAGTAAACCTGGAAAAGACATGGTCTCGTGACCAAAGAGAGATGGGATCGGGAGTCGGTTATGCGAAGGGAAGGTATTAGCACCCCTACGCATCCGTCGTACTCGACGGGATCCACGCTCAAAAGAATAGAAGAAAGGTTGCTAAACACTGCTCAAAAGAATGCACACACACACACACTGGAAACAACACAGGTGGGAGAAGAGGGGAACGAGCTCGCTAGGATATCGCATCCTATGCCTACGTATCTCATCTGGAATGAGAATCAGAGCTACCGTAGTTCGGCTCACGCACGCCGAAACAAAACACAAACAGGAAACCGACTGCCAATCGCTGGACTTATGTCAGACTCCACACAAACAGGCAAACATGGAAACCGAATGCCAATCGCTGGACTTACATCAGACTCCGAACCAACAAACACACACAGGAAACCAACTGCCAATCGCTGGACTTACGTCAGACTCCAAACACACCGGACGCTGAGTCGTCAAAAGCAACAAAAAAGGTTGAACAAACAAGCTAACAGGGAGTCTGGTACTCGAGCCTGCTAGCTGTCAAGCAAACACACACAAAAAGGAAAAAGGTGAACACACAGACTAGAAGGGAGTCGGGAACTCGGACCTAATAGCTGTCAAGCAAAACACACGCAAAAAAGGAAAAGGGTGCCCGGAGAGATCTCGTACGATCTCCTGCCTACGTACCTCATCTGGTATGAGGATCAGGGCAACATAGTTCCCCTTAACAGGGGAGAAACTTTCTCCTAACCAGAGACTGGGAAATGACAAACTAGAAGGGAGACTGACTCGAGCCTAATAGTTATCATGTAATCCGCAATGGTCCTAGGTTGAGGTTTCTATCTAACTTGCACAGGCAGCAAGCTATCCTAAACAGCACAAGCAAAGCAAACATACACACAAGAGCAAGCACACACACTATATACAAACAGATGGGCTCACACAAGGCTAGGCTTTAGTCAAGGGGTCATGTCAACCTCGACAAACAAGCCACTGTATCAGGGTGATGTTAGCTCTTAACCCTAACATTGAGAGTTAGGGTGAAGCAGATGAAATGGGAAGTGAGGGTAAGACCTCACAGCTCTTATCCCTGGCCTGGGAGAGCTTCAGACAAATGAAAGTGTGGGAGTTCAGAAAGTTGGAACTCTTCTCCACATATGACTGACTCAACAAAGATCTTGGGTTAATATCCACAATGCATCAACACAAGGTGTGTGAGCAAAGTGGATGACACACTGAATAGCAGGAGATGGATTACACATCTCTTTTATCTTCCAATTTCCTCATAAGAGGACTTTTCCTGCTTGGCACAAAAGTAAACAAACACAAGCATTGCCTCTTAAGGAGGGCTTCAGACAGGTGCCTGCCCAAGTAACAGGACAGGTCTTCCAGACTACATGAAGTCAGAGAGTTATACCTATGTGGTTAAGCAACCAAGAAAAAGCAAGTTCAATATGAACTTAAGCAACTTATGTACCTGTGGAAACATCAAACAAATCAGTTCAACTGTACAGACAAACAGACAATCATGAATATCAAACACTCAAACCCAATGAGCAAAGGCATAAGCCAACAAGTCAAACTCAAATGAGTTAACAACCCTACAAAACACACAAGGTTAGTAGTCACAAGTAAACATCAAAGGCTCAAGTGATAGAGCATCATCAACTATGGATCTTGAATGCTCAACCTGAAACCAAAGCTCAAACATGATAGGCGAACCACTAGGTCAAGGCCTAGGGTCAAAGAGGGAGAAAAAATTCAAAACAGAACATGAAATTCAACATGAATCATCCTCAATCAATCAATAACATCATCCAAAAAGTCTCAAAAAAATATCATTCACCAATTTCATTTCATGAACCAAATATGGCAAGGTATGCACATTGTAACCACATTGTGACATCAGAATGAACAAATGCACATTAATTCAAAAATGATTCAATTAATTTTGGCAAAATTCATGGGTAAACAGAACATACAATATGATCATCACACAAAAAATTAGAGCATTTGGACAACATTAGGCATGGTAATCAAATTGCATAAGGCAAGGCAAGCACAATCAAGCACATATGTGACACAACTTGGTACACCAACTTAGCACAAGCCTAAAACAGAAATGGTAATTGACAAAAACCTCAAACCAAAGCCAAAACAACATTCAACATGTCTAGAATTAGTGTGCAAAATTTCACATCCATTGGATAAACAACCAGCATTTCACAAACAAATGAAAATCAATGCCATTCAAAAGTTCACAAATGATCATCCAGAATGAAAAATCTCAATCAAATCAGAAATCAATCCTAAAATTCCAAAACAAATCATGATCATTCACAACATTCATATCAAGCATCATACAAAGAATCAGGACATTTGGAATTCATTTGTTATGGCAAGTTCATCAATCAAGTTGAACATCACAAGGTGTGACACACATTATCACACCTACCTTAGAAAAATCATAAATCAGCAATGGCAATTGATAAAAATGCAAACTCACCACCAAAATGTCCAGCAAGATGTCTAGTTTCAACATGTAAAATTTCATGAGCATTGGATTAAAAATGAGCATTTCACAAATGAAGAATCAAGGCAATGTCAAGAATACATACATGTTCAAGAACCCTAGGGCAAAAAATAAACCAGCCATGCACAATTTGCAAAATAATATTCATAAAAAACTAGAAAACAAATGTGACATCATGCAAAAAACCACACAATTTTTGGATCAATATTTGATTTGTTATGAATTTTCAAAGGTGAAGAAAAAATAAAAATGCATGTGAAACAAGTAGGGAAAGGCATGGAAAAAATATGAAGTGAGCATGTGGAAATATGGCAAAACCAGGACTCGAACCCGGTGCAATTTCAAACAAGGATTGGCACACTGCATGGGATTCCCATGCAGCCAATCAGAGTCCAGCCCTAGCGCGTACCTAGGAGAACGCTTTGGCGTGGCAAATGAATCACAAAAACCGTTGCCTTAGCTTATCATCATCATCTTCATCGCGCCCAGGCATGAACAGTACGCATCATCAAGAACTCAAGAACAAATTTCTCAGTTTTGGAAATTAAGCACATGAATGGATAGATCCTTCAATGGAGATTCAAGATCAACTAATAACTAAGCCTAAATCATCATATACACATAGAATCGATCAACTTAAGTTTCACGCATAGAACTTTAATCCATCATAACTCAACGAATATTGCATGGAATTGAGTGGTTCAAAGCTCAGAATCATCACAGCAAAAAGATCTACAAGAATATATCAACAATTTCATGAATTAAAGAGGTCGAAAAAGTGACCTCTTGAAGTGCAGCTTTGCAATTTGCTCGATTCAGGCCTTGTAATGGATTCAATGTTGCTCCAGGATGCTTGTGCAAGTGTTTGGATGAATGCTTGAGGTCCAATTGCTCACGATTCAACAGAATTTGGATTTCACCATTAATGAACTCAAGCTTCAAGCCGCTCCAATGTGCACGAAATCTCTTGAATCTACCTTCAATCTTGCTCCATGATGATTCCAGATGATGAATTGATCAAGAAAAATGCATGAGATGTGAAGAAATTTGGAGAAAAAAATGAGGGAGAATTTTGAGAGACTTTGAGAGTTCTAGATCTAGAATTGGGAATTGTGAAAAACAGTTAGAGATTTGTGTTATATATGCTCCACTAATCATGTTTCTAATCATGCTTAAGCAATGGTAATTGAAATTAGCAATTATGAGGTGTTTTGGCAAAATTGGGATTTCACCCTTATGCATGAAAACGCATGGTGAACAGTACGAATTTGGACTTAATTTTACTCAAAAACCTGTTTTGGAGCCAATGGTGATGGTCACATGTGCAAATAATTCACCAATTTTGAATTTCATTTTTCCCTCCAAAAATCAATTGAATTTTCAAATATTTATGTGAATGTAATGCATGTCATGTAATGCCAAATTTGGAAAGTAGAGGTTAAGACAAGAACAATGCAAAAAGAGCCACTTGATTTGGAGTTTTGGTGAAGAAGTTATGCTCATTTGAAGTTACATGTTCATTTGGTCAAGTTTTGATCATATCTCCTTAACCACACATGATAAATTGATGATCTTGGACTTTTTGGAAATGGGAGAGAAAGATCTACAACTTTCATGTTCAACAAAATTTCATTTGAAGCTTTCTTGATGATGTAATCTTGAGTTGAAAACCTTTCCAGTTTTTGCAATTTCAAATTACAAGTCACTTTCTATTTTTGGAAAGTTTTGTCCTAACTTTATTTTCTTCCATGTTGATGTTTGAAATGTCAAATGAGACTTGTTTGAACATGAATGAAGTATTTCTAATCACTTCCCACCTCCAAATCCAACAGTTGACTTGCAGTTGACTTTTGTGGTTGATAGATGACTTGGTCATGCACAGATGAATTTGAGCCTCAATCTCTTGATGAAATGGCACCAAACTGAAACCCTAGCTTATACAAGCTCAATAAAACCATATGATGATCCCCATCTTAATGAAGACCTCATCTCCTTAAAAAAACCCTGACTGGCATAATGCAACTGATTAGGGTTGACCAGAGGTCAAAACCCTAATCCCAAGGAATCTGATCAGGAATAATGAACTTCTTGGTGATGATAAGACCATGATGATGGTGATGTACCATTTCAACCAAGATAATACCCAGTCTCCTTGAGGAACCAAGAAACCCTAATTGAAGCACAAACCCTCAGATGGCCAGTGATCAATTCATGAGACCCTCAAGCTTGAATCTCTTAACCTCTCTTTCTTCTGAGCAAGACTTAGGAGGATGACTTGTTCATTGTTTCCACATGATATGCAAATATGCAATGACTAATGTCCTAAAAATGAAATGTAATATGCTAAGCTAGTCCCAAGAGAGTAGGGCAAATTTTGAGGTGTTACAGCTGCCCCTATTCAATCCACTGTGAACCTGTCGATATGAATAGCCTCGGCTTTCAGATGATCAGGGTGAAGAGTGATTGAATACCAAGAACAGACGAACAATTTGCACTCTGATGGGAAAATAATTAACAACGCCTGTCAGAATCGGCGAAGAAGCAATCTCAAAAGAAGAATCCGTCTGGTACGGAGAAAGTCGGCCTGGATACCGAAACAGAATGCTGACCTGGATACCAAAATAAATGGTAACACAGGAATAACTATAGCCTGAACACCGCTCATCCGCTGGGGATTATTTTTTTTTTTACTTTTTCTTGAACCCCGGAACTTTCTGATTGATACTCTTTTTTGCTTTTCTTGAACCCCGAACAAATACTTTCTTTCGTGCAGATGATCCCGGATCACCGCAGTTGAACCCCGACACCTTCATAGTAGTCTTGTTTGCCAAATAATGAACCCCGCTCTCCATTTTGAACCCCAGTCGCCTGACGATAACTTGCGATCGCCATTGTGAACCCCGCTCTCCAGAAAACACCCCGTGTCTCCCTTTCTCCATTTGGACCCCGTTCTCCAGAAAATGCCTCAACACTTCCTTTTCTCCATTTGAACCCCGCTCTCCAGAAACTTGTGATAATTCCGCTGGCAACGTCGGAAATAACACCAAAACACCACTCTGATGGCGACATATCAGAGGGTACACCTTCACAAAAGGAAGGTAACATGTGCATCTCTTCCTCAGAAGACACCCATAACGACCTCTGTTGACCTTAGCCAAAGTCTAAGGTGACACATGAACAGAAGATAATCCTGAGGACCTCATCCCGGATATAATCTTCAACTCCAATCTCCGTTTGAACCCCGTTCTCCAGAAAATGCCGCAACATTTCCCTTTCTCCAATTGAAATGTATTTTCACGCTGATCGCGTAACGTTCTTTGATTTTATTTCCATCTCCGTCCGATAGAAAAATTTCCTCCAATATCGCACTACTGGGGAACATTGTTACTCCAACGTCATGATGCTAAACTCCTCAGAGTATCATCACCATCCGGCGAAACCAAATCTCAAGCGGTAACCACGGCTCGAGTAACTGATGTTTGCCATGCTGATGCTGATTTTCCAACTAGCGAAACCACTTCTCAAACGGTAACCACGGCTTGAGTAGCATCTTCACTAACTGGCGAAACCAAATCTCAAACGGTAACCACGGCTTGAGACTAGCTGATGCTTGCAATGATGATGCATGGTTTTTTTTTTTAGCGTAATGCTCCATAATCATAGAAATGCTACGCAATTAGCTATGCAATATGCTATGATCTCTTAAATGATGCCTGCATAAAAAGTATCCCCCTCGAGGGACTCTCCTGGGGAGCTTGAGGCACTCTGCTGAGGAACTCGACAACACTCCAATCTCCACCCCGCTGGGGAATAGCACTGCTGCTGGGAAATAGCAACCTTCAGGCCTGATTGCTGGGGAAAGGACCACCTTTACCAAGGATGACCTCTTCGGAACCCGATCCGCTTGGGGACTTCACTGGGGAAGAAACCCACAACGCACTCTGTGGGGAAAACAACAGTCTCTGACTTGCTGGGGAAATAACAATTTCGCCTCTGCTTGGGAAGACACAGACCTTGAATCTGCTGAGGAAGTAACAATCCCCACCCTGCTTGGGGAAACCAGGAAGTTCTGGCGCAGAACACCCGTCGACTCGTCGAACCATGGCATTCACTGTCTAAATCCAATGTCAGCTTTCCAATTTTGAGAACTCCCAGACTCGTCTGGACTTTTCTGATTCATCACCTTGTATTCTCGACTGCTCCGCACTCTACGGAGAGCGAACTCCTTAGATTGGTACAAACTTTCTATTCTTCAGACTTTGAAGAGTCTTCTTGATTAATATCCAGGATCGTCGTACGTCCTTTCGCCGTCTTTTCTTTCACCATTTTTCCATTCATTGTCCCTGATTGGACTCCACGGGGATCCTTTGTCAAAAGCTTCACCTCACAACCTGCGAGTGAGGGAAAATATCTAACAGCACCTGCAAAAAGGATCGTTAGATAAAAACGTGCCCCAGGCGTGTCAAGATTTCAACACTTGGGTCACTCAACCTTCCGAATAAGATTTCAAGCTTTCAATCTTATAAACATGCATTGGAAGGGATCTGTATGTCTCGAAATGCAAAGATTCTTTATCAAAATAAACGGATGTTTTTGCAATCAAAGCGGTTATGAAAACAAAAACAAAATTATTTGACTGAATATGCATTTTATTGATTGAAAAGGTGTGGCTCAAACTGAGCAATACAAAGGAAGCAATTCCTGAAAAGAGGTAATTGCGCACAAAAGGAAAATCTATCCTAATGGCAATGTGAAACCGCGATCTCATCGAGTTCCAACTCAGTTACACCCCATATATCCTCAGACTCTCCGTGCTTTCTGCCTTCTGAGCAAGACGTTTCCGACTGATCCCTACCGGGGATTATCCATGTCATATCCAAAGTAAACCATCATGCTAGACGCAGTTGTTCGTTTCAATCCCTCTTTTGCCTGGACCGCCCTTTCGGGTTTTCAGTCCACCGAGATACCCTTTTTTGCCCAAGCCGCCCTTGTGGGGTTTTCGACTTGCCGGATGTACAGTTTCTCTTTTTATCCCTAATTTTTGCCCGAACCATTCTTCGTTTTTTTTTGTTTTTTTTCGGTTCGCCGGGATGCCCATTTTTGCATGGACTATTTTGTTCTTTTCGTCCAACGGGTCTCTTTATACGAAGTATTTTCTAACTGCGTCCGCATTCACAGGGGATGGAAAATCTTCGCCATCCATGGTCGTTAACAACAAGGCTCCGCCAGAGAAAACCTTCTTGACCATGAATGAACCTTCATAGTTGGGTGTCCACTTGCCCCTACGATCATTTTGAGGAGGAAGGATCCTTTTCAGCACCATATCGCCTGCGTGATACACACGAGGTCGTACCTTTCGGTCAAAAGCACGCTTCATCCGCTGCTGGTACAACTGCCCATGACAAATAGCCGCCAGCCTCTTTTCCTCAATCAGGCTCAACTCTTAATACTGAGTCCTTACCCATTCAGCCTCTTGCAATTTCACGTCCATTAGGACTCTCCACAATGGGATCTAGGCTTCTGTAAGTAATAACACTTCTATTCCATACACGAGCGAGCGCGGCGTTGCCCCTAGTAGACGTACGCACCGAAGATCGATACCCAAGATACAAGCTTTGTACTCAACCACCATTGTTGGTGCATTCAAATGTTATCCGGGCAACAAAAGGAATGTGGGATCTTTTCGGCGTAATCAAAACGGCACTAACTCATCCACATTAACCTCCCCCCATCAGACATCAGAATCCGTTCGGATTCAGGGTCAGGCCCCTCCTCCGAGATCGGTTCCTCAGAATCTTTCGATTTGAGCACATCGAGATGTCCTCATCAGGGAACTCAAACTTCCTTGGTTGATAACCCTCCATGGGTTGCAGGGCGATGTAATCGGACAATACACTCCCCTCGATTGCTTTCTGAGAGGTATACTGAATATCGTATTTAATCAAAATCATCTACCCTCTCGCAACCCGTCCGGTCAATACTGGCTTCTCAATATTGGCTTCCCAAATACATACCAGATCGGATCCATCTTGGAAATCCACAAAATGGTACGAACCACCATATACTGTCTCGGTCGGCGAGCAACCTATGCCAAAGTACAGCAAGTTTTCTCGAGCAGTGAATGTATTGTTTCACAGTCGGTAAACTCTTTGCTAAGGTAAATTGCATGCTCTTTTCGACCAGACTCGTCATGTTGTCCCAGTACGCACTCACAGACTCCTCGAGGACTGTCAAGTACAGAATCAACGGTCGTCCCTCCACAGGAGGCATCAGAATCAGAGGTTCCTGCAACTTATTCTTTTATCTTTCAATGCCCCTTGGCAATCATTATCCTACCTGACCGTTTGATCTTTTCTTAACAACTTGAATATTGGTTCACACGTGGCTGTTAGGTGAGATATGAACCATGAAATGCAGTTCAATCTACCTAAGAAACCACGAACCTCTTTTTCTGTTCTCGGTTCAGGCATTTCTTGCATCGCTTTCCTTTTTCTTTTCTTCTTCTTTTTTTTTCTTTTTTTCTCTTTTTTTTTTTGCAGGATCAACCTCGATTCCTCCTTTCCGCTCACAATAAGTCCCAGCAACTTACCGGACCGCACTCTAATAGTGTACGTATTCGGATTCAACCTCAGTTTGAATTGTCTCAACTGGTCCACTCAGCTTGGCCAGATCTACCAGATGCCCCTTTTCCGTTTGGGACTTTGCTATCATGTCATCAACATAGCATTCGATTTCATGATGAATCATATCATGAAACAAAGTCACCATGACTCTCTGACACATGGCACGGGCGTTCTGCTTCACTAGAGGACAGTCTTCTCTCCATGGTAGCTTGTGCACAACGACATCGGTATCCGACCCTGGCATATCCTGACATGACCAGGCGAAGGTATCCACGTGCTCTTTCAACAAGGCTACCATTCTGCTCTCGACTCGCCTCTGAAGCGGCCCCAATTTTCACTTCCTTTCTGACCTCGGCGGTGCCTGGAATAACAATTCTGAATCGCTCCTCGTGCGGTTAAATCACCTTCTCCTCTTATTTTAACAACCTGGCTAATTCCAGCAGATCACAATCTTCTTCGCCTTCTTCTTCGGCATGATAGATCGGATTGTCGAAGTCATACAGAGGTGTAACCAAATTGTTATCAATGAGATCCGGAGCACTATTTTTCGAAGTCGGAATGAGACAAATCAAAAGGGGAAAAATGAAAATAAACATTGCCATTTTTATTTGTTTTTAAACTGTAAAAATAAATGAAAAACAAGGAACACCGCTTTTAACTACAAAAACATCCATTTATTAATGATGCGAAATGTTGCACAATGAAACAGATGAGATGGCCCTTACAATGAACCATTACGTTTCGAGAAAAACGTATGGCTTTCATGCAAACAGAATTGAAAAACAAGAAATATTACTCTTCAAGTAGAGTGACAGTGATGATCTTTTTAGGCCCTCCAGTTCTGGATCTCCATCCCTGGTACGCACAGTTTTATCCAACCATCAAACTCGCAGTCATTGTCAGTCTCTTCACCTACCGCACAGGCGTGATCCGAATCTTTAGCAATTACACCCACCAACGCCTGACCATGTGCCGGCATGGGATTGGCATTAACAGTCGGAGATGGTGCAAAATTGATGGCCTTGAAGTCTACCAGATCCTGGACAACATGCTTAAAAGCTCTACAGCCCTCGATGTTATGCCCTGGTATTCCAGAATGGAATTCACACTCGGCGTTCTCATCATAGTTGGGAGGCCTCTGATCTGATCTTACTGGAGCCATTGTCCTCGGCTGAACCAACCCAAGATCCATCAACTTCTTAAACAGAACAGCATATGTCACGGGCGGATTATCGAACTGGCGATCAATCCCTTTTCCCCTTACTTGGTACCCAGCTCTCTGTGCTCTCTGTTGAGGTGGCTGACGTTGCTGTTGTACTGACTGATTACCAGCAGGGGTGGTTACCGCAGCAGTGTGCTGGTAGTAACGATCCCTACCGTGTCCCCTTTGGGCATACACAGCACTCGATTCACCCTCGTTCTTGCGCTGACCATTCCCAAATGGCTTCTTTACTCCAGACGACGGAGCATTTCCCTGTATTTTCCCCATTCTCAGCCAACTTTCAATTCTCTCACCAGCCACTACTATGTCTGCAAAGCCAGTGACGGGACAATCCACCATCCTTTCAGCAAAAATCCCTTGCAGGGTACCCATGAACAGATCAGACATCTCCCTGTCCACCAAAGTAGGTTGAACTCTGGCAGCCAACTCCCTCCATCTTTGGGCATATTCTTTAAACCCTTCATTCGGCTTCTGAGACATACCCTACAGCTGGGTACGACTAGGAGCCATGTCAGCATTAAACTGGTACTGTTTAAAGAATGCATCCCCAAGATCTTGCAAGCTCTTAATGTCAGAAGACTTCAGCTTGGTGTACCATTCCAAGGACCCTCCAGATAGACTGTCTTGGAAGAAGTACATCCAAAGCTTTTGATCCATTATATAGGCAAAAATTTTCCGGACAAAGGCCTGGAGATGAGTTTCCGGGCAAGAACTCCCATTATATTTATCAAACGCAGGCGCTTTGAACTTTTGTGGGATCACAATCCCCTCTACCAGCCCCATGTTCGACATATTGACAACCCCCGGAGTAGCATGGCTTTCCAGAGCCCTGATCTTTTCTGCCAGCACCTGAATTTCCTTGTTTGGCGATTGGACACCATACTGGCCAAACTGTTCATTTAGTATGGAGAACTGATCCGCCTCTTTATCTTCCAAGACTTCAAGGAAAGGAGGAAACTGATCATCCTTCAGATTATTTCCCATATTACCGGGTCCAATACCCGCAGCGAAACCAAAGCCTCCAGCGTTATTAATCACCACATCAGCAGCCTTCCTCCTGGGATCACCACCATCCCTTGAACCGCCAAGACCACTGTTGGAGACCCCCTCAAGGTTGTTACCACTGTTGGCAGCCGAAGCCCGCTCGAGCTTCTCCACTTTCTCAACCAACGCCTTCTGCCCCAAGGCGAACCCTTGCATAATATTGACCAGCTCTCCCATCTTCTCTTTCAGTTCGAGAATGTCTGTGTTGGAAGTATCCATCAATTTGGGTGTGTTGCGTCGAGTAAAGTATCTGTGCAGACGGGTTGTGTGCAAGGGAATGATTCGGCGTGCACGAGCAATGATTCCTGAGTAAACCCAAACATGTTAGAAACTGACACCTGCAAAACAGAAGACAGGTTATTATGACTCACGCATGAATGCAATGTTTATCCATATGAGGAACAATCTTTCCTTCGATTCTGGCTTCATCGAGACGGATAAAAAATTCGACAATAACATTCTGACATCAGGATGTCTCTCAACCAGAATCTCAATCGAGAATGTACCCTTAGTATGGATAAACATGAGTTAGATGCCGATGAATGCAAAATGTGGATGATGCTGATGTGTGAATGCAATGCACTGTGCCATCCTCCAAGTCATCTGAACATTTACTGCACTGAGTTACGGCCTCTGAACTGATCACAACCATCTGAAGGAATATGTAACCACAAATCCCACTCAGGGTTCTGAAATAAACGGAACGGAATGATACATCACCATCATCATCAGAAAGTCCTCTGAACAAATAACCACAAGACCCTCTGAACCAGCCCAGGGAATCCTGAAATAAACGGATCCCCACTGATAAATACCACGGACAGAACTCCGGCGTCTCAGAAATAGATCCATAAATCCGACTTATAAATAGGACTCTGATCAACAACTGAACCATTAGTCACCATCAAAGTCACCATCAGAACCTGCATCTGTAAGAATCAACCCTCCCCTCACAGGTGAATTCTAATCAGGCCATCCTAAGGCGGATAATGGTCTCGACAATCGGGCAAAGATACTCAACGGGTTTGCCCTTTCGGGTGTGCCGTTGCAGTTCTCTTAAGATCGTCTAAACCAAAGATCCGGGAAAGAACGGTCACCGAAGTCAACAACCCTAAAGAGATAACCCAACCAAAGTGGAACACCCCACTAAGGAAGAGCTCACTCAGAAGAACCTCGTCCGGCTTGTGGTATGTCACGTCGCAACATCATGCTGATAAAGCAAGTAAGGAAACATGAGACCACACTAGTCCTAGGTGTATACTCGGGCCCGGGTTTTAGCCCCACTCAGAACACCCACCCCAAACTCAGAGGAACCAACCTATACGGAAGACAGCACAATGATAGTATGATGCATGCAAACATATATGCAAATATATACACAACATAATAATCATAAATGCAATAAATAGCAACACAAGCAACCAAAACTACCCTAGAGAGCGCTAGGAGAGACTCGCTTAGGGAAGATGGACCAGCCAGAGGTCAACTTCTTTATGTCCCCAGTGGAGTCGCCAGCTGTCGCATCCGCGAAAAACAACCGGCGGGAAAAACAAAACAAACAGAGCCGCCACCGTGCGTTATTTATCCCAAAAGAGGGAAAGGAAATGCTCGAAGTAAACCTGGAAAAGACATGGTCTCGCGACCAAAGAGAGATGGGATCGGGAGTCTGTTATGCGAAGGGAAGGTATTAGCACCCCTACGCATCCGTCGTACTCGACGGGATCCACGCTCAAAAGAATAGAAGAAAGGTTGCTAAACACTGCTCAAAAGAATGCACACACACACACACTGGAAACAACACAGGTGGGAGAAGAGGGGAACGAGCTCGCTAGGATATCGCATCCTATGCCTACGTATCTCATCTGGAATGAGAATCAGAGCTACCGTAGTTCGGCTCACGCACGCCGAAACAAAACACAAACAGGAAACCGACTGCCAATCGCTGGACTTATGTCAGACTCCACACAAACAGGCAAACATGGAAATCGAATGCCAATCGCTGGACTTACATCAGACTCCGAACCAACAAACACACACAGGAAACCAACTGCCAATCGCTGGACTTACGTCAGACTCCAAACACACCGGGCGCTGAGTCGTCAAAAGCAACAAAAAAGGTTGAACAAACAAGCTAATAGGGAGTCTGGTACTCGAGCCTGCTAGCTGTCAAGCAAACACACACAAAAAGGAAAAAGGTGAACACACAGACTAGAAGGGAGTCGGGAACTCGGACCTAATAGCTATCAAGCAAAACACACGCAAAAAAGGAAAAGGGTTCCCGGAGAGATCTCGTACGATCTCCTGCCTACGTACCTCATCTGGTATGAGGATCAGGGCAACGTAGTTCCCCTTAACAGGGGAGAAACTTTCTCCTAACCAGAGACTGGGAAATGACAAACTAGAAGGGAGACTGACTCGAGCCTAATAGTTATCATGTAATCCGCAATGGTCCTAGGTTGAGGTTTCTATCTAACTTGCACAGGCAGCAAGCTATCCTAAACAGCACAAGCAAAGCAAACATACACACAAGAGCAAGCACACACACTATATACAAACAGATGGGCTCACACAAGGCTAGGCTTTAGTCAAGGGGTCATGTCAACCTCGACAAACAAGCCACTGTATCAGGGTGATGTTAGCTCTTAACCCTAACATTGAGAGTTAGGGTGAAGCAGATGAAATGGGAAGTGAGGGTAAGACCTCACAGCTCTTATCCCTGGCCTGGGAGAGCTTCAGACAAATGAAAGTGTGGGAGTTCAGAAAGTTGGAACTCTTCTCCACATATGACTGACTCAACAAAGATCTTGGGTTAATATCCACAATGCATCAACACAAGGTGTGTGAGCAAAGTGGATGACACACTGAATAGCAGGAGATGGATTACACATCTCTTTTATCTGCCAATTACCTCATAAGAGGACTTTTCCTGCTTGGCACAAAAGTAAACAAACACAAGCATTGCCTCTTAAGGAGGGCTTCAGACAGGTGCCTGCCCAAGTAACAGGACAGGTCTTCCAGACTACATGAAGTCAGAGAGTTATACCTATGTGGTTAAGCAACCAAGCAAAAGCAAGTTCAATATGAACTTAAGCAACTTATGTACCTGTGGAAACATCAAACAAATCAGTTCAACTGTACAGACAAACAGACAATCATGAATATCAAACACTCAAACCCAATGAGCAAAGGCATAAGCCAACAAGTCAAACTCAAATGAGTTAACAACCCTACAAAACACACAAGGTTAGTAGTCACAAGTAAACATCAAAGGCTCAAGTGATAGAGCATCATCAACTATGGATCTTGAATGCTTAACCTGAAATCAAAGCTCAAACATGAGAGGCAAACCACTAGGTCAAGGCCTAGGGTCAAAGAGGGAGAAAAAATTCAAAATTGAACATGAAATTCAACATGAATCATCCTCAATCAATCAAGAACATCATCCAAAAAGTCTCAAATCAATATCATTCACCAATTTCATTTCATGAACCAAATATGGCAAGGTATGCACATTGTAACCACATTGTGACATCAGAATGAACAAATGCACATTAATTCAAAAATGATTCAATTAATTTTGGAAAAATTCACGGGTAAACAAAACATATAATATGATCATCACACAAAAAATTAGAGCATTTGGACAACATAAGGCATGGTAATCAAATTTCATAAGGCAAGGCAAGCACAATCAAGCACATATGTGACACAACTTGGTACACCAACTTAGCACAGGCCTAAAACATAAATGGTAATTGGAAAAAACCTCAACCCAAAGCCAAAACAACATTCATCATGTCTAGAATTAGTGTGCAAAATTTCACATCCATTGGATAAACAACCAGCATTTCACAAACAAATGAAAATCAATGCCATTCAAAAGTTCACAAATGATCATCCAGAATGCAAAATCTCAATCAAATCAGAAATCAATCCAAAATTTCCAAAAAAAATCATGAGCATTCACAACATTCATATCAAGCATCATACAAAGAATTAGGACGTTTGGAATTCATTTGGTATGGAAAATTCATCAATCAAGTTGAACATCATAAGGTGTGACACACATTGTCACACCTACCTTAGAAAAATCATAAATCAGCAATGGCAATTGATAAAAATGCAAACTCAACACCAAAATGTCCAGCAAGATGTCTAGTTTCAACATGTAAAATTTCATGAGCATTGGATTAAAATTGAGCATTTCACAAATGAAGAATCAAGGCAATGTCAAGAATACATACATGTTCAAGAACCCTAGGGCAAAAAATAAACCATCCATGCACAATTTGCAAAATAATATTCATAAAAAACTAGACAAAAAATGTGACATCATACAAAAAACCACACAATTTTTGGATCAATATTTGATTTGTTATGAATTTTCAAAGGTGAAGAAAAAATAAAAATGCATGTGAAACAAGTAGGGAAAGGCATGGAAAAAATATGAAGTGAGCATGTGGAAATATGGCAAAACCAGGACTCGAACCCGGTGCAATTTCAAACAAGGATTGGCGCGCTGCATGGGATTCCCATGCAACCAATCAGAGTCCAGCCCTAGCGCGTACCTAGGAGAACGCTTTGGCGTGGCAAATGAATCACAAAAACCGTTGCCTTAGCTTATCATCATCATCTTCATCGCGCCCAGGCATGAACAGTACGCATCACCAAGAACTCAAGAACAAATTTCTCAGTTTTGGAAATTAAGCACATGAATGGATAGATCCTTCAATGGAGATTCAAGATCAACTAATAACTAAGCCTAAATCATCATATACACATAGAATCGATCAACTTAAGTTTCATGCATAGAACTTTAATCCATCATAACTCAACGAATATTGCATGGAATTGAGTGGTTCAAAGCTCAGAATCATCACAGCAAAAAGATCTACAAGAATATATCAACAATTTCATGAATTAAAGAGGTCGAAAAAGTGACCTCTTGAAGTGCAACTTTGCAATTTGCTCGATTCAGGCCTTGTAATGGATTCAATGTTGCTCCAGGATGCTTGTGCAAGTGTTTGGATGAATGCTTGAGGTCCAATTGCTCACGATTCAACAGAATTTGGATTTCACCATTAATGAACTCAAGCTTCAAGCCGCTCCAATGTGCACGAAATCTCTTGAATCTACCTTCAATCTTGCTCCATGATGATTCCAGATGATGAATTGATCAAGAAAAATGCATGAGATGTGAAGAAATTTGGAGAAAAAAATGAGAGAGAATTTTGAGAGACTTTGAGAGTTCTAGATCTAGAATTGGGAATTGTGAAAAACAGTTAGAGATTTGTGTTATATATGCTCCACTAATCATGTTTCTAATCATGCTTAAGCAATGGTAATTGAAATTAGCAATTATGAGGTGTTTTGGCAAAATTGGGATTTCACCCTTATGCATGAAAACGCATGGTGAACAGTACGAATTTGGACTTAATTTTACTCAAAAACCTGTTTTGGAGCCAATGGTGATGGTCACATGTGCAAATAATTCACCAATTTTGAATTTCATTTTTCCCTCCAAAAATCAATTGAATTTTCAAATATTTATGTGAATGTAATGCATGTCATGTAATGCCAAATTTGGAAACTAGAGGTTAAGACAAGAACAATGCAAAAAGAGCCACTTGATTTGGAGTTTTGGTGAAGAAGTTATGCTCATTTGAAGTTCCATGTTCATTTGGTCAAGTTTTGATCATATCTCCTTAACCACACATGAGAAATTGATGATCTTGGACTTTTTGGAAATGGGAGAGAAAGATCTACAACTTTCATGTTCAACAAAATTTCATTTGAAGCTTTCTTGATGATGTAATCTTGAGTTGAAAACCTTTCCATTTTTGGCAATTTCAAATTACAAGTCACTTTCTATTTTTGGAAAGTTTTGTCCTGACTTTATTTTCTTCCATGTTGATGTTTGAAATGTCAAATGAGACTTGTTTGAACATGAATGAAGTATTTCTAATCACTTCCCACCTCCAAATCCAACAGTTGACTTGCAGTTGACTTTTGTGGTTGATAGATGACTTGGTCATGCACAGATGAATTTGAGCCTCAATCTCTTGATGAAATGACACCAAACTGAAACCCTAGCTTATACAAGCTCAATAAAACCATATGATGATCCCCATCTTAATGAAGACCTCATCTCCTTAAAAAAACCCTGACTGGCATAATGCAACTGATTAGGGTTGACCAGAGGTCAAAACCCTAATCCCAAGGAATCTGATCAGGAATAATGAACTTCTTGGTGATGATAAGACCATGATGATGGTGATGTACCATTTCAACCAAGATAATACCCAATCTCCTTGAGGAACCAAGAAACCCTAATTGAAGCACAAACCCTCAGATGGCCAGTGATCAATTCATGAGACCCTCAAGCTTGAATCTTTTAACCTCTCTTTCTTCTGAGCAAGACTTAGGAGGATGACTTGTTCATTTTTTCCACATGATATGCAAATATGCAATGACTAATGTCCTAAAAATGAAATGCAATATGCTAAGCTAGTCCCAAGAGAGGAGGGCAAATTTTGAGGTGTTACAGTTTGGAGTTGTATCTAGCAGTTCGCTCAACCTGAATTCTGAGATGTCCACTCCTTCATCCTTTAGACGTTGGAGATAGTGGAGAATTGCTTCTTTGGGTTCTTCCTTGTAGAACATACATAGACCATTTGGAATTTTCCTCTGATCTTTTAAGGCTTCCCAAGAGGTGTCCAGAGTAGGTCTAACGTTGACTTTCTCCAGAATCCCCATGCTCTTTAGATTCCTGGAGTTCAGAGGCCTTCCGGTTTCTATTGCCATGTCTTCCATGAGCCTGTGTTTTACCAGATGGTCCACGAGACCATTTTCTATCAGAACATCTGAGATTAGTCTTCCCAGAGGGATGTAAGTTCTTGGCTTCATGTGATTTCTGGTTTCTCGTACAGAATCTCTGAGGTATTTGAATAGAAGTGCAGGGAGGCATAACTTCAGACCTTTGTGAATGCAGTACATAATGCATTTCTGATTTGTATTGATGTAATCTGATGAGTTTGACGCTGGGCGATGATGGATTGTACCCAGAATGATTTTGAGCCAAACCCGGAGGTTCTGATGCAGTTCCTTGTTCTTTTAGGGGTTCCCTTCTGCGTTGAGTTTGAAGATTGTTGGGTTGATTTCTTGAGATATGTATTTCGCCCTGGGATTGATGTTGTAAATTCTTCTTCCTCCATCTTTCTCCATGTTTAGCAAAGCAGCGATGGACTTTTCAGTTATCACAATCTTTACTCCCAGAACGTAGGAGACGATGAAATGATCGTCAGCATCAGTAAATCTCCAGAATTCCTTAATGAGATTTGGGTAAACTGGACCGTAGAGGCGTTGAAAGTAGTTTCCCCAACCTTGTTTGTGAAGTTCTTCAGTGAGGTCTATGCGATTTCTTCTCATGTTATTAAAATCCACTAGGGATTCACACAGCACATCCAGTTTTTCAAAAGGTGTTGCAAGGTTAATATGGGGTTCACGGTCAAGAATGTGAGGTTCCTTGTAAACTGGTGTTGTGACTACGCCTGTAACCGTTGGAGTAGGGTTGCTGGTGCTTTGAGCTGGGTTGCTAGAATCCATTTGCTGAGAGTAGTTGAACACAGATTGTTGTTGAGTATCCATGGTGTTGATGAAGAACTGAGATGAAGATGAACTGTTTGCAGAAATGCCTTGAGAGGATTTGGGTTTAAAGAGTGAGTGAGAGTGAAATGTGTGCAAAGTGTGAAAAGAGTGTTTAAATACCCATAAGGGCGCATGCAAAACGACACAGAATTCAAAGTTTAGCACAAAAACCAAGTTAGCACATTTAGAGGGAGAAATGATTATAGCTCATAAATGATGTCTAATCTCAACAGTTTGCACACTGCTCGAGGAGATCTCAAGAGTCTGTTCCTTGATTACTGCTGGACAGCTGTCTAGAAGTTTCAAGGTTAGACGCAAGATGCTCCACGTGGTTTGATATATCTGATCTTCAGGAATACCAAACGATTGGTTCCTGGAGATTTCCAACTCAGATAACTTCTAACTAGGTAGAAGTATCAGAGTCAGAGGCAGAATCCGTTTGTTTATGTCAGAGTCTCATTTAACCACTTCAGAGGCACATTTTATTCAGGGCAGTTTTGAATGTTCAGATTTTCTAAGATAAAGAGGAATCTATCTTCAGCTAAGGGTTTAGTGAAGATATCTGCCCATTGATGATCTGTATCAATGAACTTCAATGTGACTATCCCTTTCTGAACATAATCTCTGATAAAATGATGTTTTATTTCAATGTGCTTAGCTCTGGAGTGCAGAATGGGATTCTTACTTAAACAGATGGCAGCAGTATTATCACAAAAGATAGGAATGTTACTCTCGAAGATTTGCAGATCTTCTAACTGATTCTTCATCCAGAGCATCTGAGTCGTGCACAGTGATGCTGAGATGTATTCTGCTTCTGCTGTGGACAGAGCGATAGTTGATTGCCTTTTGCTTGCCCAGGATATCAGATTGTTTCCCAGGAGCTGACAATTTCCAGATGTGCTTTTTCTTTCCAATCTATCTCCTGCGTAATCTGCATCACAGTAACCAGAAAGTCTATACTCTGATGTTTTCTCATACATCAGGCCCAGGTTAGGAGTTCCTTTCAGATATTTGAGAATTCTCTTAACTGCAGTTAAGTGAGTTTCTCTAGGATCTGACTGGAATCTGGCACAGAGACAGACACTAAAGAGAATATCAGGTTGAGTAGCAGTCAGATAGAGAAGGGAGCCTATCATACCACGATAGAGCTTCTGACAAACCTTTTTACTGACTTCTTCCTTTTCAAGAATGCATGTTGGATGCATGGGAGTCTTTGCAGAGTTGCATTCAGCCATGTCAAATTTCTTCAGAACATCTTTTATGTATTTGCTTTGATGAACGTACGTGACTTCTGAAGTTTGGTTAATTTGAATTCCCAGAAAGAACTTTAGTTCTTGCATTAAGCTCATTTCAAATTCTGCCTGCATTAACTCAGAGAATTCTTGACAAACAGAGGCGTTAGCTGAACAAAAAATGATAGCATCAACGTATATTTGGCATATCATGAGATCATTGTTAAGGTTTTTACAGAAGAGTGTGGAGTCAACTTTCCCTCTGATAAAATTATGTTCCAAAAGAAAGTTACTTAAACGTTCATACCAAGCTCTGGGAGCTTGTTTAAGTCCATATAAAGATTTTTTAAGTTTAAAAACATGTTCTGGATAATTTGAATTTTCAAAACCTGGAGGTTGGTTGACATACACTTCTTCTGATATATAACCATTAAGGAATGCGCTCTTGACATCCATTTGATATAATTTGATAGAATGATTTATGGCGAAAGATACAAGAAGACGAATAGATTCTAACCTGGTGACTGGAGCAAAGGTTTCATTGTAGTCAATACCTTCTTGTTGACTGTAACCTTGAGCTACCAGTCGAGCTTTGTTTCTGACGACTTCTCCTTTCTCATTCAGCTTGTTTCTGAATACCCATCTGGTTTCGATAACATGAGTGCCTCTGGGCTTAGGAACAAGATCCCAGACATCGTTCTTTGTGAATTGATCTAGCTCTTCTTGCATGGCTAGAACCCAGTCGTTATCTTGAAGTGCCTCATCACAGGATGTAGGTTCGATTAGAGACACTAGTCCTAGAGGAGTCTCTTCAGAGGTCTTGAAGGTAGATCTGGTTCTGACAGGTTCGTCCTTCTTGCCCAGAATCAATTCTTCAGATATGTTGAGGCGACTTTTAGCTTTCTTTGAGATTAATGGAAGATTAATTTCCTCAGGATTTTGAATGGCAGTTGCTTCTGGAGTTTTGTCAGATCCTGCAAGAGTGATTTCCAAATCTGCAAAATTCTCAACTAGCTTTGACTTTTCAGGGTCAAGCTTATCGTCAAATCTGACATGAATTGATTCTTCCATAATTTTGGTTTCTGTATTGTATACTCTGTAGCCTTTAGAGCGTTCTGAGTATCCTAACATAATACATTTCTGTGCTTTGGAATCAAACTTGTTCATATGTTCTTTAGTGTTTAAAATAAAATAGGAGCATCCAAAAGGATGAAAATATGAAATGTTTGGTTTTCTTCCTTTACACAGTTCATAGGGAGTCTTTTCCAGAATAGGTCTTATGGAGATTCTATTTTGAATGTAACACGATGTATTTACAGCTTCGGCCCAAAAGTGCTTAGCCACATTCGTTTCATTGATCATGGTTCTGGCCATCTCTTGGAGTGTCCTATTCTTCCTCTCTACAACTCCATTTTGTTGTGGAGTTCTAGGGCAGGAGAAATCATGGGATATTCCATTAGAGTCAAATAATTCCTCAAAAAATTTGTTTTCAAATTTGCCACCATGATCACTTCTGACTCTGACAATGTTAGAGTCAAATTCTTTTTGCACTTTGGACCAGAAACTGGTGAATACAGAGTGAGACTCACTCTTGTGTTTTAGGAATTTAACCCATGTCCAGCGAATGAAATCATCAACAATGACTAGTCCATACTTCTTTCCATTGACTGATGCTGTTTTCATAGGACCAAATAAATCAATGTGGAGAAGTTCCAGAGGCTTAGAGGTAGTAACAATAGTTTTCTTTTTGAAAGATGTTTTTGAAAATTTTCCCTTCTGACATGCTACACACAGAGCATCTGAAGAGAACTTCAGTTTAGGCAGGCCTCTGACTAACTCGAGTTTATTTAGCTGAGATAACTTCCTCAAGCTAATGTGGCCCAACCGTCTATGCCATACCCATTGCTCTTCGTGAACGGACATCAGACACTTCACATTTTGTTCTTTTAAATCAGACAGATTAATTTTATAAATATTGTTTTTCCTCTTGCCTGTGAAAAGGACAGAACCATTGTTTTGATTTATGGCTTTACATGTTTTTTGATTAAAGATTACATCATAATCGTTATCACTTAATTGACTTATGGATAACAGGTTATGCATTAATCCTTCTACGTAAAGAACATCAGATATAGAGGGAAGAGTACCATTACCAATAGTTCTGAAGCCTCTGATCTTTCCTTTCCGATCTCCTCCGAAACCTACGAATCCAGTGTCTTTAAGTTCCAAGCTTTGGAACATAGACTTTCTTCCCGTCATGTGTCGCGAGCATCCAGAGTCCAGGTACCATGACTGGTGTTTGAACTTTGCTGCATAAGATATCTGCAACATAGGGGATAAATAATTTACGTTATAGTGTGTATTTTGATAAATAATTTGAACGAAGTTGACATTGAATTGAAATATAAATTATGGGCCGACATTATGGTATTTATTATAAATTTTATGATTTATTTTACAAGTGTAAATGACCACTTATTATTTTTGGTTTAATACTAATATCAACTCTATTATGTAAATATAGGAAGTGTTTATTATTCCACGAGATGATATGTTGAAAAAGAAATGGATTGGATATGTTGGTGAGTGTTTGAGGGGCTTTAAGGCACAACTCACACATGATTATATTAAAAATCCAATGGATAACTTTGAGCCTCTATACATGAAGTATTAATATATTGATAAGAACGTTTACGAGGAGTTTGTCAAGTCTCGCACCACTCCTGAATTCTTGGCTAAGAGCCAAAATGGAAAGGAGAATAGAGGCAAAAAAAATTATCCACATAGATTGTCTCGTGGAGGATATGATAATCTGGAATATAAAATGATTAATGAAAAAAGGAAACAAAGAGAACTAGAGCTGGGAGATCTTTCTAAAAGCCTTGATCACAACTCATCTCCATCATCACGACAGGAGAAATGGAAGAGGGCACGTCAAAGACTAGGAGGCGAGTTCACATCAAAGGCTACACGCGATGTGGCTGAAAAGATTGTAAGTAGATACTTTTTTAAACATTACTTATTTAAGTTAATTCAATTTGGTAAAAGATGAACTTTTATGTGTGTTGTAGGATTTACTGGTTGAAAAATTCAAAGGTTGCATCTCTGTTCCACGAGAATGCTATGACATCTTGGTAGAATAGATTGGATCAAAGCAGCATGGTGGGCGTGTCTGTGGTCTTGGAAGAGGCGCCGACTTGAAGTTATATTTTGGACCATCGCAAACCAGTAACGAAGTAATCCATAAGAAATAAATTGAAGGGATAGTTGATCAAAGGGTGAGGGAGAAAGTATAACAAGTATTATAATTGGAGCGTGATAAATGGACTCAAGAGGCACTAGAGAAGTAAACTCAAGAGGCACGAGAGAAAGTGACTCAAGAGAAACGTGAGAGAGTGCATCTGGAAGAATGTGAGAGGTTGTTACAGGAGGTGCATGAGAGGTTCCAGGAGGAGTGAGAGAGGTTGACTAAGGAGGAGCGAGAGAAGTTGACCGAGGAAATGCGAGAGAAGTGTATCCGCCATGTGATTGAGGTAAGTATAAGTTAAAAAAAATTATTGTATGTTGTTGTTATTATTTGTGTATTTAAATTTATGTATTGCGTTGCAGTTATTTTTATGATGCAGCAATTAAAACTAATGGTGTACTCATCCACCCAAATTCAAATCAGTTAGACAAACCTGAGAAAGTTGTTATGGGTGGTGAAAGCACGAAAGGTACTTGTTCTTCCCCACAACACAATATTTACACCACACTACCTCACCCAGATAACATCCAAAGAATATCAAGGATAATAGAGGAGATATCAGACATCTCTATGTTTACGTTAAAACATGAACCAAAACAAGCTTATATACTTCATAAGAGTTATGTTATGGAATTTTTTAAGGGAGATGATTGGTTGGACATACTTTAACATCAAGATTTGACTTTTATATTAACTTTTAAGTCCATGCATGAGATGTGTGTTTAAAGAGAATTTAAAAAGTGTTGTTTCTTAGACCTATACAAAATTCAATTTAAACAATTGGGAGAAAACGTCATTCATATGTACATAAAAAATAATTTGATTGATGAGAAAAAATAATGTTACACGAGACTGTTTTACCATGCGTAGTATATATTAATTTTTGTTTTCTTTTATAAATAAATTTTATATACATTATTAATTATTCTGAATGTTTATGCAATTCACATTGCCAACTAGTTATTATATGTCCGAAGCAAAATATTATAATTATGTTATGCTCGATACACTATGATCTTGATGAATCAATGCATGACGTTTTGAGCGGGTAAGTGGTATTATTTGTAATACTTAAATTTTAACTTTAGTTTTGAATAATTTTTATTCATTTTTAATTTTTACCGACATGTAAAGTTATTGAGGGATACAATTTTGTGAAATGTAATATTAGAGGTAAAAACTCAAGGTTCCTTTTCCCAAAAGTAAGTATTACTCGTGTTTTTTGACATTTATTTTTTGCTAATGTATTACTCGTGCTTTGTGTGTATCAGTAAATATATGAAAATTATTTGTAGATGCGAAGACAACCCGACAACCCCTCGTGTGGATACTATGTTATGAAACATATGTTTGATATTGTCTCCCGAGGCATTAGTAATACATGGGTTAAGGTATTAACTTTATCCATATACATGTAATTTATTTATATTTGTTAAGTTAATCTTGTTGTTGTTAGCTTATCATGATTTAAATTTTGTACAAATTATAGGTGTTTAGCGAACGAACATCATTTCCACAAGAAGATATAGATGACATCCAATCACATTTGGCCGGTTCCTTCCTATTTATTTATGAATCTCAACAATACTAATTTTTCTTAGTTGTTGTAAATAGTGTGTATAGGTTTTCACGTGTATTTGATTTCGTATTCTGTTCTCAAATATGTATAGGTCCTATCCGTGTACCATTTTGGATGTGTACATTTATTTTGTAAAAATAAATGTATGTATATTCATTTATGTTATGTTATAACATAAAATATTTTGATTATGTCACAATTTATGTTCTAATTCTGATTTTGTGTAAAAGAAATTACAAGTCATTTAAAGTGAGGTTTAAAACAAAATAGAAATGATAAAAATTAAGTTTTACTCCTCGATTTTGATTTAAAACTAACGTGAATGCATGCGAAACCGAAGTAAAATCTCTTTTCCAGCCAAAGTAAATGGGATTTTCGTATTAATTATAGAAGCTTATGTGGTGATAACAAATTTTTGATCACATAATTTAATATCTGAATTTTTTATTTTATTTAAGATGAATAAATAAGATGTCGCATTTTTGAATCCGCACTTCTAAATTTAATATCCCTTCATAACTACGGACTAAATTATGTTAAATTTCACAATTAGATAGTCAATATATATATATATATATATATATATATATATATATATATATATATATATATATATATTAGATTCTACTTGGTTTTCCACAAGAACAGATTTTTATTTACTTTTGCCTAAATTAGTTTATCCAAATTACTGTCCAAACCACTTTAATTAACTTGATCAATGAAGCATATTGTTTTAAATGTTTTAATTTCATAGCAATGTCTTTGTCATTTTCCTCATCACTTTCACTCATAATCTTAAAGTGATATTCAAAGTTCATTTGCTTAATCTTTTACTCAATCCACCTCAAATCAACTTCTAGATTGTAGGTATTACCTTACTTAGTTACCATAAATTAAGTTAATTTCTGAAACAATGGAGTAATCACAACACTAACCAATTATATTAGCATATAGTATGAATACTATAACCAAAATCTTCTTTACTTATAAGACTAAATTTTTTCTATATGCTAACATTTTCTCTTTCTAACGTGTTCATCTCACATATATATCTTTCTTGTCTTACTTACTCTCTTTGTTTTTGAATCAGTCAAGTTTCATTTTCTTTGAGATTACTAGGAAGAAAATAAGCCAAAAACAAAACAATATAAGATAATTTACCCTTCTCGTAAAGAACACTACATTGAAATGAGCAAAGTTTTGTATTAAATTATTGTGTGATCTCATGTTTGACTTTTGCTATCAAACCAACCATATTGCCATATGCTCATTGAAACCTCACCATAAATGAGCAGGGTAGGTCAACTCTGTGACTGTGATGAATCATAGAATTATTATTATTATTATTATTATTATTATTATTATTATTATTATTATTATTATTATTATTATTATTATTATTATTATTATTATTATTTTTTTTTTTTTATAAATTTTATTTTTCATTTTTTATATCCATATGTCACACAATAATACACCTATTAGACCATTTTACACATACAAAAAAATTATATAAAAATGAAATGAGTATCATAAATTCATAATATTTTCATTGGTGAATAATGAATATATACAACTAAAAAAAATATAATTAATATTATATTAAAATGAAAGTTATTTTAAGATAATAATATTTTTTTAATGAGAGAATGGAATGGATACATAGAGATAAGAAAACGGTTCACCCACATAAATGTTATAAATTGTTGGTAGGTTGCTCACCAAAACGATAACCAAATCTCAATAGCAAAAACATTTAATTTAATTATTTTTTCAACTGTATATAAATTGTTGGTATATTACAAGTACTGTAATATTAGTAAATGCCAACTCTTATTTTACAAAAAGATTCATTAACCTAGAAAAGGTGTGTGTATATATTTGAATATGTGACCCTAAAACTTTATGCTTCTTTGTTTTTCACAGTTCTTCTTCCCTTCACCATGTTCCTCAACTACTCTCATTTATTTCTCTTCATTCATTGCTCGCCACTCTTAAACACCCTGTTGAAATAGTTTCCTAGAGAGAGAAAGAGAGAGAAATTACAAAGAAAACCCTAGCTAGTTTTAGTATAGTATGCTTATAATTTTTCATAGAGAGAGAGAGTGTGAAAAATAAATAGGTGGGGTGATTTCAACTTTAAAGTTTTTCAACAACCTCTCAGAGCATTTATAGTGACACATCTTATGAGATTAAGAGGAGACGGTGTAATGTGAAGAAAACCAGTCTGGCCTTATTAACTTCTTCACCTATAAATCTCTTCTCCATTACACACTCACATTATACTACACTTATATCTATTGCTTCATAATAATAGTAATACACTTTCACTCTCTAATTCTTCTTCACTTTCTCTCTTCTTCATTCTCCATATTTTTACTTTATATAGCTCAACCTTCTCTTCAACCATTGTTGAACCAATACTTCTAAAAGGTAAATATAGTAGATACTTAAGTTCTCATGCATTTTTCCAAGCAACCCATTTTTTGTTTATGTAAAAAGATTAAAATTTTGATTGAATCTTCTACTATGCTTAAGCTTTTGATTCTAGTATTTCTTCTATGGTTGAGCTTTTGATACTTAGGTTGTGTTTTGATGATACTGTACTATAACTAATTGTTTATTTATGGAGAAAAGATTAAACTTTTGGTCGAGTTTTTTTTATTATTGGATTGTGACAATGACAATATTGCTACCCCATTTTTTATTTATGGAAAAATATTAAAGTTTTGATTGAATTTTCTTGTAGGTTTGAGCTTTTGATTATTGGGTTGTTGCGACAACGTTATACTAGACAAGTTTACAAGTTATCTAAGACAGTGTTTGGTTGGTGCGGTCATAAAATGGAAACTTTTACGGTTCTGTTGCTGTTAACGGCTATAACAGCTTACTTACTTTGGTTCACGTTCATCTCACGGTCCTTGAGAGGTCCACGTGTCTGGCCACTATTGGGCAGTTTACCCGGCCTGATTGAGAATTGTGAACGTATGCATGATTGGATCTGCGACAACCTCCGCGCGTGTGGCGGCACGTACCAGACATGCATCTGTGCAATCCCTTTTCTAGCTAGGAAGCAAGGGCTCGTGACGGTCACGTGTGACCCGAGGAACTTGGAGCATATACTCAAGACCCGGTTCGATAATTACCCGAAAGGACCGACTTGGCAGGCGGTGTTTCATGATTTGTTGGGTGATGGGATCTTTAATTCTGATGGTAATACATGGGTGTTCCAGCGCAAGACAGCTGCGCTGGAATTCACCACTAGGACGCTACGTCAAGCTATGGCTCGATGGGTGAGTCGAGCCATTAAGGATAGGCTTTGCACCATTTTGAAGAAAGCTGAGTTGCATGGTGAGCCGGTGGATCTACAGGATGTGATGCTCCGGCTCACTTTTGATAATATTTGTGGTTTGGCTTTTGGGAGAGACCCGCAGACATGTGCTACGGGTCTTCCTGAAAATGGCTTTGCAGCCGCTTTCGACCGAGCCACTGAAGCCACGCTTCAGAGGTTTATATTACCTGAAGTGATTTGGAAGGTGAAGAAATGGTTAGGACTTGGTATGGAAGTCGGCTTGAGCCGAAGCCTTTCCTTTGTGGACGAACACTTGTCAAGTGTGATCGAGAAGCGCAAGGTGGAACTGATGAGTCAGCAGAAAGATGGCTCTCTTCTTCATGATGACTTGCTGACTAGGTTTATGAGGAAGAAAGAATCTTATTCCGACAAGTTTCTTCAACACGTGGCGTTAAATTTCATCCTAGCTGGACGTGACACGTCATCGGTTGCGCTGAGTTGGTTTTTCTGGTTGGTGATACAGAATCCAAAGGTGGAAGAGAGGATCCTACATGAGATATGCACGGTTTTGATGGAGACACGCGGCGCTGACATGGAAAAATGGATGGATGAGCCTTTGGGGTTCGAAGAAGTTGATCGTTTGATTTATCTTAAGGCTGCATTGTCTGAGACACTAAGGTTGTACCCTTCTGTGCCAGAGGATTCAAAGCATGTGGTGAATGATGATGTGTTGCCGGATGGAACTTTTGTTCCGGCCGGATCATCGGTGACATATTCGATATATTCAGCCGGGAGGTCGAAGACTACTTGGGGTGAGGATTGCATGGAGTTTAGACCTGAAAGGTGGTTGTCATTGGATGGGACAAAGTTCATTATGCATGACTCTTTCAAGTTTGTTGCATTCAATGCTGGGCCTAGAATATGTTTGGGGAAGGATTTGGCTTACTTGCAGATGAAGTCAATAGCCGCGGCTGTTCTGCTTCGCCACCGTCTTGCGGTGGTTCCTGGACACAGTGTGGAGCAAAAGATGTCACTCACCTTGTTCATGAAAAATGGGCTGTTGGTTAATGTTTACAACAGGGATTTGAAGGGTGTTTTTGCAAATATACAAAATGAAAAGAAGGGTGAGATTCAAGGGAAAGTGTCAAATGATTTGAAATGCAATGGAAGTTGTTAGTGTGGTGTTTTCAAAAGAGGTGAATCTTACAATTCAGCCCTTGGGGCTTTAATTTATAGAAGAGAGAACAGGGTTGGAAAAAAAAAAGAGAAAAACAATAAAAAATAACAGGGTATATTTTATTCATGGTATGTTATATAAATTTATATAATTCATATGAGAATTGTGGATGGATTGATTTCTTTCTATGGGGGTTGTGGGGTGGATGTATGCTTTCTCTCAGTTCATCTTACTTGTAGAATCCTTGCAAATATTCAATTGTAATTCTTTATTACTTTGTTTTCATGTTTCTATTTTAATTTTACTGCTTTCATGACATTATTATGTAGTAAACATTTAACAATGTCCAAGTTCATAAAAGAACACCTTACGTTTTGATTAGATTTGAATTTTGTTAACAAGTTGTAGTTGTATTTTTTTTCTATGCAATCACTATAATTCAACTATATATACTCCTATCTATCTATCTTTTACATAACAACTTTTTCATACTATATGATTCATTTGTGTTTCACATATAAGGGACAGTTCAGAAATCACAATTCTCAGTTAAACTCTTGCTCTAGCATCCTTTCCTATGACTGACCATAGAAGTTAGAATGCATAACATGAACCTACGATAAGAGGCAACATATCAGAAAGAGAGTCTGCAACCGATTACACAGATTCTATTTTTTCAGCCGAATAAGCAAGTCAAATAATATGTATTACTCTAAGTAAAATATAAAATATAGATATGCTTGAATGAAGTTACAAGGGAAGAAACTAGCCACAAACTATCTAAACAGAAAGCAGTTAAATCATGGGACGAGGCATGTTAATCCAAGATTGCTTTCTGGTAAAAACATAAAGACCTAGCTCGCTATTCGATCAAAAAAATTGATAGTGCCTCTCTTAAATTTCCCGGTAAGGTGCTTTTATGCTGCCAAATGCTTGACATATTTGGTCATCTAATTGTACTTCCATCTTTTTGTTTCCCTTTTTGTAATCTCTATGACGTATATAGCATGCACCTTCTTTGACACCATCATAACACTCTTCAGTCTAGAATTTTCTCACCGGTTGAAAAGATATTCCACACCAAAGTGCCAATTAAGTACAATACAACTGAGACTTTAAATACGTCATTCCATGAACCTGCGACAACAAATCACTTTAGGATGAACGAGCTCAACAAGAAAAAAAAATTGATGCAACTAGCGACGAATTCTCACCCCGTTGGAGTATGTATCCAGTCGCAGCAGTACCAAACACACCAGCAAGCACTCCTGCAGTATTCGATAGTCCCAGTAACACTCCCTGGTATTTGAAAATAGTTAGCATTCATATGCAAACATAATGGATACGAAAATAAAACTAGAACAAACTCATACAATGGAAAGCATTTATGCCAAGATTTCATGCACTTAGATAGCAACGGAAAATAAATCTACTTGATTCTGACAATCAGTGTACTAGTGATTTGTGACATGATGGCTTCATTAATCATGAAACAAATAAGAAGGGCGACAGATGTTTTAAGTGATTGACTCAGAGAGATGCATAGTACTTAGTAAAATGATTTTAGACAATTGGCATCAGTGCTGAGTGTCACCAAAATCCTTGGAGGTGCAGCTTGCAAAAGGGTCACTATATACAACTTGAGCAAGAAGACCTAACACCTGAATCTTTAGCATGACCAATAACTTGATTGCTGGTTGTTTGACATCTTTTTCTTTTAAAAAAAAATTCAGAACTTTCATACGCTATATTTGTTACACGAAAATTAATAGAGAAACTCACGGCATAGCGCGGTCCAATGTCTTGGTGATTGGAATAAAGACCAGATTGTGAGAATGCATCACATCCCTGTAAAGGAAATAATAGATTATGGTATATATTAGATAACTCGCAATGCTCAGAATGTACGCAAACATATTTTATATGCTTTAGGTCAGAATGAATTTGAAACATATAAAATATTTTAAATCCTTAGGAATCTGAAACTCAGGAAGATATATATGTTCAGACCTGACTGCAAGACATGCACAGTACTGCCATGGCGGGTGTTGTGACATGACTTAGCTGTGTAAGAAAAAATGCAGGACCTAGAAATCCGATCGATTGCATGATCTGCAAAATAAATGAAATATTTAAAGAAAAATTATTTCAAGAGTTGCAAAAGGAAGCTGAACTCCCCTGTACATTGTCATAATAATCAATATTAGATTCCACATTCGGCAGTTATATGTAGTCTAGGGTGAAAAAACTGTAAATTATCGAGCATATATAATAATTGTACAGGAGTTGACAATGTATGAAAAAATTTCAGAAACAAACGTAGAGATTTTCTTGCCTTTCGGACGGTTGTTATGGAAAGGCCTTTGCTCACAAGTGTGTCAGCAATCCAACCTCCTATATTTGCAAAAATGGCCATGGTTAACCATGGAAGGACACATAAAAGCCCGGATTCAGTGAGGTTGAACTTCAGAACCTGAGAAAATAACCCGTAAAGTTCATAGATCAATCAAATTATCTGTTTTTCTTTATTTGATTACATCGCTTAACCATTCAAGTTAAGATCAAGACATTGATCACAAAGAAATCTTACCAAGTAATATAAATAGTTGTCTGCACAACTTTAACATAATTGAGAACAACTGTTAAGATGTACCTTAACATCAAGGATTTCAAAAATAAAAAACAACATTTTTATCAAAAGACAAAACAAAATTTGCATCCAATTGAACCTCGGCTTGATTGAAAACATGGGGAAATGTAATGTACAAAATTCTACAAGTTTCATGCAAATAAGAGCAGAAAAATCTGAAGTCTTTATATTATGTAAGAAGTGTGGTTTCATTCCTACATGAAAATACTTGAGATATTATAGAAAGTATCATCAAGAACATTCATATTCTAAAATGCATTTAACAATAACATGCCAAAAATAAAATTAAACTAAAGTGTTAAGCACCTGATTGTAGTATGTAGGCATCCAGGTTAATAGAATAAAGGTCCCCCAGTTGTGGCAGAAATGAGAGATTATTAAAGCCCAGACAGGTGCTTTCGATAAAATCAATTTCCAAGGAATAACTGTCACAGGTTCTTTTGATACGCTGCCCCCAAGTATGAGCCTTTTCTCTTCCACCCCAAGATCTGGATCGTCTTTTGGCGTGCTGTATGCCTAGAAGAAGCCGACATAAGGAATTACAAAGTGCTCCTCACATTTATACATGACATGGTAAAATGCCAAAACACTAAGTTGCAAATACATAACTTTTACATTTCGTTATTACTCATATATCAAATATGTTAAGAAACACTTCATTAGAAGGTCCCTAAACGAATCAATCAACACAAAACATCATCTTATACTTAGTATGGATGGAAAAGTAGAAATGCTTGGTTTCCTATTAAAATATTTTTCCAAACAGAAACAGATGCATTTAGAGGATATCATTGAAAGATTGAAAGCTGGCTTACTTTTCTCAACCACAAGGCAAACCAGATACTTCCAAGTGATCCAAATGAGTAAAACACAGATGGCCACCCAAATTTGTTGATTAGAAAAGGTGAGAATGCTAATCCTGTGACAGAACCAAGGTACATGCCACTATACACTAGTGCAAGTGACCTGCTTCTCTCTGATACTGGAACCCACTTGGAAAGTATATTATTCATTGCAGGCATAGCAACACCCTGAAAACAAAGAGTCAGAAAAGTTTGTTGCTAAATTATAAGAGCAAAAATCATTTCTATACTTGGCACTTTAAACATAAGACTTCTCCAACAATAAAATGGACCAACCTCGCCAATTCCCATAAAGGCACGCATAACAAGCAGATATGGAAGGCCAAGTTTTGCAGCAATAGGTGTTAAAACTGTTGCAATTGACCACCATACAACTCCAAAACCAAGTACTAGCTTTCCACCAACTTTGTCTGCCCAAATGCCACCAACAATCTAAACCCAGAGATCATTCAGTCAGTACAAAAGCAATATAATCAGAACATTTTAAGTACAGTTGGAGAAATGAAAAGGAACTTTGATCATTATAACTTGCTAGATGCAAACATGTTATGGAAGGTTCAACCAGAAGTAATACTTAAAATACTAGAAGAATGTTATATGAAAGTGGGAGACCAATTTCTAGTTAAGGTAACAGGCTTTATGTATATCAGTTAAACCTGAGTAAGTAGATAACCCCAGAAAAAAGAGGATTGAATGAGGCCAACTGTTGTACTGTTCCAGTTGAACTCTTGAGACATTGGAAGTATTGCTATACTCATATTTACCTATAAAAATGGAAATGTAGAGCATATCAGTAACGTTATATTAGTAAGATTGTGGAAATATAGAAACAGTTAATCAAATATACACAAACACTTGATATAGTTCGAGAGAAAATTAACTTATGCAATAGAAATGTAGAATTTTGAAAACAGTATTTCAAATTTCAATTTCCGCAAACATATTTATTAACAACCAACATATACAACTACAAGAGGTGAAACAATTTTTTTGTTTACTTAGTTTATAGAATAATGAAACAAATTAGGCTGCTAGGAATAGTGATCACTAAACACATGGTTTCTATTCAAGTAACCAAACACCCTGTAGTGATAATCAATTGAATATGATGAAAGAAATGTACCTAATAAATAGTGTCGAAGATAAACACGAACATGTAAATAGCATAGTAACTGAAGCTATAAACAAAAGGAAATGTTACTCACGCGATCCATGTTACACAGAAGAAATGCTGTAAAACATAGCAGTACAATAACCCATCGCTTAGGAAACTGCTTCCACCAAGGAGATATTTGATTCAGATTTCCTTCCAAAAGAATGGCTTCACCAGTCCCTTCAGTTGATTGCAGCCTATCAATCTTCGGTTCTCCAATGTCATTATCCTCAGACTTGTAACAAGCACGAAACTTATTTACTTTCCTTTGTCCGGCATTGCTACTGCTAAAGGGAGCTGAAGAAAGGTAAGAATGACTTTTTATGCAAGCTTTTAATTTGAAGTTCGAGCAGCGGTTGGACCGTCGGGATAATGGAGAAAAAAGCTCCCTTTTGTTATCGAATGTTCGTATTTGTTTAAAAACACTCTCTTCCAAAGGGGAATCAATACGACAATGCATTGCACGCTGGCATCTTGAAACTCTCTCCTTCCCAATCAGATTACCATACCTTGTAACCGATACACCAGAAACAGAAATTCCCCCTCTTTGAAGTGACGAATCCTTTTGCGATCTATATGAATTCCCTGCCAATACAAAACAATGGCTCAAATTTTTCTTACTTTACAATAGTGAACACTTTTCAACCTAATCCAAGCTTAAAGACATTCCAACTTAACAAAATCACCATTTAATAACCATAATTAACTGATTAATCACAAAAAGATAAGGATTTCAGTTTAATAACTATAACTAACATAACCGTCCATTCATACTTTATTATCTAGCCACACATTATAATATATTCTGACAATAAAATTATATACTTAAATTAAATGCATGTGTTTGTTTCCATTTCTAGTGTATAGTTACTAAATTCATGAGCATAAATTTCATTGCAATCAAGAACTTTAAGAGTAAGAAGAAACTAAAACTTGCGGTAAAAATGCATAATTCACAAAATGCATGTAAAGAAGTAAGAATTGAGTGTGAACCTGAGGCAACGAAGGAACCGAAGTTGCGGTTGGAAATCAAACCGCTCATAGCCATTGGTACTGTACTTTGATACAGAATGGAGAATTGAGTGTTGAAAGTGAAGAAAACGACGTCGTTTCTTAGCCAAAAGTGTTACTCTGTTTTTCTCTTCTCTTCTGTGAAAGAAGAAGGAAGAGGATAAGCAAAGAAGAAAGCACAGAAACTCTATTTTGGTAGTTTCCAACTACAACTATTTTTTCATTTCTTTTCTATTTTATTTCTCACATTCTTTTTTGGGAATATAAAATAAATAAATTTATAGTAATCAAAATTAAAAAATATGAAGTCCATAAAAAACAAATAAATAAAAAATGAAATTCAGTGGCGTTATTAACAAGAGATAGAGAGATCCAGAGTAAGACACGTGGCATATTTTCCTCGGCAAAATATTAATTCACAGTAATTGCTGAGATGCCCTTCCTCCGGTGGTGGAAGTTATAAAAAAAAAACTTAAAAAGTGCTTTTACTTTTTTTTTAATTAATTAGTTAATTGTTTTGTCAACGTCACGATAAAGTGCTTATAATGAAAAGAAAATATGACAAAATAGTAAAAATTCCTTTTGTTGTTATTATTACTATATTTCTCGTGAATCATTTTACTTGAAAAATCTTTAGGAATTGATGGTATTTTCATGTTCATGGATGGAATATTCTGGTTCTGAATCATGGCTGTTTTGTCATTTTGTTTATTGAACCATGTGAGATTTAATTAGTGCGACAAAAATTATGTGAATATTTTGCTTACACTTTTGAAACAATTATATTTAATTTTTAAAACTATATAATTCACTTTTTCATATAAAGTTAGTTATAAAAATCAGAAAAGAGAGTTTGAACTCAGGTACCTTACCACTCATCCATGTTGTAAATTTTAATCCCACTTATATATATATATATTACACACTTAATTTGTTTAATTAGAATATATATTTTTTAAATATTTTATTTTATTTTATTTTTTAAATATTTATTACATTTTAGTAATAATATTTAATTAATAATTATTTATAAAAATATTTATTTAGTATTTAATAATATTAAGTAAATAATAATATATGATATATTTTATATTACTAAATTATATAATAAATTAATATTATTAAATATATAATTTATATAATAAATCTGTTACATATTAATATTTAATTTAAATTAAATATGATTTACTTGATTAATATTTAATTGAATTAAAAAATACTATTTAATTGATAAGTATTTAATTGAATTATGAATTAATTTTTAAACTAATTTAATATATTAACTGAATATAATTATTTATTTAATTAATATTTAAATAATATATTAATATTTAAATTAATTATTTAGTTAATTAATATTAATTTAATAAATGAACTAATATTTATTAAATTAAATAATTAGTATTTTAAATATATAAAATTACATTTTACTAAATGCAAATTACTTAGTATTTATTACTTAATTATTTGCATTTTATTAATTATTATTTAATAATTTAAAAATTATATATTTAAAACGTAATCAAAATATTTAAAATATATTTATTCTAATCAAATAAACTAAGTGCACTCAAAAACATAAAGCAACCAATTGGTAAGAGGCCTAGCTATTGGAAGGAGTGGACTTGAGTTCAACTCTTTCATTTTCCAAAATTTTAATTTTTTAGGTATTAAAATTTTTAATCTTAAAAAAATCCATTGGATGTTGAAATAAGTTTGACTTTTATTTTAAAAATCTATAAAATAATGCAAACGGATGATGGTGATGAATCGATTGTGTAAAACATTTTAGACTGACAGTATATAGTAATTAATCTCTTATTAAAATCTTTTTTAAAAAACGTCAATTTCACAATCCACGTCATTTGAAAGAAATTATAACATAAAAAAAATCCGCCACATAATTATTTTAGATGATTGAGTCTCTAGAAGGGACAAAACAAAGGAATCTTCATAAAATAGGGAGGGAATCCAAACTTTTTTTTACTAAGAGTTTTTCAAAATTCGCTCATACATATTAACCCCTTTTTATATTTCACAAGTGATATAATTTTCAATTTTAAATGCAAAAATGTGACACATGGACCCAAATTGTTTAAATTAGAAGTATGGACTATTTTCGTAAATAGGAGGATCAATATGTAATTTATCTTAAATTTTTATTTTAAGATAGAATCGATTATAAAAATAAAGAAAGAATTTGAGAAAAACACAAGAAATGATGTGTTTGAACTTTGAATTGTGTTGAATTTAAACTTTTTAATATTCTCAAGCACAGAGAGTATTGCAATGGAATAATAAAGAGAATAGGGATACACAAACTTACAAGCATAAAATTTATATTGACTCACTATTTTAATGAAATACTAATTCAATCTCAGAGACTATTATATTTTCACTATAATTATATAAGAGATGCTAAGACAACACTGTCTTAGATTTCTTTGTTTAACACTTTAGGAATTTCTTGTCTTACCACTTGTAAGAGCTTATTTGTCTTAAACTTTTAAGGACTTGTTTGTTTGACACTAAAGAGTTTTGAAAAAACTATAAAGTACTTTGTTTACAATTTTTTGAAAAAACTATAAAGTACTTTGTTTACAATTTTTTTTATGAAGTGGTAAACCAAATTACAACTTGATTACTTGATTATAAGTGATTAATTTTCCTAAGGAAAAGTAATGAATAAAGAGAACTTGTGTCCAAAGGCTAGTTTGATTTGCATTTGTAAAACTATTTTTTAGTTTTTTAAATTTGAAAATCATAAAACTTGGTAGTTTAGTTGTATGAAACTATTTTCAAAAACTATTTTCAATTTGAGAGTTTTAAAAACTAAAATAGGCTTTGAAGATTTTTGTTTTTGGTTTTTTATTTTGGAAATTAGGAAGAAGAAAAAAACAAGAAAAAGTGGTATGTAATACCCTAAAATCCCCATCGATAATTATATGGAAATAAATCAATTATAAATAACTATTTCATATAGCATACAACACAATCTCCACACTCAACCTGATTTGTGACACTTATTAAAATAAAATATTTAATTCTAAATACTTGTCATCACATGCTCGCCTTTACTTAGGTTCATTGCAACGAAATTAATCATTAATAACAACTACTCAATCAAATAAGTTCAAATATAACTTTTATTCAAAATCAAACTCAATCAGGGCAATATATCTTCAACATCAAAGCAACTCAAAACTGAGAGTTATAACATTTAATCTCGCAACAATAGCTCAGAATAAAACAAAACATAACATCCGTCCGCCCATTGTTATAGCTCAGAGCAACAATAATCTAAATGCATAAAACTCGAAAAGAAGAATAGTCTCAACGATATCCTTCAACTCTAAAGAAGTTACTCATTCACCTTCTTGTTTGTACCCCAAGGAGGAGCACAGAATACCACAACAAAATGAATGGGTGAGAATACATTCAAAATATATATTGGTGCAGAAGAATGCAAGGATAGCATAAAGGCAACACATCAACTTTCAAACATTTCAATCACATAAGTCCTAACATCAGAACTTGTGTCTCATCTCTTTCATAACAACGACAATATATGATGCATGTATAATATAATGCACAACCACAATAACTTAACAGTTGATTTAAATTTCCATATCTAACTGTAAATAACAACATAAAGTAATCTTAATTATCATACCCAAATTTTTTTTCTACCTTTTTCATTTCATCTGACCCATGACTCATGTCATTTTCATGTATTATTGGCCCGCGAGGTATCTTCCTCGTTGGGGATGATACAAAGACCTCACCTAGAAGAGATCATCTTGAGGGTATTACTGTCCGACGAGCCTTCGGCATGGCAGGGATGTTCTCAAAAAGGTTTTCTGACTCTAGGAACCTACCAACCACAGAGCCTACCTATGGGGTTCCTTTAATCAGAGATGTCAGTTATTTACCTGTTGTTATGACTAACCTAAAAATATGATGTGCATGTGATCCTGAAACCATGCATAAACATTGCATATTCATCAACATAACATTTACATTTTATTTCTAGGGAATCTGAGAGTTACAGTTGCAAACATTCAGAAAGTATGGGTCAGACAGAAGAAGCACTTACTCCTACAAGTTCAAAGCTCCTCAGTTGACTGATCTACTTGAGTTGGTTTCCTGGTTGCATCCGGTCAATAAAATCAACTTTGAGAAGAACTATGGAAATTTTCTCAGTCTCCTAGGTCAAAAAGTGGATCCCTTGGCACTTTTGACTCTAGCTCAGTTTTATGATATTCCCATGAGGTGTTTCACATTCCAAGATTTTTATATAGCATCTACGCTAGAATAATTTGAACACCTTGTTGGAATTACTATGATGAACAAAATTCCATTAATGGGTGTGAAAGAGCCTCTAAAGCACGACACCATAGTTGTTGTTCTTCATATGCACAAGAAGGATATTATTCCCAACCTGGAAGTCAAAAGGGACACTAAAGACTTCTCACTCAAGTTCTTAATAGAGAAATCCTCTACTTTCATAGATTCTCAGAGTTGGGAGGCTTGTTACACTGTGATTTCGTGGACTATTTATAGAATAGTCCAATTTCTAAACTTGGACGATTTCATAGACATGATTTCCATTGGAACCTTCCTCACGAAGAATCTAGTTCCCACCCTATTGGTTGGCGTGTACTATTACTTCAGTTGGAGGCATGAGAATAAGGGATGAATGATTCTTTGATGTGCTCCAATGATGTATAAGTGGTTATTAACTCACCTTCCAAAGAAAGGGTCTTTCATAGAATAAAGTAATTTTAGTTGGCCTAAAAGGATGGGATCACCCAGAGAAAGTTATGTAAGACCCAAATTTTGACCCTAAAATCCCTCATGCGATCTCATCATATGCATTAGCATTGGGATCACACATTGGCATCCTCCTTACCCCTCATTCATTGATTTAGCATTGGGAGAGATCACCAAGTACAATGTGATTGTATCATACTTTGTTTTTCTTTATTTACTAATCAAAATACCAAAAATATGTCAATGTATAGTTTGTTGCTTTTGTAGGTAGTGTGTATGCTCATCTATGCTCCATCAAGCTCATATCTAGGGTTTAAGACCCTAAAGGAAAGGATATCAATTAAGAAATGGTTCACATTGGCTTTATACATCATATATGGATCCCCATGGTTTTCACATATCATTTTGATCAAGAATTCATCAAGAGTTTGAAACTTGTTTGCCTTGGAAACCCTAATTCATCTGGGTGTCTTGTGTGGCTTTCTCGGCAAGTTTCCTCATCAATTGATCAAATATTTCAAGGTATACTTCATATTACATAATCTTACACATATATGATCCTCCATGAGTCCCAAATATCAAGAGAATAACAAGCTAGCAAGATGGTTCATGGTAGTTGACCAGAGAAAGTCAACTGGTCAAAACTGGGGTTCCCTAGACCCTATCTCCTACAATTTTTGCCATATGAAAATTAATCCAAGATAAAAGTTACTCAAAATGACATTCCAAACAACTTTAATGTTGAAGTCAATAGCTAGTTTTTCTTGGAAAGTCATTTTTTATGGTGAAAGATTATAGGTCATTTTGTTTGAACCCTAGTTAGGAGGTCAACTTCCCAAGACCATAACTTGCTAATTTTTTATGATATGAAATCCATTAAAATACCATGATCAAATTAAAGAATAATACTTCAACTATTATGTTTGGAGTAAGTTCAAATTCAACTTACAAATGCATGTGCCAAGAGGAAACATTATATGTCACTTTGGGCCATTACCATTGAACAAGTAATTTTCCTCAACTTCTAAAATGCACAACTCCTTCATGCCAAATCCAAATAAGGTCAAATTTGTGACCAAATTGAATAGGTTTGAAAGTACTACAACTTTGATGAAGGAAATTTTTCCATTTGGAGTCCATAGCAAAAGTTATTCAAGGTGGAAGAAGTGAACATTTGACTTGGTACTTAGAAAATTTTCAAATATGTTTGATTTCCCAAACTTCCACCTCAAAATTAATCATGACCCAAGCTTAAAATGGAAAAGTGTTCAACATGAAAGTTGTTCCCCTTGATCTCACCTTTTCAAAAAGTCCAAAGTCATATCATTTGGATCAATATTGAAGGATTTAGACATGGGTGCAATGTGTGGTACCATTTGGAAGGATTTCATGATCAAACTCATTTCAACATTGCATGACTTAACACTTTCAGCATGACATATGCATGATTTTGGACCTTTTCAAATGATTATTTGGGCTTTTCACACGCTCATGCTAGCTCATGAAGAAACTTGCTAAATTTGGATATTCAAATGGAAGTGTGTGAAAAGCATATGCATTGGCTATAAATAGAGAAGCAATGTGATCAGAACTTCATCAACACCTTGCCCAAGCTTTGCCAGAGCAATCCAAATCCTCTGTAAGACCCTAATTTTGACCCTAAGATCCCTCATGGCATCATATCATTTGCTTAATGCATTGCCACAAGGATCATAGTGTGTGTGACTCCTTGACCCTAGGGTTGGGATTTGTGTGAGTGGTTTGAGACCACCAAGCATGCTTGAATTGTATATTATTGCATTTTTTATTTTGATTACTAACCAAAAGCACAAAAATATGTCACTAACTCTTTTTGTTTTGAAGCTCAAGTGATCATGTGTGCCCTTGCTCATAGGAGGCTCCTATGCTCAATACAATGGCTAGATGAAGATGAGAGCAAGCATGAAAATGGTTCAAAAAGTTCCTAATCATCATATATGTCTCCCAAGTATCTCAATTTTAAAATTTGATCAAGATAAACCAAAGGGATTGAGGATTGTTTCCCAAGGAAACCCTAATTCAACTGTGCATTGATTGTGCCTTGCTCATGAAGTAATCTCAACCTATGATCAAATTCAATCAAGTTAAGTTATTTCGTTCATTATTTTATGCATATGTGAGCCTATTTGAGTATCCTCAATCATTCATTCATCAAGATTTGAAGTTTGGCCTTGAGAAGTTGACCAGTCAAGTCATCTGACTAAACTGAGGATCATTGAGACACACCTTTTGATATGTTTGTTAAATGAAGATGACCCCAAGAGAAAAACCGTTCTTAAGAACCATATGAACAACTTTCATGTTCATAAAAAATCTATTTGAAACTTGGAAGGTCATCATTAATTTCAAAACATTATAGGTCACTTTGGACCAAAACCATTGAATTTGAAAAATATCCAACTTCAAGTGCCCATAACTTTCTCATTACAAATCCAAATGATGCAAAATTTAAGTCCAAATTGATCGGCTTAAAAAGATATACAACTTTTATGTTAAATGTTTTTTCATTTGAGGCTTGCATAATTGACACATAAGGGCTTGAAGTTGCTTATTTTTGGCAATTTTTTCAAAGACATGTTTTGTACCCCAAACTTCAAAGTCAGATTTCTTAAATTTCCAAACTCCAAATGGATTTTTTCCCAACATAACTTTTATTCTTTATGTCAAGAGATTTCCAACCATTGCTCACACCACCATGTTTGGATTTCCATGCGGGAATTTCGAAGAGCTCAATGCTTAGGTTCAAATATGCAATTCACATTATAACTTGATGTACAAGCTAATGCCAAGCCAGTTGCACGTCCAAATCATTTGCACATGAGTTCAACTTGCATTTCCATTCACTTTTGGGCCTCACATGCGCCTGTATAGGCCCATGCGTAGAGGACCCAATTCTCATGCACACGAGCATAACACCTCTTTGCACTAAGCTCAGCTATAAATAGAAGTGTTAGCTCATTCAAATTTCAACCTCAAGGTGATCTAAAACTCTGCATAATTCAAAACCTAACCTCACTCAAAGGAATTTCAATTTTCACTTCTCAATTTCAAGCTTGAATTTCAACATCCTTAGTTGATCTTCAAGTCTTAATTCCTTAGCCTTGCATCCTCATCACATCTCCAGATCAAATTGGGATCAAAAGCTTGAAGAGATCGTGCTGCTCGAAGCTACATTTCAGAGGTATATCACTCAACTGTTTTGATCTAGATCTTGTTATACCATGTGGATTTCTCTAGTTTGAACTATTTTCTGAAGTCCTCGAGCAAGAGGCAGGCCGGTGGTGGTCTTAATTTCATGAATTGAGACATTTCAGATCAAACACTATGCTCTTCAAGCTCTTGTTTCTCTTTAAATAGAAACATTGAGGAAGATCCAAGGTTACAGGGGTGATGTACATCACCCTAGCTTCATTTTTGGTACCATTTTTTTTCATTTTCATTAAGGTTGAAAACCCTGCGTGTGGTGGCCGGAGTTTGTTCTCTGGCCGGAGAAGATGGTGGTTTCCACCACCATCCCCACGTGGATGCTTCATGTCCCTCAGATCTGGCTCAAATGTTATAATCATGGCCATTGATTCATTGGCTTATTTTAATTCATCATGTGATGCGCTTGACTAAAGACCAGGGTATGACCGCGCCTCTGGACCGTGTTATGATGCCACGTCAATTAATGAAACAGATCCAATGGGCGCTGATTTTTGCTATTTTCTATTTTCTGTTTTAATTTCATTAATTCCTTTTATTTTCAAAAAATCATAAATGTTTTATTCGAAGTCATAAAAATATGAGACCAACAGCAAAAAATTTCTTGAAAATCTAGTTTCATATTTTGATTTTTAATTCTTTTTGTGACTTCATTTAATATTTTTTGTGAATTATTTGGTTTTTAATAGTTTTTAATTCATTTTAAATACTTTTTGATAACTGAAAATTCCAAAAATATTTTGTTAACACATATGGATCATGATGAGTCAATGAAAAATAGTCTCATCAATTTCTTAATTGATTTGAGATTTATTTGAGATTTTAATTCATATTATGTTATTTTTATTGTTTTTAATTGTTTTAAAATAGTTTCTGATTTCAAATATTGTTGAATTTTTTTGTCAAACCTTGTTTGACCATATTAGACCTATGAGAATTTAATTGGACTTGTTGAAGTTTATTTGAATTGAATTTGAGGTTTGACCATATTTTGTCCATTTTTATTTTGCATTTATTTTAATTCCAAAAAATACCAAAAAAAATATGTTTGACTTGTTGACTTCTAATCTTTATTTCTTTTCTGTTTTACATTGGTTGATGATGATTTGATTCATATTTGATCATTAAGTTTTGACATTTGAATTCTCCTTTTATTCATTTCAGCTTCATCTCATTTTTTTTTTGGCCAATGAGTTAATGTCTTATGGTTGGTCTTGATATATGAGAGGTTTAACCTTCTTTGATCCAAATTAAACTCAACTTGATCCATGATCAAGTGAGTTGCTTTGTGTCCAAGATAGGTTGCTTCTTGGTCAAGCAAAAAACCTAAAGTCAATACAAGGCATTTCATCTTTTCTTTTGGCATGACAAGTTGTAGGAGCTTTGCTTACTAGTCATGATCTCTAACTTGTGTTTATTTACCTATAGTTTTATTGATCGGCCTCAGATAGGTGTGACTACTACATTAGTCCACTTACGATTGCTTAACATAGCGCTAAATTGTCTTATGGCACACTAACATTAACCATACTAATTACTAACTTTAAATTCAAGCATTTAAATTTCTTGCAATTTACTTTAACGTAATTTACTTTTTGCTCATTTATTCATATTGCTTTTCCCTTTGCTCACTTGAGCACATATTTTATGTTTATGTCATTTTCCTTTTGCTCATTTGAGCTCATTATTGTATATAAATATATTGTTGCCTTGTGTTTGTTTTGTCTTTGTCTGTGTGAACCCAATGCAAAAAGGAGAAAGGACTTAGAATTAGGACCTTACCCATGCTTAAAGGAGTTCAAGAGCAACTAGGCCTCATGCCTTTAGAATGCTAAACTTGTTAAAAGAGAAAATAGGCCTCATGTCTTTAGTATGCTAAATTTTAAAGTTGACTTCAAAGGACTTCCTAATCTAAACTCATACTTTGTCCATTTCTCTTATTGTGTTGTGAACTTTTTGATGTTTGTTCTTGTGTGATAGGGATTCCATCTTGAGATAGTAAGAAGGACCATTGTCATGAGTAGCCAAGTTAAGAGAGACAAGCCAAATGGAGATCCTAGGAGCTTGAATATAATTTGTTTGATTGCTTGAGTGGTTTGCTAAGTCCAAAGGAAAGGAGCATCTTGAATCATCTTTATGATTTCAAGAAAAAGGAACTCCAAGGGTTTTATCTTCTCTCTTATCTTTGTATGCTTTAGGATTAACCCTTCTCTTCTTCTCCTCATTCTAACCCAAGCAAAACTCTTTATGTGCAAACTTTGACATTGTTCAAATTAGAAACCTAGCCCTTATGCCTTTGTTTTTTTTCAAAATCTTTTCATTAATACTCATTGTGAATAAACATTAATTCAACTTTGACTTTATTTTGTAAATAAATCTAACTTGTAAATATAACTCACTTCAAGTTGATTTTGTGGTTCCAATGGCCATATTTATTAAAACTTTTCATAAACATTAGCCATAGGTTTGAGTTATCATAATGGTTGATGTAAACCTCACCTTATACTTAGTGATTGGACTATAAGTCTTCCATACTTATTATAGGGTTAACCCCTCACTAGTATGTTGAAGCTCTCCTCACATGGTGGATTGTTGATTTAGGTTGAGTTTTCTCCCTTTGATAACAAAAGACCTTAAGGCTTTTGATTAAATCAATTCACCAATCTTTGAGATTTTTACCCCGAACTACGATGTTTTGATCCTACCTTTGTGATGGTACGTAGGCAATGAGTTCATCCATTCAAACAACAAATTTATAACTATAATCTATTCTCTTCTCATCCCTCCAATCTTGCTTGCATAAATATTTTCACAAATACCAACCTACAACACACATTTGCAAAAAGGGCTCCCTTAGAGTACTAAGGATATTTTGGGTGCTTAAAACCTTCCCATCTCATAACCAACCCCCTTACCCAGATCTCTGACATTTTTATTAGTTTTTGATTTGATAAAACTTTTTACTTGGCTTTTGTTCGCTTTTTAGCCTTTCCTTTGGACAAATAAAAGTGAGGTGGCGACTCGAATTGTATGTTTACTTTTTGGTTTAGTCAATAAACCATAAGGTAACGAATACCCCGCTACAGAAAAGTGGCGACTCTGCTGGGGAGCTTCCTAGTGGGTTTAGCCTACTTTTTGCTTATGTGTGTGTTGTATGTTTATATTTATGTGTGACATATTTTTGTGCAAATTTGGGATGACTGTATTGGTTGTAATGTATGAATTGCTTGATATATCAATTGCTTGTGTGCTTGGTGGTCTCTTGTGAGATGAGTTCTATACCCGAACTCGAGTGCACTTATGATAGGAGAATGGCATAGTCTTGTTGACTTGTGTGGAGTTATTCCTTAGCAAGTTGACTTGGAAGCCCATTCACTTGGTGGAGGTCTTGTTGGGATCAATAGTGTCACACGAGTAGTCGTGGTTAGGCATTACTCTTTCCAATATAAACCTTAGAAGCCAAGGACCTTAGATACCTAGCCCATCTTGGCCTATTTTAGGACGTAGTGCGAAGGTCGTTCAAGTGTAAGATTTGATACAATTGTTATGCGATACTACACTCATAAGAGTCTCTCTTGAGAATATTTTGGGAATACGAGTAGTCGTTTTATCCGATAATATCCGAAAGATGAGATGATGACTATAGGGACCTTTTTATAACATGATTGTCAGGTTTAACCATAGTACACTCCCATTGGGTGGTTCTTAACCGAGACTCCATGCTCGTGACTTACAACAAACCCCTGATTTGCGGTTGATCTGTTCTCGTATATCCTCAATATCAATGGAACTTGGGTGTTGATAAGGTGTAAACCATAATCCATCAAAATGGATGATTGATATTGAGGATGACTTGAGCCATCCCGTGACCTTTGTGTGGTATGACTTGCTTGATCCTTGAGTGTGATTGTTGCATCCATGCATTCATGCATTCATTTACATCAATATCATCAACAATGAAAATTTTCAAGGAACTTAAGAGGTCTATTTGCAAATTTTCAGACATGGATAAGCAAAGAAGGAATACGAAGAAGTACGGTTTCAGACAACCCGACTTGAAAGAATTAAGGAGTTTGACATCTTATGTATTAAAGCCCTTGGAGTTTAAAGCTCGCCATGGGAAGCTTCTATCTATTCTTTCTACTCAGGTGGATGAAGGTCTGATGAGTGTGTTAGTGCAGTTCTACGATCCTCTGTACCGTTGCTTCACTTTTCCGGATTTCCAGCTTTTGCCTACACTTGAGGAGTATGCCTATCTTATGGGTATACCTATTCTGGATCAGTTGTCGTTCAGTGGCTTGGAGAGGGTTCCTTCTTCCCAAGAGATTGTTGATCTGCTTCACATAGATGTATCTGATATTGTTGCTCATATGACTACCAAAGGTGGAATTCAAGGTCTCCCATCTTATTTTCTCATTGCCCAAGCTACTTTGTTTGGGAAGGCCATGAGTGAGGATGCCTTTGAAGCCGTATTCGTGCTTCTCATCTATGGGTTAGTGTTATTTCCCAACACCGACAATTTTGTAAATGTGAATGCTATTAGGATTTTCTCTTCCCTTAATCCCGTTCCTACTCTGTTGGGTGACACTTATCTCTATTTGCATATGAGGAATGCAAAGGGTGGTGGTTCTATTGTGTGTTGTCTGCCTCTGTTGTACAAGTGGTTTATTTCGCACTTGCCTCAGACGCTCGCCTTCAAGGAGAACAAGGGATGTCTACGGTGGTCCACGAGACTTATGTCTCTCACTAATGATGATATCTTTTGGTATAATCGCGTCTATGATGGCGTTCAGATTATTGACTCTTGTGGTGAATTCTCCAATGTGCCTCTTCTTGGTACATATGGTGGAATTAACTACAACCCTGTCTTGGCTCACTGTCAGCTTGGGTTCCCCTTAAAGGATAAACCTAATAACATTTTGTTAGAAGGTGTGTTATTTCAAGAGGGTAAAGATCCCCAGAACTTGAAGGAGAGGATGGTCCGCGCCTGGCGCAAGGTTCATAGGAAGGGAAGGAAGGAGCTTGGCCCGAAGAATTGCATCGCTTTGGAACCTTACATCGCTTGGGTGAGGAAGAGAGCTCTCGAGTACCACATGCCTTATGATTATCCGAGACCTACCCTAATGGTTATGGTTGGGCCTTCAACCCTCCCTAACCAAGGAGTATAGGAGTTGAGAGATGAAGACCGTTCGCGTGCTTGGGTTCGTGAGCTAGAGGAACTACTTCAGCAACTCAGAGATAAGGATGATGTGATAGAATTTCTGGAGCATCAGGTTATTGATGAGCCTGATGATATGGTTGCTTCTCTTCTTCCTCAGTCATCCAGGTTTTGAAAGAGGAAGTATGATCGGCTCGCGAAGGAGAAGGCGGATATGGAAGCAGCTTACGAGAGAGAGGTGAAGAGGCTTCATGCAGCATATCTTCCGGTCTCGAGAGCTTTGGACAATTGCTTCTAGGGCTCCATAGGATGTTATTTCTCCTTTCCTCTTGTATTGTATTTGGTTACCAAAACTATACTTCTCCATTGGTGTAAAAAAATTTCCAAATATTATTGCTATGTATATTCCATATATGTCTTAAAAGAGTAATATTTCCAAATATTTGTAAATAGATATCTATAAAGTTCCTCTGATTAAAAATAAATCATATGCACAAACATTGCATGCATCATATGCATAAGCAGGTTTTGTTCTGAGCTTCTTGAACAATGGTCTAACTCTTTGCTCTTCATTTATTTTGAAGACAAGTTGACGCACTGGTATAACACGAGATCCAATCTTCCAAGGATCATGGAGCATCTAGAACAAGAGAACTGGGAACTAAAAGAAGAGGTTGCTAGGCTGACTGCCATGATGGAGTCAGTGCTAGCCGCCCAGAGCCAAGCTTCGCCCACTTCTGCAACTCCTCCCCAAAGGATTGTCATCTCTGAGGTTGCTACATCTACTGTGCTTGCTGCAACGGCCCATTTCGCTCCTTCTATGCTAGCCGGGTTCCCTTGGGGAATGCCTGATAACTTTGTGCCCGAGGGTTTTGCTCCGACTCTCGCTTCTCTGCCGACATCTAGCCCGGTCCTTTCTGTGCCACCTTCTGTTGTGCACACCTTACCAAGAGTTGAAGATACCATCTATCATTCTGAGCCATCTGAGGGCCCAGATGTTTACAAGAAGATGGACGAGATGAAAGACCAATTCCTTGAACTGCGCAAGGAACTGAAGACTCTGAGGGGTAAGGACCTCTTCGGTAAAAGTGTTGTTGAGTTGTGCCTTGTGCCTAACGTTAAGATCCCTATTAAATTCAAAGTGCCTGACTTTGAGAAGTATAAGGGAAACACATGCCAACTCAGCCATCTTGTGATGTATGCTCGCAAGATGTCAACTCAAACAGATAACGACCAACTTCTTATCTACTACTTCCAGGACAGCCTGTCTGGTGCTGCTCTCCGGTGGTACATGGGTTTGGAGAGTTCAAACATCCGCTCTTTCAACGATCTTGGCGAGGCTTTTGTCAAGCAATATAAATACAATATGGATATGGCTCCCGATAGGGACCAGTTGAGGGTGATGTCCCAGAAAGAGAAAGAGACTTTCAAAGAGTACGCCCAAAGATGGCGTGAACTGGCAGCTCAGTTAGTGACACCCCTTGAAGAGAAAGAAATGACAAAGATCTTTTTGAAGACTTTGAGTTCTTTCTACTATGAAAGGATGATTGTCAGTGCTCCCTAAGGCTTCACCGAAATGGTGAATATGGGAATGAGACTGGAAGAAGGAGTCAGTGAAGGACGTTTATCCAGGGAGGACAGCTCTTCAACAAAGAGATATCGGAGCTTTGCAAAGAAGAAGGAAGGAGAGGCACATGCCGTGTCCTCCCATATCAAGAGAAGGCCCTCTTTAAAGAGGAAGAACATGCGCCCTACCGTTAACCAACACCAGGTGGCTCATATAGCACATGCCTTTCGAGAAGTACAACAACAACAACAACAATATCAACAACAACATCATCCACAACAGCAGGCCTACCCGCCTCAAAAAAACAATAACACCAACACCAGCTACAATAGGAAGAGGGTCACTTTTGATCCAATTTCAATGACTTATGCTGAACTCTATCCTTCTCTGATCGATAGAAAGTTAATTGCTCCACGAGACCCTCCCGCTGTACCAACCAATCCTCAGTGGTGGTATAAGCCTGAACTACATTGTGTATATCATTCCGGTGCCCCCGGACATGATGTGGAGAATTTCTACCCGTTGAAGACCAAGGTGCAAGACCTTGTGAGAAGCGGTATCTTGTTTTTCGAGGACGTATGTCCTAATGTGAAGAATAACCCATTGCCCGAACATGGGAAAGCTGTTGTGAATATGGTCCAGGGTTGTCCTGGTAAATATAAAGTCCTGTATGTCAATGATATCAGGCAATCTTTGGTCGAGATGCATAAACTGTTGTGTGGATACAGTCACTATGAGCATGACCATGATAGGTGCCAGGTGTGCACTATCAATGAAAGAGGATGCCGACAAGTTAGAAAGGACATCCAAGAGATGCTGGATCAGGGAATGATTGAGATACTTCAAAATCGTAACGAGGATGAAGTCGACGTTATCACCCTTGTATCTAAAATTCCAGAGCCTATTGTTGTCAAATATGATGGCAGCAAGAAGAAAGTTTCTCCATCTCTTGTGATAAAGCCAGCGGGCCCTATCCCGTACGTATCTGATAAAGCTGTTCCTTACAGGTACAATGCAGTTACGTTAGAAGATGGGAAGGAGGTGTCGTTGCCCTCCACCTCTGTTGTGAGTATCTCAGATGTTAGTGGTGTGACCCATAGTGGTCGTGTTTTCTCGGCGCATCCGAAACCCCACGAAGATATCGTGAGAATAATTGTTGTTAATCCTGCCGACCCCGTGGGGACTTCTTCTTCTAATCCTACTACTGTTGTGAAGTGTGTTTACCCTGTTGTTGATAAATCTGTGAAAGCTCCTGTCCTGGTTGGCCAGTCTGGCACTTTGAGAGAGGATGGTGATGAGATGTTAAGGCTCATCAAAAGGAGTGAATACAACTTTGTTGATCAGCTGCTACAAACTCCATCAAAGATATATGTCTTATCTTTGTTGATGAATTCTGAGCCACACCGCGAAGCTTTGCAGAGGGTGTTAGACGTGGAATACGTGGACCACGATGTCACTATTGAGAAGTTTGATAGCATTGTTGCAAACATAACCGTTTGCAACAATATGAGCTTCTGTGATGCTGATCTTCCCGAGGAGGGAAAAGACCACAATTTGGCCTTACACATATCAATGAAATGCAAGGATGATTCCTTGTCCAATGTGTTGGTGGACACAGGATCATCACTTAATGTGTTACCAAAATCCACTCTGGCCAAACTTTCTTACCAGGGGCCTCCCATGAGGCAGGGTGGAGTGGTTGTTAAGGCGTTTGATGGATCGCGCAAAACCGTGATCGGCGAAGTAGAACTCCCGATCAAGATTGGACCTAGTAATTTTCAGATCACTTTCTAGGTCATGGATATCCATCCGTCTTATAGCTGTTTGCTTGGCAGACCATGGATTCACGAGGAAGGCGCCGTGACATCCATCTTACACCAGAAGTTGAAATTCGTTAAGAATAAGAAGTTGGTGGTGATAGGGGAGAGAAGGCTCTCTTGGTTAGCCATTTATCTTCCTTTTCCTACATAGATGCCGAGGATGAGGTTGGGACTCCGTTCCAAGCCTTGTCTATTGCTGAACCTTCAAGGAAAGGACTTTCTTCTTTTGTCTCCTACAATGATGCAAAGTTGGCCATTGAGCATGGTGGAACTACTGGTTTGGGGCAAATGATCAAATTGGAAGATAACAAATCCCGAGCTGGCATAGGGTATTCTTCAGGTGTTTCCAATGAGCGTGGGCTGTTCTAGAATGGATGGTTTATCCACACTATTGAAGATCAAGAGGCTACTACCATAGTGGAAGATGATGAAGAGGAGGACCTGGGCAACTTTGTCATTCCAGGCGGAATCTGCAATAATTGGGTCGCTGTTGATGTTCCAACAGTTATCCATAAGTCCACATAATATGTTCATTTTGTTTGAAAACCCTTCTCCCATGCCAAAAGGAGAAGTGATGACATTGTTGGCATATTTGATTAATACAATGATATTCATTCAATAATCACATGTTAAATGTTTGTTTTTCCAAAAAAAAAAATCCTTTTTGCTTTTTTGCATGAAATTGGTGATCACCATAAAACCCTATGTAAGACCCCAATTTTGTCTCTAAGATCCCTCATGGCATCATAAGCATTGCATTGCATAGCCTCAAGGATCATTGAGCATCTTGGCTTCCTTTCCCTTTGGGTGGGACCTCCTTGTGAGTGATGTGAGATCACCAGACATGCTTTTATTGTATATCATTGCTTTTCTTGTTTTAATCACTAACCAAAAGCACAAAAAATATGTCATTAATATTTTTGTTTGAAGTTGAGGCAATCACAGGTCAAGCACTTCAAGAGCATTCTTTGTGCAAGAGCTGAAGTATTTTCCCTGGTATAAGGACCACATGATCATCACAAAGAGCTTATATGAGCTAGGGTTCATTTTGAATCAATTTCCCCAAGTGGTAAAGGCCCAAGTTCATCAAGGCATTTACAGGTCATCTGAAGACCAAATGGTCAACTGTGCAGTTAACTGAGGACTTTGAGGTTGGGGAGATGAATTTAAACACCTCAATCATGTTCAAACAAAGTTCATTTGTCATTTCAAACATCTATCTTGAAGATTTTGAAGTCATGGCAAAAGTTTCCAAAAATGGAAAGTGACCTGTAATTTCAAGTTTCCAAAAATAGCAAGTTTCTGGTCCACATTCAACTTGACTTATCAACATCAAAGAAGCTTCAAATGTATTTTTGGTGAACATGAAAGTTGTAGATCTTTCTCTCCCCTTTCCAAAAAGTCCTATTTCATGTTCATATGATGATCGGTTGAGAAGTTATGGCCAAATGATCACAAGGTGTGCATGGAAGTTCAAAGTGACATAACTTTTGATTCAAAACTCCAATTTGGTCCATTCTTTTTTCAAAATACTCCTCATGACCAATACTTCTCAAAACAAGCCTTGCCATGAATGGAAAAAGTGTGTATGATCATCATTCCTCAAGTGTGCATTTTGGAGGGAAATTCAACAATTCAAAATTGGCTCATGATACAAGCAAATTAACCATTCCATGATGACCATTGGCTGATTTTAAGTGAATTTGAAGCTCAGCATGGAAAAGATCACGTGTTGCATGGACATGTTGGTGCATTTGGCAATTTTTGCAATTCACCTCATATTTCAATAATCTTGATTAACCAAGGCTTAATTGGATTAGCAACATGATTAGCACACCATATAAATAGCAAACCCTAACTGTAATTGAAGAGAATAACAGAATTCAGATATGAAAATCTCAAATTCCCTCCAAATTCTCTCTCTTCGAAATTCAAATTTCTTCACACAAACCTTGAATCTCTTTGCATATTCATGATCCTTGTGTAATTCTGAGCAAGAATCATCATCTGGATTGGACAATTGAGTTGGTTTTCAAGCAGATCGAATGCTTCACCATGGCAATGGATTTCTGAAATTGAGGAAAATTCAAGTTGTTTCAAGTGTTGCTTCTTATTTAAAGCTTCAAGGCAAGGTTGAGGAAGAAGATCTGGAGCTTGTGGATACCTGAGGACACGAATTCAGAGCACTGCATTTCAAGTAAGTTGAAAATCGACCATCTCTTTTTGCTGTTTTCTTGCTATGAATGTGTAGATCCTGTTTCCTGGAACATGCTGATATGATTAGTTTTGAATTTGGTTGAGAAATGAGTTTGTATGATGAACTTAAAGTTTTGGTGGTGAAAATGTTTTTGCTCGATCCGTGCGATTCATGATGATTTAGGATGATTGAATATGATCTTTGAGATGTATGTTGAATGCTGATTCGAATGGTATAGATTTCATGTATTTCTGGAAAAATATTGTTGAAGCTCCGCCGGAGACGGACGGAGAAGATGACTGGCTCCGCCGTCTGCAACTCTTAGGGTTTTGTCCTACCTGGCTTCCACGTTTGCGCCTAGTGTCTGTTTCATTGGCCTGGATTCGCTTGACTGTGCTGAGTGTGCGCTTGACTGATGACGTTGCGTGCCAAATCATAAATGAAACGATGCGTTTCACTTATGCTGAGTTGTTGCTGATTGTTTTGCTTGCGTGTTTATTCTATTGGATACCATGCTTTGACCGTGCCTTGTGTGTCATTGACCTGCTGACCATGCATGCTGATTGTATTAATGAAACGGTGTGTTTCACCTTTCAAATCTGGTCCGTTTGATTGATTTCTCGCGCCTAATCGTGTGGCTCACATTTATTTCTATTTTATTCAAACATTATTTTCCCTCCATTTCATTTTAATATTTCATATTATTTCATTCATCTTTAAAAAATCATAAAAAATAGTAAAATGCTCCAAATTGACTCCAATTTTTTTCATAGCTTTGTTTTGATCTCTAGTTCTTTATAGGATTATTTTCATGAATTGTTTGTTTCTGGATTTTTATTTTGGAATTTTTGATTGAACCTTGTGCTAAATTGACATGTTACATTCAATGCTTTGTGAAATGCTATGTGTTGATCCAATTGATCTGAATTTTTGCATGCTTGATCATCACGTGTGATATGAATTTTTGAGCACTGGTTTGAATTTTTCCTTATTTGTATTCACTGTTTTTGACACATGAAGATTAGTGTGACAATTTGTGTCACATTTTTGGCCTTGCTTTTGTGCAATTTTATTCACCTATCATTTGAACTCTTCTGGATTTAATTTTTTTTCACATTGTATGTTCATAACATGAGTAGCTTGCATAAAAAATTTCATAGCCATTGCTTGCTTTTCTGTTTTGATTTGGATTTTCTAGTTTGGTTGTTCACTTTGTGCACCTTTGCTTTCCTTTGCTTTACATTGATCATTTGATGCCTTTGCCTTATGAATTGATGTTGGTCCTTTTGAGGATATTTTCTTAATTGTTTGAAGGTGCAATATGTGAAAGATTGACTTCTGTTTTGATCATTTGGTTTGGTTTTGGACCTAGTCTTTGTACTAGTGTTTTGTACATGAACTAACCTTGATTTGTGTTTCAGGTTTGGACACTTAGCATTAATGGTTGAGTTGCTCACCTTTTGAGATGCAAATTGGATTGTGTTCTGACTTGTTTGTGTTTTGTAGGATCCTAATTGAGCTCTTGAGCTCATGAGTCCTTGAGCATTGCTCATTGAATTGTGTAGCAGTTAATTGGTTTCACTGTTTGTCTGTTTGTTTTCTGATTGGTTGTCCGAGATACTAACTGGTTAGCTTTTGTACAGGTACATTAGTTGCTTGCCTTTCGCTCTTGCTTGAGCTTTGGATTGTGGTTGATACACCACTTAGGTAGCTATTCTCTTACTTCATGTAGTCTGGAAGTCCTGTCACCTTTTTGGCAGGCATTTTGCTGAAGTCCTCCTTAAGAGGCTCTGTTTGTGTTTGTTTACAGATTGTGCCAAAGACCTCTAAATGAGGCATGTTACTTGATAAGTCCTCCTAAGTGAAGAGGCAATTGACAGATAGAAGGGATTAGTAGCCAATCCCCTGTTATTCAGTGAGTCGTTCATTATGCCCGCACTACGTGCTGATGCTCTTGAACATGAATCCAAGATCTTTGTCCAGTGTCTGTCAAGTGGAATAGGATCCCTCTTTCTGGATCCCCACGCTTTCTTTATCATGAGCTCACCCAGGCCAGGGTTAAGAGCATGAGGTCTCATCCTCATTACCATCTTTGATCAGCTTCACCCTAACTCTCAATGTTAGTGGTTAAGAGCTACAAACTACCTTTGTACAGTTTGGCTTATTTGTCGAGGTTGATATGACCCCTCTTGACTAAAGCCCACCCTTGGTTTGAAGCCTCTTGTTTGTATATAGCGTGTGATGATTGTTTGTATTGATTGCTTTTGCATGTTTGCTTATGATGCATGTTTGTTTTTAAAGTCGGATCTAAGTCCATTTATTGACATTCTGTTTCCTGTTTGTTGTTTGGAGTCAGATCTAAGTCCATTTATTGGCATTCTGTTTCCTGTTTGTTGTTTGGAGTCAGATCTAAGTCCATTTATTGGCATTCTGTTTCCGTTTGTTTGTTTTGGAGTCGGATCTAAGTCCATATATTGGCATTCTGTTTCCGTTTTGTTGACAGGAGTTGGGTGTAAGTCCATATATTGGCATCTTGTTTCCTCTTATTGTGGATCTCTTATGAGACTTGTTTTGATTTGCTTTTGCCTTGTGCTTGCTTATTCCAAAGGAATCTACTTGGATCATCTACATATGATCTCAAGAGAGGAACTCCTATTGTGGTTTTATCCCTTACCTCTCACCCTTAACCTTTTTCTCCATCTTAACCCAAACCAAAAACATTTTTGTGCAAACATTTGACTTGTTTTCAACATTAGAAACCTAAGCCTTAGGCTTTTGATTTTCAAACTTTCTTTTTCATAACACTCATTGTGAATTGAATCTTTAAGTCAACTTTGACCATTTTTGTATATACTTCTAATTGGTTAATGTAACCCATTCAAATGTGCTTCTTTTGTGGTTTCAATGATCACTTCTTAATCAAATTTTTCATAACCTTTTGCTATTAGGTTTGAGTTATCTTTGTGGTAAATGTAATACTCACCTTTGTCCTTAGTGATTGGATTGTAAGCCTTCCATGCTTATTATAGGGTTAACCCCTCACTAGCATGTCGAAGCTATCCTCACATGGTGGACTTGTGGTTTTTCAGGTTGAGTTTTCTCCCTTTGATAACAAAAGACCTTAAGGCTTTTGGACCAATCAATCCACTCATTTCTTTTACCCGAACTACGAGGTTTTGATCCTAATCTTTTCATAAGAGGGTACGTAGGCAATGGGTTCATCCATCCAAACACAAAATGTAAATAAACTTGTATATTCTTTTCTCATCTCTTCAATCATGTTTGCACAAATAATTTTCATAAACAATAACCTTTGCAACAAGCGTGAAAAGGGCTCCCTTGGAGTACCTAGGATGCTTTGGGTGCCTAACACCTTCCCATTGTATAACCAACCCCCTTACCCAGATCTCTGACCCTCTTTTACTAGTTTTGTTTGTAAAACTTTCTAGGTTTTTGTTCGCTTTCTAACCATTCCTTTGGATAAATAGAAGTGCGGTGGCGACTTGACTTTGTATGATTTACCTTGGATTTAGTCAATATTTCCAATGGTAACGAATACACCGCTACACCCTAAAAAAGAATAAAATCAATATTTTCATCTGCATAATGGTTTGCCTTGTTTGAATTCTAAAATCTCTTTTATAATCAAAATCATTATGCAGGTTGATCAAACCCATTGAACATAATGATCCAACACCATCTCCCAACTTTGAGTTCCCTGTATTTGAGGCAGAAGAAGATGGTGTTGAAGAGATCCCTGATGAGATTACCCGTCTGCTTGAGCACGAGGAGAAGATCTGAAATTCTGGTATCAGATATAAGATGTCGAAGGTAATGTTACGACACTGATATCTGCTAATACACAATGGATAAAATAAACAGAATGGTAAAACGAATAACACAAGCAATTGTTAACCCAGTTCGGTGCAACTCACCTACGTCTGGGGGCTACCAAGCCAGGAAGGAAATTCACTATAATAGAATTAGTTCAAAGACTATCCGTACACTTCACCAAGTTACAGTCTTTCTCACCTAATCTCTACCCGTGCAATTTCTACCTAAGCACTCTTAGATATGAGAACCCACTTACTTCCCTTACAATCACACACCCGTGATTTTAAACAACAAACCCTTGTGAAAAGAAAATACTTTTCAATTACAAACTCTTGATTTTACTTCACAGTTTCAATCAAGAAGACACACTTTTGATCTTGCTTCAAAGCTTTGATCAAGAAGACAAATCAGTCCAATTCAATCATCAATGGATGACTTGAATGACCTACAGACACAAACCTTAGCTCTCTCTCTAAATTTCGCTCAGTCTTGGTTGTGTGTTCAAACAGGTTTTCTGAGTCCCTTTTTATAGAAACATTGGACATCTTGAAAACCCTAAATATATTTTCCCATCAAATCTTTTTATAACAGCTGTAAAGATCTTCCTGGAAAATAAACAAATCTGATTGAAATCCCTGATAGAATGCGCCAGCTAGCCATATCTTCAATCAACCAATGATTGCCATTAATTGTGCAATCACAAAACACCAAACATTCATACTGAATGTTCTGTGTACAGGATGTCATGACATCGGGTCTGACATCTGGAAAAATCCTGCATAATCCAATTTCCTTTTATAGCAGGTACAGCCATATCAGATACCATGACATTGTGTATGTCATCTGAAACAATCCTGCATGAACATGTCTTCCAATTAAGCTCCAGCAGGTACATCCAATATCAGACGCCTTAGCATTGTAAGTGGCATTCTGAAACAATCCTGCATGCACATGTTCTTGAACTCCAGTAGGTACATAGGATATCTTATGTTAAGACATCACACATGACATCTTGTGAAAACTCTTTGTTTTACCAAAATTGCTGCCAACACTTAGAACCAACAAACTCCCCCTTTGGCAAATTTTGGCTAAAACATATATCTGTCCTTTTTGTTCACAAGGCAAACTATCAGCAGTTAAACCACATAACAGTAGTTTAATCAGCAGCAGAAGCAAAAAACAATTACTATCTATGGCTACTAGTAATACACACATGCACAAGGGTACTTCTCCTCCCCCTAAATCTGTGCAACAAACAGAATTACTAGTTATGGATGCAACTAGTAAGACACACAAATGCACAGTGCACAAGGGTACTTCTTCTCCCCCTAAATCTGTGCATTCACCAAAAAACAGTTACTGAACTCCAGTACCTGTACCAGCCAGAATGTCATAGTGACATCTGCTTCAACATCAACACCTGTGCACCATATCAGATTGTTGGTGTAAGCCATAGAGGCCAATACTTTTGGTACTTGTATCGAATAATAAAAGGCTTTTCTTTATTACGTTTGTGTAATAAAGTCCCTAGAATAGCTAGTCCGTTTAATGTATTAAGTGTGACTTAATCATGAGAACACATTAAACATAAGGACACTATTCTTAAAGTATCCGTAGTCGAGCTTTATTGTGAAGTGGGATAACATTAAAGCATTAAGACTATTATGTTTGTAGACTGATGATCACGTCTCATGGGTCATGGATAAAGAGTTATCAAGTCTTAAACATAGGTATGAATATTAGGAGTAATATTTATACCGGATTGACCCGCTATGAGAATACTATATAGAAAGTTATGCAAAGTGTCATAAGTTATTCTCATGGTGATAATGGTGTATACCACTCTTCGACCTGAAACCACTATGGACTCTAGATGTAGAGTCGAGTGCTTTATTGCTGATCCAACGTTGTCCGTAACTGGATAACCATAAAGACAGTTGATGGGTACTCCACGAAGCATACTGAGGGACATGAGTGACCTAGATGGAATTTGCCCATCCTGCATAACAGGATAAATGTCTATGGGCCCAATATTGAACTGGACAAGGATGACACGGTCTATGCCTTGTGTTCAATATAGACATAAGGGCAAAAGGGTAATTATACACATAAGTATTATCACAGAAGGTTTTGTCAGATCACATGACATTTTCGTGTCTTGGGTAGCAGTGATGTGTTGCTAGATACCGCTCACTGTTTATTATGTTAAATGCGTGATTTAATATAATTGCCAACGTCATGAAAACCTACAGGGTCACACACAAAGGACGGATTGATGAGAGATAGAGTAACTAAGGAATACCGTAAGGTACGGTGCCCTTAAGTGAATTATAGAACATCGTAAGGTACGGTGTACTTGAGTAGAATACGAAATATGATAAGGTACCATGGGCTTAAGTGATTTTGGGCATATTATAAGATATGGGCCAAAATACACTTAAGTGGGCTTTTTAGTTTGAAGCCCACACAAGTGGTTCTATAAATAGAACCCTTGTGCAGAAGCATTGATGGCGGTTGCATTATTTTCGTTTTCTCTCTCTCACACTCAAAGCCTTCATTCGTACCAGCTAGCACTGAGATTGAAGGAATCCGTTCGTGTGGACTGAGTAGAGACGTTGTCATCGTTCAACGTTCGTGATCGCTCAGTGGATTTGCATCAAAGGTTTTGATCGTCACAAGAGATCTGCACCAAAGGTTTCAATCGTCACAAGAGGTAAATATTCTATCACTGATCATGACCATTCGTAAGGATCTCTAAAGGAGAAAATTTTAATTTCCGTTGCATTTTGGATCGCAATTCTCCTTCACAGACATCCTGTTTGACATCTGTAAACAGAACAACATTCTGTTGCAGCACCTGTGCACATCTTTCAATAATAGCTGTCCTTCTGTCCAGCCACATACATCTCTCCACAACTGCTTCCATATCAACACTTCAACACTTCTCCCCCTTTTTAGTCAAAATTGACCAATGGTGACCAATCAGACAAAATAAATGTCCATTAGTCTGTCAGAGAATGTCAGGACAGATGTTATAACATTAGTCATGTTAAAACATAATATTCATGCAGTACAAACCATCATTATACACAGCAAAAAGCTGAGACAATGAACAAATCCAAGGAACTCATTAAGAGCCCTAAATATTACATAACAGGCATCAAGAGGACTGCCATAAAATACAAAAACAAACAAGACAACAGCCTTCCAAACAGCAGCCCAGCTTCCACCACACCTTCCAGCACCCCTCCAAGTCTTCAATACAGCCAGGGACCATTAATCAGAAGAAGAAGTATCTCCTTCACCTTCATCTTCATCTTCAGCTACACCTTCAGAGTCTTCTGAGCTTTCAGAACAGGATTGGGATCTTGTATTTGATTCCTTTCCAGCCTTTTCTCTGTCTTCCCTTTCCAGGCTATAGATGAGAACTTCTAAAGCTTCCTTTCTGGCCTTGGCCACCCTTATACCATTTTCCAATTCTTTGCAGGTCTCTTTTAGTTGGTCAATCAGACTTCCTTTGGATGCAGACTCCCTTCTGGAAGATGTCATGACATCATTGACATGACTTCCCTCAAACAGCTTGTAATGGATGGACAGAGGGGATTTTCTCCTGCTTGGGATGCCACTTGTGCTCAGAATCCCTGGCTGTTGGCTCAGGATAATGCCACAAATAAGGGAGGGAAAGGCAATGGGTAACTTCACAGCATTTGTAGAAGCATGTCTAATAGTTTGTTCAAATATGAACTTGCCAAAATCATAGTTAACCCTTGTTCCAATTGCATGAATGATTCTTCCAAGATTGATGGAGATAGTAGAGGCATGATTAGTAGGAATCCAATTAGCTGAGCCAATCTTGTGCATGATGGCATATTTAACACCGAGCTTTCCAACTGATAGGTGATTTCTACTAGGCCATTCCTTAACTTGGCCATCTGTGATAGCTCTACAGACCTCATTGTCTGTGGTTTCTAGGTCTACTCCTCCATCCATTCCTCTTTCTAGGAACTTGTTGATGACACTTGGGGAGAATTTTACACATTTGCCTCTTACAAATACCTTGCAAAACTCCCTATTTTTCTTATCATGAATATCCTCAGGGATATTGACAATAAACTCTTTCACCAACCCCTCATAGCATTGGGGTAGGGATACCATAGTCTTCATGAGTCCAGCATTTTTGATCAGCTCAATTACCTCCTTTACCTTTACAGCTTCTTGTCCAAGTTCTCTTTCAATGGCTACTCTTTTCTGAATGACATATTTCCACTTTGCTGCTCCATCTTCCAAATGAAAGGAGATATTGTCTAGATGGACAGCAACAGCCTTGCCAGGAGATTTCTGAACAACCTGTCTTTTTGCAGGGGAGATGTCAGGGACATCGTCTTTAACATCCTCCTCAGAATCAGAGCTGTGTCTTTCTTTTCTTTTTCCAACCTCAACCTTGCTCCAGGGTTTTGAGGGTCTTACTCCTGCAGTCTTTTTCACTCTAGCAGCTCTTATTTTAGCCATACTTTTCCCTTTCTTAGTTCTCAGTTTCTCAGCTATGCTAGGTTTAACCAGATGAACCAACAAATCATCTTCTCCTTCAGTGCTTTCTTCCTCCAGATCAATAATCTTTTTTTGAGGCACACTTTGTTTCTTGCTAGGTAGGGTTTTACCTAGAGAGCAAAGCCCTTCAGCAGCCACCTCTTTTTCTGATCTAGATGAATCATCATCTTTATCAGCATGGGGTTCTCTCTCAGGAGAGGGTTCCCTTCTGGACAGAGGGGTAGAGACCCCTTCAACTTTGTGTCCTTCACTCAGTATTCTAGTAACCAGTCTCCTTATAGCGCGATCAGTGTAATACATGTCTTTAGGAAGGGAGGAGTTACCAGAGGTATTACCTTGCTTATCTCCAGCATCGGAGGAGGTACCTGTGGTGTTGCCTGGTATCATGCATAAAGGAGTGACGTCCATAACGTCTTCATCTACAAACTCCATGGATGAAGTCTTTGCATGTTTTGAGGATTTGGATCCAGATGACGATGGATGTTGAGACATGCTGTAGGACTTTTGAGGAAGGTTTCTTTACCCTAGCTGAGCTTTTCTTAGAAGTTGAATGGGAATGGCAGTTGCTGAGTTTAGGTAGCGTGTGCTAAGGGAATAGATACTGTTTTCAAAGCTTGGGAATTATTTATTATTAATGTGGCTCTTTCTTTTAAAATGGCAGACATTATTTTTATTTCTTTTATCTTTTCTTTTTAATTGCCATAATTTCTCAAGAGTCCAAATCCCTAATTTCCCTTCCTCATATTCAATTTTACCCAAATTCCTTGCAAGCTTGTCTGCTAGTTCTAGTCCAAACTCTTGACTTCTGAATTTGTCTTTCACATATTTTCTAATGGAGTGACAATAGCTAGAACAATATTTTGTCCATCTGTGTTGAATGTGATTTTTGGACCTGACTTCAGCATTCAGGAAGTCATAATACAATGTTATGACATCATGTGTAACATTGTCTACAACCAGTAAATGGTTCATCCAACCCAGTTGAGCCCAACTGTTATCATCTTCTATACCTTTCACAGGAGTCACCCAAATCTTCTCCGTATTGTCCTTGGCCTTTTTGCACAGATTCCTTTGTGGCTTAGTCCCAACAGTTCCATTCTTCCTGTGACTGGTCAAATGTCCACCTGTTTGGTCTACCCTCTCAGTTTTTTGAGCCATCATAGCCTTTTCTCCTCTGGACTTCTGGTGTGACATCTTTGTGTGACATTTTCCCCAGCCTTATTTTTCATCATTCTTGAGGGCATCTGTATTCACCCAATACTTTAAGGGACAATCCAATTGAGAGCTCCATATGTAGCAATTGTCTTTGGTCCTGATTCCTCTCATAATTACTTCACTCTTTATGTCAAGGATTAGGCATTCAGTTTTGGTGAAGTTAACATTCAGACCTTGATCACACAGTTGGCTAATGCTTATGAGGTTTGCAGTTAGTCCTTTGACTAGTAGAACCTTGTCAAGTCTAGGTACTCCAAGGCAATCAAGTTTACCTGTTCCCTTGATTTCACCTTTTTCTCCATCTCCAAAGGTTACATGACTTATAGTATGTTGATGCATATCAGTTAGCAGGTCTTGGTTCCCAGTCATGTGTCTGGAGCATCCACTGTCAAAGTACCATTCTTCTTTGGCTGAGATTCTGAGGGGACTGTGAGCTATCAGACTTGTAACCTTAGTTTTGGGGACCCATTGTTTTTTGATGATAGGCATGTGATGTTTGGGTATGAATTGATGGTGATCCTGATGATAAGCAGACCTAGGATAGCCATACAGTTTATAGCAGAATGCCTTTAGATGACCAAATTTCCCACAATAGTGGCATCTCCATCTTTGGTGTTTTCCTTTCAACTGTTTTCTCCTTTGGTGCTGTGACATGTTATGTGACATCACAGGTTTTTGAATGCACCTAAGTTTGGCTTGAGGTTTGACACCAGTGTCACTGCTCTCAGGTTTTGAGTTATTATACCCAATGCCAAATTTGTCTCCTGTTATTTGTCCAATTTGAAGAATCTTGTCTAAGGAGTCAGACCCATTGCTTAACATTCTTACATACTTGGTCATCTCTTCTAATTTAGAATTTTGAAACATGACTTCAGTCTTCAATTTTGAGATGATTTTTGCATGGTCTGCCTTCTCACTTTCCAGCTGTGCTATCTTCTGATTTTCAGCTTGTGGATTTTTGTCTAGCTTGGCATTCAGAACCATTGCTTCTGTTTGTAACTTGGAGATGGTCTCCAAGTATTCTATCTTCTCGTTCTCAAGTTGAGTAATTTCCTTCTTCTGGCTATCAACTTGTTTGCACAGCACTACACTTTTGTGACATAACTGTCTGTAGGTAGATGCCAATTCTTCAAAGGTTACTTCATCATCACTTGAGTCTTCATCAGACCCCCATCTTCCTGTCAGAGCAGTCACAATATTTACAGCCTCTTCAGTATCACTCTCATCAGACCATGTGGCAACAAGACTCATCTTCTGTTTCTTGAGGTAGGTTCCACATTCAGTCCTGATGTGTCCATACCCATCATATTCATAGCACTGAACCTCTTTTCCTTCTTTGAGCTTCTCATCTGTTCTTGCTTTTCTTCCAGCATTGTTGGATTTACTGATGTTAGATGAGATGTTCTTGACATTTGCCTTTGATCTTACATCCATTTTTTTAAACAATTTATTGAACTGCCTTCCCAACATAGCTACTTCATTGACAAGAACTTCATCACCCTCCTGACTCTTATCCTCTTCTGTGTTTGATATGAAGGCAATGCTCTTTGTTTTCCTTTCAACACCATCATTCAACCCTAACTCAAAGGTTTGGAGGAAACCAATTAGCTCATCTACCCTCATGTTGGAGATGTCTTGAGACTCTTCTATGGAAGTTACCTTCATTGCAAATCTCTTAGGGAGTGATCTGAGTATTTTTCTCACCAACTTTTCATCTGTCATCTTCTTTCCCAGGGCTCCTGAAGCATTAGCAATCTCAAGGATACTAATGTGAAATTCATGAATGTTTTCATCTTCTTTCATCCTTAAGTTTTCAAACTTGGAGGTGAGCAGCTGAAGTCTAGACATCTTTACCCTAGAGGTGCCTTCATGAGTGACCTTGAGAATGTCCCAAGCATCTCTGGCCACTTCACAGTTATTTACCAGCCTGAAAATATTCTTGTCTACCCCATTGAATATTGCATTCAAGGCTTTAGAGTTTCCAAGATCAAGATCATCCTCCTCCTTGGACCATTGTTCTTCAGGCTTCATCTCAGTGGTGGCTTCTCCTTCTTTAGTAATGACAGGATGCACCCAACCTGTTAGCACAACTTTCCAAGCCTTGTTATCAAGGGATTTCAGAAACGCTACAATTCTAGGTTTCCAATAGTCATAGTTAGAACCATCCAAAATTGGTGGCCTATGAACAGATCCTCCATCTCTCTCCATTGTACCAGAAAGTATTGCCCCTAGATCTCACCCAGAACCAGAGCAGGATGCCTGCTCTGATACCAATTGAAATTCTGGTATCAAATATAAGATGTCGAAGGTAATGTTACGACACTGATATCTGCTAATACACAATGGATAAAATAAACAGAATGGTAAAGCGAATAACACAAGCAATTGTTAACCCAGTTCGGTGCAACTCACCTACGTCTGGGGGCTACCAAGCCAAGAAGGAAATTCACTATAATAGAATTAGTTCAAAGACTATCCGTACACTTCACCAAGTTACAGTCTTTCTCACCTAATCTCTACCCGTGCAATTTCTACCTAAGCACTCTTAGATATGGGAACCCACTTACTTCCCTTACAATCACACACCCGTGATTTTAAACAACAAACCCTTGTGAAAAGAAAATACTTTTCAATTACAAACTCTTGATTTTACTTCACAGTTTCAATCAAGAAGACACACTCTTGATCTTGCTTCAAAGCTTTGATCAAGAAGACAAATCAGTCCAATTCAATCATCAATGGATGACTTGAATGACCTACAGACACAAACCCTAGCTCTCTCTCTAAATTTCGCTCAGTCTTGGTTGTGTGTTCAAAAAAAGGTTTTCTGAGTCCCTTTTTATAGAAACATTGGACATCTTGAAAACCCTAAATATATTTTTCAATCAAATCTTTTTATAACAGCTGTAAAGATCTTCATGGAAAATAAACAAATCTGGTTGAAATCCCTGATAGAATGCGCCAGCTAGCCATATCTTCAATCAACCAATGATTGCCATTAATTGTGCAATCACAAAACACCAGACATTCATACTGAATGTTCTGTGTACAGGATGTCATGACATCGGGTCTGACATCTGGAAAAATCCTGCATAATCCAATTTCCTTTTATAGCAGGTACAACCATATCAGATACCATGATATTGTGTATGTCATCTGAAACAATCCTGTATGAACATGTCTTCCAATTAAGCTCCAGCAGGTACATCTAATATCAGACGCCTTAGCATTGTAAGTGGCATTCTGAAACAATCCTGCATGCACATGTTCTTGAACTCCAGCAGGTACATAAGATATCTTATGTTAAGACATCACACATGACATCTTATGAACACTCTTTCTTTTACCAAAATTGCTGCCAACACTTAGAACCAACAAGATTATTCAGCCACATCTTGAGAATCTGGAAACGGTCAACTTGGGGTCTGAAGATTGCATTCGTGAAGTGAATATTGGGGCACTCCTTTAAGAGTCTGTGAAGAAGGGGTTGATTGAGTTTCTACGAGAATATGTCGACGTCTTTTCCTGGTCATATAAAGACATGCCTGGTCTAGATACTGATATCGTGCAACATTTCTTGCCGCTGAAGCCTGAGTGTGTGCCTGTGAAGCAAAGGCTCAGAAGAACTCATCCTGATATGGCAGTGAAGATTAATAAAGAAGTTCAGAAACAAATTGATGCGGGGTTTCTGGTGACTTCTACGTATCCTCAATGGGTGGCCAATATTGTGCCCGTGCCTAAGAAAGATGGAAAAGTCCAAATGTGTGTAGACTATCGAGACTTAAATAAAGCTAGTCCGAAAGATGATTTTCCTCTACCACACATTGATATGTTGGTAGATAATACAACTAAATTCAATGTCTTCTCATTTATGGATGGATTTTTCGGTTATAACCAGATTAAAATGGCACCCGAGGATATGGAGAAGACAACATTCATCACACCTTGGGGAACATTCTGTTATCGAGTGATGCCCTTCGGTTTGAAGAACGCCGGAGCCACGTATCAACGAGCGATGACTACCTTGTTTCTTGATATGATGCACAAGTAAATCGAGGTATATGTTGATGACATGATTGCAAAGTCGAGAAAGGAAGCTAAGCATGTAGAACACTTGTTGAAGCTTTTCCAGCATTTGAGGAAGTACAAACTCCACTTGAATCCGAACAAGTGTACATTTGGAGTCCTCTCCGGCAAGTTATTGGGCTTTATTGTCAGTAAAAGAGGTATTGAGGTTGATCCTGCCAAGGTCAAAGCAATACAAGAGATGCCTGCGCCTAAAACTGAGAAGCAAGTCCGAGGTTTTCTTGGCCGCTTGAATTACATTTCGAGATTTATATCCCACATGACTGCCACATGTGCACCTATATTCAAGCTCCTCCGGAAAGATCAGCGTCATGATTGGACCGAGGATTGTCAGAAAGCTTTTGACAGTATCATAGAGTATTTGTCTGAGCCTCTGATTCTCTCTTCGCCTGTTGAAGGGAGACCCTTGATTATGTACTTGACAATGCTTGATGATTCTATGGTTTGTGTATTAGGTCAGCAAGATGAATCAGGGAAGAAATATTATGCAATATACTACTTAAGTAAGAAATTCACTGATTGTGAGTCTCGGTACTCAACGCTTGAGAAGACATGTTGTGCTTTAGCTTTGGCTGCTAAGCGCTTACGCCAGTATATGTTGAATCATACGACTTGGTTGATATCTAAAATGGATCCAATCAAGTATATCTTTGAGAATCCTGCTTTAACTGGGAGGATTTCCCGCTGGTAGATGTTGTTATCTGAGTATGATATTGAGTATCGAGCTCAGAAGGCTATTAAAGGTAGTATCTTGGCTGACCACTTGGCACATCAACCAATTGAAGATTATCAGTCTGTGCAATATGACTTCCCAGATGAAGAGATTCTGTATTTGAAGATGAAAGATTGTGATGAGCCTACGCTCGATGAAGGGCCAGAGCCTGGTTCCCGATGGGGCATGGTGTTCGATGGTGCTGTTAATCAATATGGAAATGGTATTGGGGCAGTGATTATTACTCCTCAGGGCACACATTTTCCTTTCACAGCAAGGCTAACTTTCAAATGCACAAATAACATGGCGAAGTATGAGGCCTATATTATGGGTTTGGAAGAGTGTATTGATCTTAGGATCAAACATCTTGATGTTTATGGTGATTCGGCCCTTGTTGTTAATCATATTAAGGGTGAATGGAAGACGAATCAGCCTGGCCTCATCCCATACAGAGATTATGCGAGGAGGATTTCAACTTTCTTTATTGAGGTTGACTTCCATCATATTCCTCGAGATGAGAATCGAATGGCAGATGCTCTTGCTACGCTTGCTTCAATGATTATGGTAAAATATTGGAATGAAGTTCCCAATATTACTGTGATGCGCTTGGATAGACCAACTCATGTATTCGCAGTTGAAGAAGTGAAAGATGATAAGCCATGGTATTATGATATCAAGTGCTTTCTCCAAAGTTAGATTTACCCGCCCGGGGTATCTGTTAAAGATAAGAAGACTTTAAAAAGATTATCTGACAGTTTCTACCTTGATGGTGATGTGCTTTATAAGAGGAATTTTGACATGGTTTTGCTCAGATGTGTGGATAGACACGAAGCAGACCTCTTGATGACTGAAGTCCATGAGGGTTCATTTGGTACTCAATCCAATGGACATGCCATGGCAAAGAAGATGTTGAGAGCATGCTACTATTGGCTGACAATGGAGTCTGACTACTGCAAATATGTGAAGAAATGCCACAAGTGTCAGATTTATACGGATAAGATTCGTATTCCCCCTACACTTCTGAATGTTATTTCCTCACCATGGCCTTTCTCCATATGGGGGATTGACATGATCGGCATGATTGAACCAAAGGCGTCTAACGATCACCGTTTTATTCTCGTAGCTATTGATTACTTCACCAAGTGGGTTAAAGTGGCATCATATACAAATGTGACCAGGCAGGTGGTTGTGAGGTTTATCAAGAATCAACTCATATGCCGATATGGTGTGCCAGACAAGATCATTACTGATAATGAATCTAACTTGAACAATAAAATGATGAAAGAGCTGTGTAGCGAGTTCAAGATCGCACATCATAATTCTTCTCCCTATAGACCCAAGATGAATGAGGTTGTTGAAGCTGCTAACAAGAACATCAAGAAGATTATCCAGAAGATGGTTGTTACGTACAAAGATTGACATGAGATGCTGCCATTTGCTTTTCCTGGTTATCGTACATCTGTCCGCACTTCAACAGGGGCAACCCCTTTCTCTCTTGTATATGGCATGGAGGTTGTACTTCCCGTGGAAGTTGAGATCCCATCAATGAGAGTCTTTATGGAAGCCAAGTTGACTGAGGCTGAATGGGTTCAGAGTCGTTATGACCAGTTGAACTTGATTGAAGAGAAGAGATTAACTGCCATGTTCCATGGTCAGTTATATCAGCAAAGGATGAAGAAAGCCTTTGATAAGAAGGTCAAGCCTCGTGTGTTCCAAGAAGGTGACCTCGTGCTCAAGAAAGTTTTGTCTTTCGCGTCCGATTCCAAGGGCAAGTGGACTCCAAACTATAAAGGTCCATATGTTGTTAAGAGAGCCTTTTCAGGCGGTGCTTTGTTGCTTACAACTATGGATGGGGAGGATTTCACTCGTCCTGTGAATTCAGATGCAGTCAAGAAATACTTCGCCTAAAAAATAAAAAAACAGAATAGCTCGCTAAGTTGAAAATCCGAAAGGGCGACTTAGGCAAAAAATGAACGTCTCGGTGGACTGAAAACCCGAAAGGGAGGTCCAGGCAAAAGTTAGAGACATGAATATATATATATATATATATATATATATATATATATATATATATATATATATATATATATATATATATATATATATATATATATATACATATATATATATATATATATATATATATATATATATATATATATATATATATATATATATATATATATATATATATATATATATATATATATATATATATATATATATCCCTCTAGATTGAGTACCTCACCCTAGGGCAATCTAGGCAAAAATTAGAGATTTGGCAAGTAACTGCATCCTGATAAGACTTTGTTTTTCTACTGTTGTCTGTCAAAGATTCTCGCTCAGTCATCGTCAACTGAAGCTTCAAATACATTGGATTCAGAGTTGGTGGAGAAATGGTCATTATGTTCAATGTAGCCTTTTTTCAATATATATCACCAATTTCAAATTTTGTAAAGATCCATGGAGTCTCGCCATTTGCGGACTACCATTCTATCAAATAAATTTGAGCCTTTATCCAATTCTTTGCATTCTTATTTATTTCGGCTTAACGAATGTTTACATATTTTAATTGATAAATATCATTGTTCTAAACAATAAAGTTTTTATAATTTTTTTTTAAACAAAGTGAACATTCACAAAGACTAAAAAAGATAGTTGGAATGTCTTCAGTGCTCTCCCAAGGATAGTACGATCTCCAAAAGGTAAGACATTTGTTCATACTTTTGGCATGTTTATATCCTCTTCATCATCTTTCAGGTTGTCTCCCCAGCGAGCGCAGAGAAGAGTGATGCATCCTCAACTCCCCAGAGAGTCTGGAGTTTTGGCCTCGATCTTTTAGAAATGTGTATACCACTATATCGGGCACTAGCATTTGTATTTTATCAATTATATGGTTGTCATCCCTCGTGTGGACTAACCTAAAATCCCTTATAGATTGATAAAAGTTGATATGCTAACTATTCATGAGGAAGTTTGTCTTTCCCTAGTGAGCAGAAATTCCCAGCATGAGTAGAAGTCCTCAGCGGAGTAAGCATGTGTTCCCTACAGAGCCATTTTTCCAGATATTTGTCTCCTAAGCAGGAAGTTGCCTGGAGAAATTGAGAAAGGGCCTGAATCCCTTTTCATCCCCAACATGGCACATGTTGATGAAGGATTCACTTCCGATTCCCTCAGCCAAGACAGTTCCTCCGGAGGTACTTTGTAGTTTCTCCCCATCAGGTTTTCCTACAGCTCATCCCTAGTAGGCCTGCTTACAATAGGCTATCCCCAGTGGAGTTGCCCAATCCGAACTTAACAGCTTGTATCCCCTATGTGGTCCGAAGATTTCTTCCAGTATTGGACAATGATTGAGGAAGATGTGTTATTTCCTTCCCTAGCGGAGCATTTGTTCTCTCTCTCTCTCCCCTAGCAGAGATGTCCCTCCAGCAGTTAGAAGGGAGTGTTTGATTGATGTGTATCTGTTTGGTGGTTGTTCCCACGGAATATCACATCATCCCCTGATAAGATCCCCAATAGAATTCTTCTATGACAGATCTTATTGATATCTCTGTGTGTTCCCCAATTGAGACTTTGCTTGTCCCCAACAGTGGTCCATGACTCTTGGTAGTTGATATATCCCCACCAGAATTGATTTCTCATGTGGGCCCAACCTTTCTCTTTTGAGATGTTATACCGGATGTTTGTCCATTGATTCTCGGACTTGTTTGTGTTAGATATGTCTGGTTGTCAGCACTAATCATACATAAACCACGCATATACATGCATAATTATAGCATTCAGATATTCATGTTGCATTCTTTTCCATATATCTTTGCTTGTTATCTCCTGCTATTGGTGAAACATCTTTCCCCAAGCAGATGTCTATGTCTGATCTCTCCATGTAGAGTCAGCCCCATAGGTAGAAAGTGTCTATCTTTCTTTCCATATTCCCCACTGAGTTATGTCCTCGTGGATGATTATTTGTTTCAGTTCCCCCCCCCCAATTATATATAGGGATGGAATTACTCCCCTGAGTTATATCTTTATTGGGTTGAGTCTTGTTAATTTTGTCTTTCTAGTTTGATTCCTAGATTGACTCCTTTTTTGTTATCCCCTTGTAGTTCCCTGTGGTTTAGTTGTTCAATTTCTCAGTAACCAGTAATTGTCCATCTTTTCCCCAGTGTATGTCGTGGCCTTCTACCCAGTAACCGGTAGTTGTAAGTCCTATTTTCTTTGGTTTTCTACCCAGTAACCGGTAGATGTAATCCCCTCTTTATTGGTTATCTTTATCCAATATTCGGTATTGATATTCCTTCATTTTTGAGTATTTCACCCAGTAACCGGTGATATATCTCTTGGATAATTTCTTTTGTCAAGTAACTTATCCCCCGCGAGTCATCTTTCATTTACCCTTGTTTGGTAATGATTGTTTCTCCTTTTGATTGGTCATCATTTTATACCCAGTAACCGGTATCCCGATGCCCTTTCTTTTCGGTCGATTTATCCTTTATTAACCCAGTAACCGGTTGTGGATAATCTTCCATGCGAGTATGTTATCTATGTTATGACGGTAATAGATAATATATCTCATGCGCTCTTCAGTTGAAGTCTTTTTTCCCCAGTTGAGTAAGATTCGTTTTTCTTTGTGGAATCGAATGCCCATCCCATAAGTCTAGTTTGCTTTTTCAGCCCTCCTTTTGGATGATGAGTGTCTTGGATATGTTCCCAATTCACGCCTGGTTGGTCACCTATTATATGCCCAGTAACCGGTATCCCCGGTGTTCCTTCCTTCTGCTCCCTATTATGACTTTTTATCCCCTGTGGATTCAGATTTTCCTGAGTTGAGGTGTGCCTTTTAGGTCCTCCTCAGATGTTTCGGATGATTGATATCTCTCACCCTTATACCGGTCTTAGATATTCTTTATCCCTGAGCATGTTGTTCTCTCACCCAATAACCGGTGTTTTGATAACATGTCTCCCTTTTGAGTTTATTACCTAGTAGCCAGTAATATCTCGTTTTGTTTCTTCCTCAACTGAGTCCTTTGTGGACACCCCCGTTTGAGTCTGAATTTTTATCCGAGGTATCCTTCGCGGATAGTTTCGCTGTATTGACATATTCCTCAATACATGCATCTTTGCGTCAGCTCGAGTCTTTCTATCGATTTATTTTCGTAGAATCCCTTCGTGTCTCCCAACAAGTTTTCAAGTCGTGACCTGCTCACACATTCTTATCCTATTTTCTCCAGAGTCTCTGTCTCCCTAGTGAGTGTGTTACTCCTACGGATTTTTTCAGTTTCTCCTGATTTCTCTTTCCTTTGTGGCCATATTTCCCGATAGAGTATTAACTTTTGCATGCATACATCTACATCATGAGGTCTCTTAGGGACCAAAATTCGTCTCTTTGTTATTATTTAAGCCCATTCTACCTCGTCGAGACGAAGATTTTAACCTTCATATCTCCGACTAGAATGACCTTAAATAGGGGCATCTGTAAGACCCTAATTTTGACCCTAAGATCCCTCATGGCATCATATCATTTGCTTAATGCATTGCCTCAAGGATCATATTGTGTGTGGCTCCTTGACCCTAGGGTTGGGATTTGTGTGAGTGGTTTGAGACCACCAAGCATGCTTGAATTGCATATTATTGCATTTTTTATTTTGATTACTAACCAAAAGCACAAAAATATGTCACTAACTCTTTTTGTTTTGAAGCTCAAGTGATTATGTGTGCCCTTGCTCCTAGGAGGCTCCTAAGCTCAATGAAATGGCTAGATGAAGATCAGAGCAAGCATGACAATGGTCCACAAAGTTCTTAATCATCATATATGTCTCCCAAGTATCTCAATTTTCCAATTTGATCAAGATAAACCAAAGGGTTTGAGGATTGTTTCCCAAGGAAACCCTAATTCAACTATGCATTGACTGTGCCTTGCTCATTGTAGCGGGGTATTCATTACCATTAGAGATATTGACTAAATCCAAGGTACACCATACAAGTCGAGTCGCCACCGCACTACTATTTATCCAAAGGAATGGTTAGAAAGCGAACAAAAACCTAAAAGTTTTATCGAATCAAAAACTAGTAAAAATGTCAGAGATCTGGGTAAGGGGGTTGGTTATGCAATGGGAAGGTTTTAAGCACCCAAAACATCCTAGGTACTCCCAGGGAGCCCTTTTCATAAGTGTTGTTCTAGTATAAAGGGTGTAGGTATATCTAAAGTACTATTTACTAAAAGGAAGGTTAAAAGAAAATGACTCGCAAGGATGTCGCATCCACTGCCTACGTATCTCATCTGAGTATGAGAATCAGGGTCTTCGTAGCTCGGCTACCTATGGGTTAAAGAGAAGTGTGCTCGGTAAGACGTCGCGTCTTATGCCTACGTATCTCATCTGGAATAAGAATCAGAGCAAAACGTAGTTCGGCTAACTAGGGGTTAAGGATTTCCATCTGAACATGGACTTACAAAAGAGGACACCAACTCTGTCAAAGGAGAGTGGGCAGTGTGTTCAACGTCCTAGCAGTAGGTGTCGCAGCTCGCTGAATCGAGTCTTAGGCAGTTACCTCTTTACAATAGAACGGACTGACATGCCACAAGATCGGAGACGCACGGAAGGTCTAAAAGTGGGGAAGCTCTGCTCTAGAGTTGTCATGCGATATGGACCTATGTGTTAGGATTTACAAAGGGGAACATCTACCTAATGTTAGCATGCAAAGAATAGGAGAATTCTACCTATGTTATCATACAAAGGGTTCTACCTAATGGGTGCTACCTAAACGGAACAAGAGTCGACGGATGGAGTGCGGAGAGGAGTTATGGATAAGGGTAGATGGCAATGCCGGAGGCAATCGACTTACAGGTAGATGGCGATGCCTGAGGCAATCAACTTACAAGAGGATGGATGAATGCGTGCTGGTTCTGTTAAGTTTTGAAAATGATTACTCAACGTTGGATCGAGCTTTTGATCTTATTTTGAAATGGTTATCGGATGTTCGTTTTAATTCTTGTATTAACAGGTGACTAAAGAAATAAAGAAATAAATATTATACACTTTATGGGAGAGGGGTACATTTGTTATGAATGAGGATTGTTCATGGCAAACAAACAATAAGAATATATGCCTCATACATCCTACAAGTAGGCAACAGTTATCAATCAGATCGAATAAATAAACAATATATAATCAAACCAAAGAATCAAATAATGGAGCATTTAAACAATGCATGGGAGTATGAACATGTTAAATAATCAAGCAATAGAAAGCATGAATGAGAGAAACAAGTATAAAAGATAACAGATGAATCAAACAGATGAAAATATACACACGAAGGGTCCATTGAATAATTTAATCAGGAAATGAGGTAAGGACCAAATAAAATCAAGGTAAAAGGCCTCTAATACATGGCACATGAGATTAACAAGGGAGGATCAAAAGATCTCTTCAATTGCCATAAGTAATCCCTAAGTCAAACATCGATCATAAAGAAGTCAACTGAAAATTCAAGTCAACTTAAAAAATAACAAATAAATAGCAAATTAATCAAGAAAATTATGAAAAATTAAACTAAATGAGATGGGATCAGGACATCATCATCCCCCAAAAATATTTTAAAAATAACGAAAATTGGTACATAAATTAATTAAAATAAAACATAGGTTAAACCAAAAGTCAATTAATGAGACTAGGTTAGAAATAAATCAAGAATAAATAGTAAATTAATCAAGAAAATTATGAAAAATTAAACTGAATAATGTGGGGTCAAGACATCAGCATCCCTCAAAAAGATTTTAAAAATAATGAAAATTGGTACGTAATTTAATTAAAATAAAACAAAAGTCAAATTAAAAGTCCACCAACCAAACTAGGTCAAAAATAAATCCAAAATAAATTGAAAATGTGAAATAAAATTCCAAGAAAAGGTCAGGTTGATCATGAGATAGTGGTCAACCTTCATCCTAAAAATCAAATGCTAAAAATAATTTTAAGTCATTAAAATAAAATCAATAAAACAAGTGTGTTAAAATGGACCATTTAGAATAAATAATTAAAATAAAATATTAATATTAAAAAAATACGAAAATAAAAATTATATAAAATTAAATAAACGTTACGAAAAGTGAAAAATATTTTTTAGGTAATTTTATGGATGAATTAAATACTTTAAATAAGAAAAAGAAATATGAAAATGGAAGGATTAATGGTGATGAACATGGTAAGCAAGCGCATATATATCAAAACATGGCCATGGGAGAGATGATTACCTAATGGAAAATATAAGTGGAATGGAATCTGATATGTGATGAAACTTTTCCTCCTTGCCACGAAATTCCAATGCTTCTTTAGGGTTAGGGTTTCAGCTTCTTAAATAGGGTGGATTAGATGTTCTCATGGCCTTTTTAATAAGTGATTTATCCATAAGAATAAAAGTGTGAAGTGAGGTGTAAAATGTTGTTATTTTGGGACAAACTTAAGTGAATGGATGTCCAATGCATGGCCAAAAGAGATAAAAAAATGTGACTGGTTTGTGCAGCATGCTTAGAAAATCTGATTGGGCCAGCCGGACCCAAAATCTGCCTAGAAAATCAAGTCATGGTGCCCACTTTAAATGAATGTATCTCTCAAACCATGGATCCAAATGAGATGATTCCAAAAGGATGTGAAAGAGGACATGGCAAGGTAAAAAGTTTGTGAAGAAAGTATTTTCAAATAATGCCTTGAAGTGCAAGAAAACTGGCCAAGAAGTCTTGACAAATTTTGAAGATTTTGGACTTAGAAATTTTTCTAAGTGTCCTAAAAAAATGTCTCACTTTGACTAAGCATAACTTTTTCAATTCTAATCCGAATGGAGCAAACTTTATATCTCTAGAAAGCTTAGAATAAGAGGAACAACTTTTGTGTTGGAGAAATTTTCAAATGGAGCTTTTATCGTGATACAAAATGGGCTTAAAGTGAGTGCAACGATCATGAAAACTTGCCCTAAATGGAAAGTCAACCATTTCCAAATTAAGTAACTTTTCCAATTCCTGATCAAATGATGAATCCATGATCCAACCTTGATCAAATTTCACATGTAGGATCCCCAAGGCATGGATTTTGAGATTCCACTCTCAAATGTCAGGAGTTGACTTTTTTGGCCCCACAATTGAGTTTTCCCAAACTATCTGATTCCCGATTCTATTGATCAATTGAAGCACTTCTAGCTCAAATAAAGAGCTGATTTTTTGTATGTAGACCCTTGTGGACATATGGAGGGCCATGGAAAAGAGTTTCACCCAAAGAATCATAAATAAACTAATTTTATACCAAACCCTAGTTTTAGGGCAAAATGATCAAGAACTGATTGCACTGATTGCCAATGGATCTTTCTGAGATAATTGTGAATCTTACTAGGCCAAGATGCCTCTCTAATCATGACATGGATGAGCTCCTCTACTTCCAACCAAACATTGCCTGTTGCAGGTAGCCATGAAACCCTAATTTCTGATTAAATCCATATGAACACTCTGATAGCTTTGAATCCTTCACTGATGAACTGAGGACCATAATAAGATACTTGGACCCCCCTGAGACCCTTGAGACTTGTATACTTAGAAAATGAAGTCCAATTCTCAATCTTGCTTTGTGTGGGCTCCTTCTGTTAAGGAGTGATCGAACAAAACCTGATCTTCATGTCACTAATGCAGTATGCGATGAGTATGACCTAATATGATGCTAATGACGTGTAAAACATAATCCCATGCTTCCAGGAAAAATGAAGGGTAAATTTTGGGGCATTACAACTGCCCCTATTCAATCAACTTGAAACCCGAAAGGAAGATAGCAACGACTTTCGCACTTTCGAGGTATCAAGTGATTGAATACGATAAAAGCCCGAAAATTTACACTGAAGTGAAAAAATGAAGTAACAATGCCTGTCAGAATCGGCCAAGAGGTGGTCTTGAAAAAGAATCTGTCTGGTACGATGAGAGTCGGTCTGAACACCGAAACAAGGAATGTTAGCCTGAATTCCAAAATAAATGGTAACATAGAAATAACCATGGCCTGAATGCCGCTCATCAATCTAAATACTGGAAATGACTTCGATCTGAGCATCAGACGATACTTGATTATCAAACATCGGTCTGAACACCGGGAAATTGGCCTGAATGCCACTTCGGTCTGAATGCCGGAAAACTGGCCTGAATGCCACAAGTTGCATCGACCTGAATGTCGGAAACTTCTTCGATTTGAACATCGGAAGATATTAGATTATCAAACATCGATCTAAACACCGGGAAACTGGCCTGAGTGCCACTTTGGTCTGAATACCGGAAAACTGGCCTGAATGCCACAAGTTGCATCGACCTGAATGTCGGAAACTTCTTCGATCTGAACATCGGAAAACTGGACTGAATGCCACTTCGGTCTGAATACCAGAAACTTGGCCTGAATGCCACAAGTTGCGTTGACCTGAACGTCGGAAACTTCTTCGATCTGATCATCGGAGAACTGGCCTGAATTCCACTTCGGTCTGAATACCGGAAACTTGGCCTGAATGCCACAAGTTGCGTCGACCTGAACGTCAGAAACTTCTTCGATCTGAACATCGGAAAACTGGCCTGAATGCCACTTCGGTCTGAAAACCGGAAACTTTCATGCCTGTCAGCATCGGCAGAAATAGGGAAAATGATAATTGAGGCGGCGCGTAGGCCAACGATCCCTGCTGGGAATAATAAAGATAAGTCATGAACAATCTTCAGTCTGAGTACTGGAAACAACTTCTGGCTTATCACTTGGGATACCGAGAATGCCTTATGCTTTACATGCGTATGTTTGAATTTTTCAATGGCGTAGTACTCCATGAAAATGGAAATGCTACGCAATTTGGGAGGATGCAATGCAATATGATTCTACATGCAGGGATGCGAAATGCTTGATTAGAGAGAACGCCAAGCTGAGGCAAGGAATTCTGCTGGGGAAATGATCACCATCTTCTAGACCCTGGCAAGGCTGTTGGAGATGCACAGCACAAAGAACTCTGTGGGGAAATGACCCGCCACACGGTGTTCTGGAAAATAACAAAATATCGAGGCTCTGACTGGGGAGAGAATGACACTGAAAACTTGCTGCTGAGGAAAGCGACAGTGGCTCTGGCAACCATAATCTGCGAGAGAGATGACTCAGCAGGGGAAGCAAACATCGATAGGGTACCGAGATTCTGCTTCAAGGAAAGAGATCATGGGTCTAACGTCGAGATCATCGATCTGGCATCGAACTCTGAGGAGCAACCGCTTCTGCTGGGAAGATACAGTCTGGCACTGTCAACTCCGCTGGGGATATACAGTCTGACACTGTCAACTCCGCTGGGGATATACAGTCTGACACTGTCGACTCTACTGGTGAATTTATAATCTGAAACAAATGCTTGGGGAAGTACAACAGTGAGAGCCTACTGGGGATTGAAGAATCCAACGCTCGGACCAGCTCTGCAGGGATAAGATACCAAATTCCAATTGTTGAGGAAAAACATCCGCGATCATTTGATGGGGATCTTAAGGAAATGCCCCGAGTGTACCTGTTCTGAATAGACGATCCAAAGCACTTAAAATTTACAACAATTTTCAATGTTTATTAATCACGTGCCTGTAAAGCTCTTATGTTTCATGATGCAATGTTTATAAAAAATTCGGACGTCATTTTTGCAAACAAAACAGTAAAATGAAAATGAACACAGAGATGTACTGAATAACATGATTTTATTGATTGAGTGGCCTCTGAATAGGTATTTACATCAGGAAGCAACCCTGGAAAGAGGTAATCACACAACAAATAAAAACAGAAATTAATCTAATGGCAATGTGAAATGGATTTCTATCGGGTTCCAATTCTGCTATGATTCGCTCGTCTTCAAGATCCTCCAGATGATCAGCTTTCCGAAAAAGGTGATTGGACTGTTTCCTATCCTTCGGAAGTTTCCGGTTATCTACACGAGATGATATTCAGAACTACTCAGAACGCAGTCATTCGCTTAATCCCTAACTTTTTCCTAGATCGCCCTTTTCGGGGTTTCAATCCACCGGGATACCCATTTTTGCCTAAGTTGCCTTTTCAGGTTTTCAACTTACCGGGTGTACAATCTTTTCATTTTTTAATCCCTAACTTTTGCCCGAACCTTTTTCATTTTCTTGGTTCGCCGGGATGCCCATTTTTTTGCCTGGACTATTCTTTTTATCGTCCAGTGGGTCTATTTTATGCGAAGTATTTTTTAACTGCGTCTGAGTTCACAGGGGAAGTGAAGTTTTCACCATCCATAGTTGCAAGCATTAAGGCTCCACCATCAAAAATATTGGTGACAATATACGGTCCATCATAGTTAGGAGTCCACTTGCCCATGTGATCTGACTGAGGAGGAAGGATCCTTTTCAACACCAAATCCCCGACTTGGAAGCATCGAGGATACACTTTCTGATCAAAGGCTCTCTTCATCCGACTTTGATACAACTGCCCATAACAAATGGCTGCCATTCGCTTCTCTTCGATAAGACTCAACTCATTGAACCTTGTCTGAATCCATTCAACTTCATCTAACTTGACATCCAACATGACTCTTAGAGAAGGAATCTCCACTTCAACAGTTAGGACTGCTTCCATACCATACACAAGGGAATAAGGGGTTGCCCCGGTCGATGTACGTACTGAAGTACGGTAACCATGTAAGGCGAAGGGTAGCATCTCATGCCAATCTTTGTATGTAACGACCATCTTCTGCACAATCTTCTTTATGTTCTTATTTGCTGCCTCAACAACACCGTTCATCTTAGGACAATAAGGGGAAGAGTTGTGATGTTGAATTTTGAAGTTCTTGCACAACTCTTTCATCATTTTGTTATTGAGATTAGAACCATTATCAGTAATGATTCTTTCGGGAATCCCATAATGACAAATGATTTCTTTCTTGATGAATAGGGCAACCACATGTCTGGTGACCTTCGCAAATGACGCTGCTTCGACCCACTTGGTGAAATAGTCGATGGCAACAAGGATGAAGCGATGCCCATTGGAAGCAGTCGGCTCAATCTTTCCAATCATATCAATGCCCCACATGACAAACGACCACGACGAAGACATCACATTCAGAGGATTTGGCGGCACATGCACCTTATCAGCATAAACCTGGCATTTATGACACTTCCGAGCATATTTGAAACAATCAGATTCCATGGTCATCCAGTAATAACCCGCTCTCAACAATTTCTTAGCCATTGCATGTCCACCGGCATGAGTACCGAAGGAGCCTTCATGAACTTCCTGCATTAACATGTCTGCTTCGTGTCTATCCACACATCTGAGCAAAACCATGTCGAAGTTCCTCTTATATAGCACATCGTCTTTGTTCAAGAAGAAACTGCCTGCCAATCTTCCCAAAGTCTTTCTATCATTGTTGGATGCCCCTGCAGGGTACTCTTGGTTCTTCAGAAAGCACTTGATGTCATGGTACCAGTGCTTGTCATCAACTACCAGTTCAGCAGCAAACACATACGCGGCCCTATCAAGGCGCATAACATCGATCCTGGGAGCATAGTTCCACCGAATCACCTTGGTCATGAAGGACAGAGTAGCAAGAGAATCTGCCATCTGGTTCTCATCACGAGGTATATGATACAGCCTTACTGTTGTGAAGAAAGTCAACAGTCTTCTCGTGTAGTCTCTGTAGGGGACCAGATTAGGCTGGAGAGTATTTCAATCACCATTCACTTGATTGATCACTAGAGCTGAATCTCCGAAGATGTCCAGAGTCTTGATTCTCAAATCAATGGCTTGCTCGATACCCAAGATACAGGCTTCTTACTCAGCTTCATTATTGGTGCACTCAAGAGTCAGACGAGCGGTGAAAGGCATGTGGGCACCTTTCGGAGTGGTAATGACAACACCAATTCCACTTCCTTTGGCATTGACGGCCCCATCAAACATTAAAGTCCACTTTTCATCTGGATCAGGTCCCTCCTCAACAACCGGCTCTCCACAGTCTTTCATCTTGAGGAACATGATGTCTTCATCCAGAAAATCAAACTTCATCGGCTCATAATCATCAATCGGCTGCTGAGCAAGATAGTCTGACAGAATACTCCCTTTGATGGATTTCTAGGATGTATACTGGATATCGTACTCTGTCAGTACCATTTGCCAACGAGTAACCCTTCCGGTGAGAGCTGGCTTCTCAAATATATACTTGACTGGATCCATTTTGGAGATCAGTAAGGTCGTGTGAGTCAGCGTGTATTGTCTCAATCATTTAGCAGCCCATGCAAGTGCACAATATGTCTTTTCAAGCATTGAGTATCTCGACTCGCAATCTGTGAATTTTTTACTCAGGTAGTAGATGGCATGCTCTTTCCTACCTGTCTCGTCGTGTTGACCGAGAACACAACCCATGGAATTATCAAGTACTGTCAAATACATAATCAGCGGTCTCCCTGGGACTGGAGGCATAAGGATTGGAGGATTCTGCAAATACTCTTTTATCTTCTCGAAAGCCCTTTGGCAATCATCATTCCACCTAATGGCCTGATCTTTTCTCATCAATTTGAATATTGGCTCACACGTGGCTGTTAGGTGAGAGATGAACCTTGCAATATAGTTCAACCTTCCTAAGAAACCACAGACTTGTTTTTTTGTTCTTGGCTCAGGCATTTCTTGTATCGCTTTCACTTTGGCCGGATCCACCTCAATCCCTTTTTCACTAACAATAAAACCCAGTAGTTTTCCAGATCTCACCCCGAAAGTACACTTGTTCGGATTAAGCCTCAACTTGAATTTCCTCAAACGCTCAAACAGTTTCTGCAAATTCACCAGATGTTTTTCTTCCGTCTGAGATTTGGCAATCATATCATCAGCATAAACCTCGATTTCATGATGAATCATATCATGGAAAAGAGTTACCATAACTCGTTGATATGTTGCCCCAACATTTTTCAGACCAAACGACATCACCTTATAGCAGAAGGTGCCCCATGGGGTTATGAAAGTTGTCTTCTCCATGTCTTCTAGTGCCATCTTAATTTGATTATAGCCAGAAAAGCCATCCATGAAGGAGAGTACTGAGAACTGAGCCGTGTTATCCACCAAAACATCGATGTGAGGTAATGGGAAATTATCTTTAGGACTAGCTCTGTTTAGATCCCGGTAGTCAACACACATCCGTACCTTTCCATCCTTTTTAGGTACTAGAACAGTATTTGCAACCCATGGCGGATAATTTGTAACCGCTAGAAACCCTGCATCCAACTGTTTTTACACTTCTTCCTTTATCTTGACAGCCATCTCTGGTCTTGTTCTTCTGAGCTTCTGCTTGACCGGAGGACAACCTTCTTTGAGAGGCAAGCGGTGTACCATGATGTCTGTGTCAAGTCCTGGCATGTCCTGATAAGACCAAGCAAAGATGTCAACATACTCTTGCAGCAATTCAATCAGCCCCTTCTTCACATTATCTTCCAAAGCAACCCCTATCTTGATTTCTCTCTTGGCGTCCTTGGTGCCGAGATTAATCACTTCAACAGACTCTTGATGCGGTTGAATGACCCTTTCTTCCTATTTTAACATCCTAGCAAGTTCTTCAGGGAGTTCACAGTCTTCATCACCCTCTTCTTCAGCTTGAAAGATTGGATTTTCAAAGTCGAAGCGAGCCATAGCAGAACTGTTATCAATAGGATCCGGTGACGTGCATCTGCATGAGTGATGGTATGTGCTTATGAGTGTGAACAAGAAGTGGAAACTAAACAAAACATTGCCAAATGTATATATATTTTTTATATTTTTGATTTTTGAAAACTGCAAAAATAGAAAGACAGTGAACAAAATATTTGAATGCAAAAAGACGTCCTTTATTTATGATAAAAAATGCAGGTATCCACATAGATGAGCCCTACAATGAGTCATCACGCCCTGGGCGGAACGTAAGACTTGGATATGCATGAATAAACAAAGAAAATTACTCTTTAAGAAGAGTGACTTGGATAATCTCTTCAGAAGACCAATTGCGGAGAACTTCACCTGAGACCCTTGGATGCACCCAATTGTCAATGTCGCAATCACTATCCCCATCTTCTTTGTTGATTGCAGAGACCTGGCCGTACTGAATGATGCCAGCACTGGAGAAAGTAATCGGCCCCTGACGAGTCTGAGGCGTTGAAGTTGTAGAAGTCAATGCCGGCTGATACCCAATCCCAAACTTGTCTTCCTTTACAGGTAAATCCACCAGACGTCCCCAACCGGGAGCAACACCTGAATTTACCAAGGCCTGTGCCTGCTTGAAGGACGACAAAGATGCACCTGCTTCAACCTCTTCCACTGGAGCTGCATCCTTGACTTGAACTGCCTCAAAGGCCTGACACAGGGTCTCATGAATCTCACCTTCTACCTCTACATACTTGAATGTAGATAGGTTACTGACCAAAATATCATCCTCACCACTGACAGTGATAATTCTTCCGTTGACTGGGAACTTGATCTTCTGATGCAAGGTCGAGGAGACTGCCCCAGCATTGTGGATCCAAGGACGACCCAGCAAGCAGTTATACGAAGGACTGATATCCATCACATAGAATACGGTGTTAAAGGTTTGTGATCCAATCTGAATTGGCAATTCTACCTCTCTGAACACCGACCTCTTAGAACCATCGAAGGCTCTTACCACAAGATCGGAAGGCTTCAAGATCAAACCTTCTACATCTAACCTTGACAGGGCTCTCTTGGGTAGCACATTGAGAGAGGAACCTGTATCCACCAGAACATGGGATAGCACAGTGTCTTTACACTCCATTGAGATGTGCAAAGCCTTGTTATGATCGCGTCCAGCTGGCGTCAAGTCAGAATCAGTAAAACCCAACCCGTTGCTTGTATGAATATTTGCAACGATCCCTTCTAGTTAGTTCACTGAGATATCCTGAGGCACATATGCAGCATTAAGGAACTTCAGGAGTGCCTCCCTGTGTGCCTCCGAACACAGTAGGAGTGAGAGAATAAATATCTTGGATGGCGTCTGAATCAACTGATCGACTACCTTGTAATTGCTTTTCTTTATAATTCTCAAAAGTTCACCCACATCCTTCGCAAAAGCAGGCTTAAAGCCAGCATGTGGTGCAGAGGTACCCTCATTCACAACTTGCTTGCCTTTAGCCTTCGTCGGGGCGTCAGCACTATCAGGTTGGGTAACCGGTGGTGAGAACAGTCTACCACTTCTGGTGAATCGCCCGATTCCACCAACATTGTCCACTGCGGGATCTTTTATCTCAATTCCAGGTTTCGACTTCTGATCCTGCACCTCTTCTACTTTCAGTGGCTGCTCCACTCCATGATCATGCGTGTACACATTCCCCCCGTAATGCCAAGGAATGACCCTTTCGTTGGTGAAAGGTAAAGGACCAGGGGTCGTGATGGTCATAGTGGATTGATGCGATCGCACTGGTGGTACCGGTTTCGCTACTGGCGCACTGATCTGAGCGGTCGGGTAGAAAATTGTGATAGTGGCAACATTACAGTCATACTCAGAAATCTTATTTATTGAAGTACAAACATCCGAAACATCGGAATCAAGTTCAGCAAGTACATCAGAATCAAACACCATGTTTGGAATATCAGCAACAACATCAAAAAAATTAATTACATCATTGGGAATTACAAAATCAACAGGAACAACATTTGTAAATTCTTCAGCATCTTCAGGAAAGAGAGGATCAACATCTGCATTCTCAACAACCCCTTCAACAACCCCTTCAATAGGCCTTTGGGCAGATAGGTCTTCAGCTTGGAGGATACCATCGTCAAGCAAGGCCTGGATACCCTGCTGCAGCTTCACATAACCCCCACTCTGTGCAACACAACCCAAACAACCGCTCCCACAGCCGGGGAAAACATCTGCCTTTAGCAAGTATTCTTTGATTTCTAACAGCGGAGTCTTCAGCTTCAACACCTCCTTGACTAATTTGACTTCTCCTTCAACCATGTTAACATTTGCTCTACCATGCTGCGGCATAGGATTGTTGACAACATTAGGAGCCGACGCAAAGTTAATGGCCTTTGAATCAATAAGGTCCTGAACTACGTGCTTAAAAGCTTTGCAGTTCTCAATAGTGAGGCCAGGTGCCCCAGAGTGGAAATTACACCTAGCATTGGCGTCATAACCCACTGGAAGCCTGCCATCGGGAGGAGCCAAAGTGCGTAACTGCACAAGTTGCAAATGTTGAAGGTTCGGAAGCAACTGGGCATACGACATCGGAAGAGTGTCGAAATGCCTATCCATCATCCTCTGTCTCTATTGATAAGCAGGTTTGTTACCCTGTTGTTGTTGGTATTGATTTTGTTGATGTTGAGGTTGTTGTTGTTGCACTGGTGCTGCAGCCGGAATGGTCACTGCTGCAACATAAGGTTGTTGATGGTAATTCTGAAAGTTATTCCTCCGGTTACCCCTGTTCTGATAAGAAGATATGGAATTTACATCCCCTTCTCTCCTCTTCTGCCCTCCTAAGAACGACTTCTTTGACCCCGAAGATGATCCAACCCCATTTTGGATCTTACGTGTCTTCAAGTAGTTCTCCACCCTCTCACCGGTAGAGACCACATCAGCAAAATTCGAGGCGTTGCAACCCACCAGACGCTCCAAATAAGATCCAGGCAGTGTGTTCATAAACATGTTGGCCATCTCTTTTTCCAACATCGGAGGCTGAACACGGGAAGCCAACTCTCTCCAGCGTTGAGCATACTCTTTGAAGCACTCGTTGCTCTTGAGAGACAGATTCTGGAGCTGAGGCCTGTCAGGTGCCATATCCGTATTATACTGATATTGCTTCACAAAGGCCTCAACCAAGTCTCTCTAGCAACGAATATGGGCTCTGTCCAGCCTCATATACCACTCCAAGGATGCCCCAGCTAGGCTGTCCTGGAAGAAGTACATGAGCAGCTTCTCATCATCAGAATACGCGATCATCTTGCGGAAGTAAGCTTGTACATGAGTCTTCGGGAAAGAGTTGCCATTGTACTTATCAAACACGGGGACTTTGAATTTTGGCGGAACTCTCACGCCTGGGACTAGCCCCAAGTCAGCAACATCTACACCAAGAGCATTCTTCCCTTCCACAGCTTTCAACCTCTCTTCTAGTCTCTGAAACATAGGGTCCATACCATGGCCCATGCCAAAGTCCCCCTGAAGTAGGGGGAATTGATCCTCATGATCATCATGGATGGGTTGTTGACCAAGGTTGCCATGTGGGATTGGGATAGGCCCCGGTCCATTGGGTCCATTAGCCTCTCCAGCGGGAGGATCAGCCACAACCTCCGGTTGAGTAGTAGGGGGATTCGCCTGTACCAACAATCTAAGCTCCTGCTGTCCCTGAGCCACTCCTTGGACCACTTCCATGAACTGATTCGTGCGAATCCTCATCTCAGCGAGCTCTACTTGTAAACCTTTCATTGCTCTTTGTTGATTCCTTCGGGTACCGTATCGGTGAATGCCTGAGTCAGCTATCCTAATAATGGAATACCAAACAAGATGAGAACACTGCGGCGGTACCTGTTATGCAAGACATGCTAATGAATATGCAAATGCAATGACATGTTTATCAATTTCAAAGGGTATTCTACCCCTTGATTCCAGTCTCACATTAGATAAACAGTGTAAGAAAACCCCGACTAGAATCAAGAAGAAGATATAAACCCCTAGGAATAGATAAACATGATGCATGCAATGCTTATGATTTAATTTTTATATCAGAGGAACTTTAGAGTCTTATTTGCAAATTTTGGAAATATTAAACGTTTATCACATACGGAAATATCACGTCAATTAATATTTGGAAATGTTTTTACGCCAAAGAAGTATAGTCTTGGTAACCAAATACAACACAAGAGAGAAGGAAAATGAACATCCTATGGATCCCTAGAAGCAATCGTCCAAAGCCCTCGAGACCGGAAGATAAGCTGCACGAAGCCTCTTCACCTCCCTCTCATAGGCTGCCTCCATATTTGCCTTCTCTTTGGCGAGTCGATCATACTTCCTCTTCCAAAACTTGGAAGACTGAGGAAGTAGAGAAGTCAATGCGTCATCAGGATCATCAATAACCTGGTGCTCAAGGAACTCTATCAAGGCATCCTTCTCTCTGATCTGCTGAAGCAACTCCTCTCGTTCACGGATCCAAGCACGCGAACGGTCTCCGTCTCTCAACTCCTCTACTCCTTGGCTAGGGAGGGTTGAAGGCCCAGCCACAACCAAAGGTGTGGGTCTTGGATACTCATAAGGCATGAGGTACTCAGAATCTCTCCTCCTAACCCAAGAGGTATAGGGTTCTAAAGCGATACAGTTCTTCGGACCTAGCTCCTTCCTTCCTTTCTTATGGATCTTGCGCCAAGCGCGGACCATCCTGCCCTTCAAGCCTTGGGGATCTTTACCCTCCTGAAAGAACACACCCTCTAACAGAATGTTATTGGGTTTATCCTTTAGGGGGAACCCAAGCTGACGACGTGCCAAAATAGGGTTGTAGTTAATTCCACCGCATGTACCAAGAAGAGGTACATTGGAGAATTCACCGCAAGAGTCGATAATCTGCACACCATCATATACACGGTTGTACCAAAAGATATCATCATTAGTGAGAGACATAAGTCTCGTGGACCACCGTAGACATCCTTTGTTCTCCTTGAAGGCGAGCGTCTGAGGCAAGTGCGATAAAACCACTTGTACAACAGAGGCAAACAACACACAATGGTACCACCGCCCTTTGCATTCCTCATATGCAAAGAGAAATAAGTGTCACCCAACAGAGTAGGAACAAGATTAAGAGTAGAGAAAATCCTAATGGCGTTCACATCCACAAACTTGTCGATGTTGGGGAATAACACTAGCCCATAGATGAGAAGTACAAATATGGCCTCAAAGGCGTCCTCACTCATGGCCTTCCCAAACATAGTAGCTTGATCAATGAGGAAATCAGACGAGAGACCTTGAATTCCACCTTTGGTAGTCATATGAGCACCAATAATAAATTCATCTATGTCAGTACCTTAAGATTGGCATTAATTTTGTAAAACAAATAATGTAATCACCTCTGTTGTTTTAATATGTTGGGTTGAAGAAGTTCAACATCTGGACAAAAATGTCATGAAAGATGTCACGACATCGGGACTGTGACATCTCACATGTGTATAAAACTGAATCAGTTAATTCTGGTTTGGTTTGTGATTAATTAGGAGATCTGGTGAATATCCTAACTCCTGTGTGGAGATCTTGAAGATTCAATCAGAAGATTTGGTGAATATACAGTTCCCAAATATGGAGATCTTTTAGGAAATAAAAGATTGAAGACCTTGATTGTAGCAGAAGAATTCTGCCAGCTCTGTAACAGCAAAGGAAAGATTTGCTGCGATTTCTAAAGGCCCAAATCCAGTTGGGTGGTTAGGTTATAAATAGCAGATTGTAACCTAGGTTTTGGAAGCCTCAAACAATGTAAAAATTAGGGGTATGTGTGAGGTAAACCTCCCAACCTGTGGGAAGGTTACCAAGTGTTTCTCAGTGCTTGAAAGCATGAGATTATTTGTAACTCAAAGCCTGTAGGAAAGAGTTGTTATGTTCTTGAACGAAGCTATGAAGCATGTTCAAGGTGTCTAAGCATTACATGGTATTTGTAATGATAGGAATGGAAACTAGAGGTTTCTATCTAGGAGTGCCTAGGTATAGATTGCATTGGGTAGGGATTAAGTGAAGAGTTGTAAACGGGGGAGTTTAACTCTGAATTAATACTGCTAATAGTGGATCTTCTTCCTGGCTTGGTATGCCCCCAGAGTAGGTAATGTTGTACCGAACTGGGTTAACAATTACTGGTGTTTTTACCTTCTGCACACTTTATTTTGTCTATTATAAATCAGTCTGTTTCTAGTCTGTTTATGAAGAGAATAACAGACTTGACACATAGCCTGCAGTCTGATTGCAAAACAGAATGTTATGACATTCATTATTGACTGCTGTTACTGATAGACTGGTTGGTCTGTTACAGTTCATCCTTCTGTAATGTTGGAACAGGTGATGTTCAAATCAATGTTGAGACATCATGCTGATAACTGGGCAGGATTAATAAACATAAGTGCCATGTTTGATCTCTACTGTGTCTTTGTTCTAGATGGACAAAACTGGATGTTCTTCTGTCTATGGTGGTAGAGTAGCAGATGTCGTGACACCTGGGACTGTGTGCATATGAGTACTGGGCTTTAATTTTTCTAACTGTCTTGCTGTATAAGTAACAATGTTGGATCAGATGTCATGACTTCGTGTAGAACATCTGAACTCTGACTATACCAGAATTTCAATTGGTATCAGAGTAGGCATCCTGTTCTGTTTCTGGATGAGATCCATGGGTGATACTTTCTGGTATCTTGCAAGGAGTTATGCCAGTACTGATGTTGGAACATGTGGAAGGTTCTGTGATTTCCCTGAATGGTCCCTTGAAGTAGGTCGATGGACTATTCATGACAGGAACTGTGTGTGCCTGTCTCTGGAGGTTGGCAATTGGCCTTTGTGTGGAACAACTGTGCTAGTATTGAAACATATTCAAACTTGGTATGTTCTTGGAGGCTGATCTAGTGAAGTGCGTGGTCATAGGTTGAGTTGTATTATGATTTCCGCTGCATAATACCTGGCTAAAGTCAAACTCTAATGAAGGTTCCCCTCATGTGGATGAACGACTGATGTATTCAAGATTTCATCATAATCTACTGAAGATGTCAAAGATACTTGAGTCTCCTCAAGTCCACTCATCATGACGTTCTCACTTCAGGATGGTAAGAATAACCTGATCACTGATTCTTTTACTCTCTTGGGTAGTGTATATGAAGACCTTGAAGAGTATCAAGGAGGGTTTGTTCCAAGGAGGTGGAACTAATGTTCTATGTAATGTTAGAACATGTTGTTCAACAAGTATGCAACTACTGGTTGAAGAGTAGATGTGTTTAGGTGTCAAACAAAGGGATACTTTTGGTTGGAACCTACTCCTGACCTGGAAGAGGAGACATCTGTGTGTGCTAAGTTGACAAGGGTAGGGTCAACTGTGTGTGTGCTCAAGAAGGTCACTTTTAGAAGTCTGATCTCTAGAAGTGGAGCTGGTTGAGATGTGACATTGTGAAATTTCCTGCTGGTTGCCTTATTCCTGTAGATTGATCAGGGTTGGATAGTTGTTCCCTGAAGTACTATATTGTGTGGGAAGATAAGTCCCATGGATGTTAGAAGTCAATAATGGGGTAACCTGATTGCTATTTCAATTAAGAGGATTGGGACCATGAATCTTGTTATTCAAACACCACGCTCAGAAGTGGCAGTTCTTTCAAGGAGTGAGAATATGAAGATTCAGAGGTTGGTTGAGGTAGTATGCTCTGGCAATGCATATCTACTATTTACTGGTGTTGTTTTCTTTCACTAGTACTGATGATCAACTGGAGTCTGATTGGTGTGATTGGAGTATGTATAGGTATAACTCATAGAGTTAGTTGCCACTGGTAGGGATGGTGTATGTCATGTTGAGACATGTCTGTACAATGCATGGGTATTGGTGTGAAGTTTCCATGATTGTTAATTTGAGGGGGAGTTTTGGTTAACCTCCTCACGTTCGGTCAGCCTAGGGTCTGGTTGGCTGTTGACCTGTGTCACATGGGTTCTGGTGGTTGTGTGACACATTTGCAAGGAAGAATTCATCTCTCTCATTCCTAAGGGTGAATTTAATCTGGGAAGATTTTCAAAACTGTTGAGGTGCTTGCAAGCAGAAGATGTTGACGCTAGAAGAGTATTTTCAAAGTAGTCTTATGGTGGAAGTATCTGAAAGGAATACAGGGAAAGGATTTAAGATCAATGTCTACTTGTGCCAAGTTCAAGTATTTAATTGATTATCCTTGGAGCTCAAGATAAATGATGTTTTTAAAAGATTTTGGAACATCTCATCTTCAAGATCCTGTGCAGAATCACAAGAAGGATAGTACATCGGTTTATGATCTATCACTTTGGTGGCAGCAAAAGCATATGATCTCTGAAAAGGTTTCCTAGCAAGAAATATGTTCAGCCTTGGTGTGTACAAGAAGAAGAAAACATCATAGTCCTGATGGTGGTTACTTGGATCAGTTTACTTCTGATCTAGGTAAGAAAGTGCATTAGCTAATGCACACTATGGAGTCAAGAACAAGTGGCAGCAGTCTTGACATCATGGAAACAACTTTGCTTTAGGAAGTGGAATCCTCGGTATAGTTGAAGGGATAGTGTAGGATCAAGCGCTTACCACTGAGCTAAAAGCAATTGCTGTTAGTGAGGGTGCAACTTTATTTCCTTATAGTATGAGCTTTTTCAGGGGCTGCACCTAAAGCGAAGTTTGTAAGCTCCCTCTAAGCGCCATGGGTTGGGATGTTAAGCCCATTCGAATCCCTAAGGGTGACGCTGGATTTATTTATCCAACAATCTCCCCCCCAGTGTCAGCCGGGGGGATTCGAACCCATGACCAAGCTCTGATACCACTTGTAGGATCAAGCGCTTACCACTGAGCTAAAAGCAATTGCTGTTAGTGAGGGTGCAACTTTATTTCCTTATAGTATGAGCTTTTTCAGGGGCTGCACCTAAAGCGAAGTTTGTAAGCTCCCTCTAAGCGCCATGGGTTGGGATGTTAAGCCCATTCGAATCCCTAAGGGTGACGCTGGATTTATTTATCCAACAGATAGTTTCTAACTACTCCTTCTGAAGACTCATGCATCAGAGTGTCTGATGTCTTTGGAGAAGAAGCAGGGATTCATCAAGGTGTGAGCTTGGATGACTTAACTGCAAACCTGCAGGATGGAGGATGTTTACTCAAACTTGGTTCCACAATCAAGTCTATGAGAACATTGAACTCTTGTTCTGTGAAGGGAGGAAGTTCTTTCAAGTGGCAGAAGAAGGAGCTGAATTCAACAGCTAGATGTCAAAACACAAGGTTATGACATTTGGTTCAACATCAGAATCTTAGTTGGTGAAGTGGCACATCAACTTGAGATAGAAGGGTCTACAGGGTTGTAGATTGGATACTTCAAAAAGGTCGTTCTCGTTGCATTTCTTTGGAGTTGCTGGATAGAAAGGATGTTACATGTTCATGTCTTAGAAAATCTAAGTTGTGTTCAACATGTAGCTTGAAGTTCAAGTCTCACTTGAAAGGTCAGAATATCTTTGGGAGACGTCTGATAAACGTGGAGAGGTAAAAAAAATAAAAAAAATAATAGCATTTGACTTTTTCATATGAGGATTCATGAAGGAGGTAATCAACCAATGGCATTTGGTTTATCTCAGAAGTGAGTTCGAAGAATCAAGATAATCTACATATGGCAACTGATTATTCTTGAGGATAGTCTGAGACAAGTTACTTTTGAGCGTAAAAGTAGTAAGTTGAAGACAAAAGGAGGTGTTTTCTAGTCAGCTCTTGGAGCTTGTGGCTGGAGTTAAAGAACATGTGCAAGCAGGATTGTTTCAGAATGCCACATACAATGACAAGGCTTCTGATAGTGATTGTACCTGTTGGAGCTTATATGGAAGACTATCTCTTGTAATGGGATGAGAGTGTATATGTCCCAATTTGTGTCTGGATCAAGCTTGTGATTCAGTGATATCTGAAGAATATCAGATGGTGGTATGTTGTTTTGTGTTCTGGTTAGAAGAGAGATTGTCACATGGTGTGGATGTGTTCAGCCAAGAAGGTTGAACAGGGAGTGTGCTCTTGAAGACATGAAGATGCGTCTTATATTTTCCATTCATCAAGCTGTCTGGGTTCTCTTTGAATCAGGAAGTATGTGAAGGTCCAACTTTGGGGTGTTGGATATGCTCATCTCCAAGTTTCAAAAGGAGAGTTGGTGGTTCATGACAGGGGAAGTTCTGTCTTTGCACTGCAAGTAATCATCAAGCTTGTGGTCTATGGGTTCTCAGGTAACAAGGTATGGCACCTTGTTTGTTAGTGAGATGATGGGGCGTGTGTCAAGGCCGAGTGAGTAGAAGAATGTCTGACCGAATGTCATGACATTGCCTTAGACAAGATTGTTATTTCCTTCTGAAACCTCAGTCATAAGGAAATATGGATGTGGTGCACAGGTGCTGATGTTATAGAAGATGTCAGTATGACATTCTGGCTGGTACAAGTGCTGAAGTTCAGTAGCTGTTATGGTTGTTGCATGCACAGGTTTAGGGGGAGGAGAAGTACCCTTGTGCATATGTGTATTACTAGTAGCCATAGCTAGTAATTGTTTTACTTCTGCTGCTGATTAAACTACAGTTATGTGGTTTAAACTGCTGATAGTTTGTCTTGTGAAAATAAAGGACAGAGTGTTCACAAGATGTCATATGTGATGTCTTAACATAAGATATCCTATGTACCTGCTGGATGTTATATAAGGAAATGTGGATGTGTGGTGCCAGATGTTAAGCTACCATTGGAGGTGAGAAATGGCATTAGAAAATGGTGATAGGGAGGATATATGAAGAACACAGACAAAAGCAGTATCAAATGTTAAGACATAGCTTGTAACGTGTCTGACAACATTTATGGAATAATCTTGGAACTGCTATTTCTGGAAACAATCAAGAGCTGTAAAAGGTATTCAAAGATTGTCTGGGATATTGGTGGTGATTCTCTGACTGATTCTCAGCAAATATTTATGGATCTTGACCAAGCATTTACTCCTACCGTTAATTCCTAAGCATGGTCTGGCCTATTTAAATGATGTTTCAGCACTCCTCTTCTCACAAGAGCGACATTTCATTCCCACTAAACAATGGGGTTTGTCAGGATCTAGGCATACTGTTCCTGGATCTGGTTTTGTGAGGGTGTCATTTATAAATGTTTAGCTAAAAAGGGGGAGAGAAACATTGTCCTTAGGATGCACCAGAAGCAAGCAATATCTGGGTGCAAGGAGAAGATGGGTTCAGGCACAAAAGTCACTAACTGGGTATATCAGTTGTGTCTTGTGATCTGAGTTAAGAAGACAGTTGTGTCTTGTGATCTGAGTTACATTATCTATGTACTCAGTATTACATATTCTTCAGGAAGCCCTCCTGTTGAGGGGAAGGGTTGTGATGCAGCTGTGTCTTGTACAGCTTCTTCCTCATGTACACCAACATTGGTGGTGGCATTGGGACTGTCAATGACAAAGAGGAAGTGCAGACCCATATTGGGTTATTTGTTTTAGCTAAAATTTGCCAAATGGGGAGATTGTTAGTACCTTAAGATTGACATTAATTTTGTAAAACAAATAATGTAATCACCTCTGTTGTTTTAATATGTTGGGTTGAAGAAGTTCAACATTTGGACCAACATGTCATGGAAGATGTCGCGACATCGGGACTGTGACATCTCACATGTGTATAAAACTGAATCAGTTAATTCTGGTTTGGTTTGTGATCAATTAGGAGATCTGGTGAATATCCTAACTCCTGTGTGGAGATCTTGAAGATTCAATCAGAAGATTTGGTGAATATATTTGGTGAATATACAGTTCCCAAATATGGAGATCTTTTAGGAAATAAAAGATTGAAGACCTTGATTGTAGCAGAAGAATTCTGCCAGCTCCGTAACAACAAAGGAAAGATTTGCTGCGATTTCTGAAGGCCCAAATCCAGTTGGGTGGTTAGGTTATAAATAGCAGATTGTAACCTAGGTTTTGGAAGCCTCAAACAATGTAAAAATTAGGGGTATGTGTGAGGTAAACCTCCCAACCTGTGGGAAGGTTACCAAGTGTTTCTCAGTGCTTGAAAGCATGAGATTATTTGTAACTCAAAGCCTATAGGCAAGAGTTGTTATGTTCTTGAACGAAGCTATGAAGCATGTTCAAGGTGTCTAAGCATTACATGGTATTTGTAATGATAGGAATGGAAACTAGAGGTTTCTATCTAGGAGTGCCTAGGTATAGATTGCATTGGGTAGGGATTAAGTGAAGAGTTGTAAACGGGGGAGTTTAACTCTGAATTAATACTGCTAATAGTGGATCTTCTTCCTGGCTTGGTATGCCCCCAGAGTAGGTAATGGTGTACCGAACTGGGTTAACAATTACTGGTGTTTTTACCTTCTGCACACTTTATTTTGTGTATTATAAATCAGTCTGTTTCTAGTCTGTTTGTGAAGAGAATAACAGACTTGACACATAGCCTGCAGTCTGATTGTAAAATAGAATGTTATGACATTCATTATTGACTGCTGTTACTGATAGACTGGTTGGTCTGTTACAGTTCATCCTTCTGTAATGTTGGAACAGGTGATGTTCAAATCAATGTTGAGACATCATGCTGATAACTGGGCAGGATTAATAAACATAAGTGCCATGTTTGATCTTTACTGTGTCTTTGTTCTAGATGGACAAAACTGGATGTTCTTCTGTCCATGGTGGTAGAGTAGCAGATGTCGTGACATCTGGGACTGTATGCATATGAGTATTGGGCTTTAATTTTTCTAACTGTCTTGCTGTATAAGTAACAATGTTGGATCAGATGTCATGACTTCGTGTAGAACATCTGAACTCTGACTATACCAGAATTTTAATTGGTATTAGAGCAGGCATCCTGTTCTGTTTCTGGATGAGATCCATGGGTGATACTTTCTGGTATCTTGCAAGGAGTTATGCCAGTACTGATGTTAGAACCTGTGGAAGGTTCTGTGATTTCCCTGAATGGTCCCTTGAAGTAGGTGGATGGACTATTCATGACAGGAACTGTATGTGCCTGTCTCTGGAGGTTGGCAATTGGCCTTTGTGTGGAACAGCTGTGCTAGTATTGAAACATATTCAAACTTGGTATGTTCTTGGAGGCTGATCAGGTGAAGTGCGTGGTCATAGGTTGAGTTGTATTATGATTTCCGCTACATAATACCTGGATAAACTCAAACTCTGATGAAGGTTCCCCTCATGTGGATGAACGACTGTTGTATTCAAAATTTCATCATAATCTACTGAAGATGTCAAAGATACTTGAGTCTCCTCAAGTCCACTCATCATGACGTTCTCACTTCAGGATGGTAAGAATCACCTGATCACTGATTCTTTTACTCTCTTGGGTAGTGTATATGAAGACCTTGAAGAGTGTCAAGGAGGGTTTGTTCCAAGGAGGTGGAACTAATGTTCTATGTAATGTTAGAACATGTTGTTCAACAAGTATGCAACTACTGGTTGAAGAGCAGATGTGTTTAGGTGTCAAACAAAGGGATACTTTTGGTTGGAACCTACTCCTGACCTGGAACAGGAGACATCTGTGTTTGCTAAGTTGACAAGGGTAGGGTCAACTGTGTGTGTGCTCAAGAAGGTCACTTTTAGAAGTCTGATCTCTAGAAGTGGAGCTGGTTGAGATGTGTCATTGTGAAATTTCCTGTTGGTTGCCTTATTCCTGTAGATTGATCAGGGTTGGATAGTTGTTCCCTGAAGTACTATGTTGTGTGGGAAGACAAGTCCCCTGGATCTTAGAAGTCAATAATGGGGTAACCTGATTGCTATTTCATTTAAGAGGATTGGGACCATGAATCTTGTTATTCAAACACCACGCTCAGAAGTGGCAGTTCTTTCAAGGAGTGAGAATATGAAGATTCAGAGGTTGGTTAAGATAGTATGCTCTGGCAATGCATATCTACTATTGACTGGTGTTGTTTTCTTTCACTAGTACTGATGATCAAATGGAGTCTGATTGGTGTGATTGGAGTATGTATAGGTATAACTCATAGAGTTAGTTGCCACTGGTAGGTATGGTGTATGTCATGTTGAGACATGTCTGTACAATGCATGGATATTGGTGTGAAGTTTCCATGATTGTTAATTTGAGGGGGAGTTTTGGTTAACCTCCTCACGTTCGGTCAACCTAGGGTCTGGTTGGCTGTTGACCTGTGTCACATGGGTTCTGGTGGTTGTGTGACACATTTGCAAGGAAGAATTCATCTCTCTCATTCCTAAGGGTGAATTTAATCTGGGAAGATTTTCAAAACTGTTGAGGTGCTTGCAAGCAGAAGATGTTGACACTAGAAGAGTATTTTCAAAGTAGTCTTATGGTGGAAGTATCTGAAAGGAATACAGGGAAAGGATTTAAGATCAATGTCTACTTGTGCCAAGTACAAGTATTTAATTGATTATCCTTGGAGCTCAAGATAAACGATGTTTTTAAAAGATGTTGGAATATCTCATCTTCAAGATCCTGTGCAGAATCACAGGAAGGATAGTACATTGGTTTATGATCTATCACTTTGGTGGCAGCAAAAGCATATGATATCTGAAAAGGTTTCCTAGTAAGAAACATGTTCAGCCTTGGTGTGTACAAGAAGAAGAAAACATCATAGTCCTGATGGTGGTTACTTGGATCAGTTTACTTCTGATCTAGGTAAGAAAGTGCATTAGCTAATGCACACTATGGAGTCAAGAACAAGTGGCAGCAGTCTTGACATCATGGAAACAACTTTGCTTTAGGAAGTGGAATCCTCGGTATAGCTGAAGGGATAGTTTCTAACTAGTCCTTCTGAAGACTCATGCATCAGAGTGTCTGATGTCTTTGGAGAAGAAGCAGGGATTCATCAAGGTGTGAGCTTGGATGACTTAACTGCAAACCTGCAGGATGGAGGATGTTTACTCAAACTTGGTTCCACAATCAAGTCTATGAGAACATTGAACTCTTGTTCTGTGAAGGGAGGAAGTTCTTTCAAGTGGCAGAAGAAGGAGCTGAATTCAACAGCTAGATGTCAAAACACAAGGTTATGACATTTGGTTCAACATCAGAATCTTAGTTGGTGAAGTGGCACATCAACTTGAGATAGAAGGGTCTACAGGATTGTAGATTGGATACTTCAAAAAGGTCGTTCTCGTTGCAGTTCTTTGGAGTTGCTGGATAGAAAGGATGTTACATGTTCATGTCTTAGAAAATCTAAGTTGTGTTCAACATGTAGCTTGAAGTTCAAGTCTCACTAGAAAGGTCAGAATATCTTTGGGAGACGTCTGATAAACGTGGAGAGGTAAAAAAAATAAAAAAAATAATAGCATTTGACTTTTTCATATGAGGATTCATGAAGGAGGTAATCAACCAATGGCATTTGGTTTATCTCAGAAGTGAGTTCGAAGAATCAAGATAATCTACATATGGCAACTGATTATTCTTGAGGATAGTCTGAGACAAGTTACTTTTGAGCGTAAAAGTAGTAAGTTGAAGACAAAAGGAGGTGTTTTCTAGTCAGCTCTTGGAGCTTGTGGCTGGAGTTAAAGAACATGTGCAAGCAGGATTGTTTCAGAATGCCACATACAATGACAAGGCTTCTGATAGTGATTGTACCTGTTGGAGCTTATATGGAAGACTATCTCTTGTAATGGGATGAGAGTGTATATGTCCCAATTTGTGTCTGGATCAAGCTTGTGATTCAGTGATATCTGAAGAATATCAGATGGTGGTATGTTGTTTTGTGTTCTGGTTAGAAGAGAGATTGTCACAGGGTGTGGATGTGTTCAGCCAAGAAGGTTGAACAGGGAGTGTGCTCTTGAAGACATGAAGATGCGTCTTATGTTTTCCATTCATCAAGCTGTCTGGGTTCTCTTTGAATCAGGAAGTATGTGAAGGTCCAACTTTGGGGTGTTGGATATGCTCATCTCCAAGTTTCAAAAGGAGAGTTGGTGGTTCATGACAGGGGAAGTTCTGTCTTTGCACTGCAAGTAATCATCAAGCTTGTGGTCTATGGGTTCTTAGGTAACAAGGTATGGCACCTTGTTAGTTAGTGAGATGATGGGGCGTGTGTCAAGGCTGAGTGAGCAGAAGAATGTCTGACCGGATGTCATGACATTGCCTTGGACAAGATTGTTATTTCCTTCTGAAACCTTCAATCTATATGCAACAGGTCAACAATCTCTTGAGAAGAAGGAACTCTCTCCAAGCCACTGAACGACAACTGGTCTAGGATAGGTATGCCCACAAGATAGGCATACTCCTCAAGCGTGGGCAAAAGCTGGAAATCCGAAAAAGTGAAGCAACGGTACAAGGGATCATAGAACTGCACCAACACACTCATTAGACCTTCATCCACTTGAGTAGCCAGAATAGACAAAAGCTTCCCATGACGAGTCTTGAATTCCAAGGGATTTAATACATAGGATGTCAAACTCCTTAACTCTTTCAAGTCGGGTTGTCTGAAACTGTACTTCTTCGTATTCCTTCTTTGCTTATCCATGTCTGAAAATTTGCAAATAGACCTCTTAAGTTCCTTGAAAGTTTTCTCATTGTTGATGATATGGATGTGTATGAATGCATGAATGCATGGATGCAACAATCACACTCAAGGATCAAGCAAATCACACCACACAAAGGTCATGGGATGGATCAAGTCATCCTTAATATCAATCATCCATTTTGGTGGATTATGGTTTACACCTTATCAACACCCAAGTTCCATTGATATTAAGGATACACAAGAACGGATCAACCACGAATCAAGGGTTTGTTGCGAGTCGCGAGCATGGAGTCTTGGTTAAGAACCACCCAAACGGAGTGTACTATGGTTAAACCTGACAATCATGTTCTACAAGAGGTTCCCATAGTCATCATCCCATCTTTCGGATATTATCGGATAAACGACTGCTCGTATTCCAAAAATATTCTCAAGAGAGACTCTTATGAGTGTAGTATCGCGTAACAATCGTATCAAATCTTACACTTGAACGATCTTCGCACTACGTCCTAAAAATAGGCCAAGATGGGCGTGGTAAACTAAGGTCCTTGGCTTCTAAGGCATATATTGGAAAGAGTAATGCCTAACCACGACTACTCGTGTGACATTATTGATCCCAACATAACCTCCACCAAGTGAATGGGCTTGCAAGTCAACTTGCTAAGGAATAACTCCACACAAGTCAACAAGACTATGCCATTCTCCTATCCTAAGTGCACTCGAGTTTGGGTATAGAACTCATCTCACGAAGATCACCAAGCATACAAGGAATTAATATTCAAACAATTCAATCATTACATACAATACAGTAATCCCAAATTGCACAAAAATATGTCACAAAGCAATATACCATACAATACAACAAATATGAAAAGTAGGCAAAACCCACTAGGCAAATGATAGTCCCCAGTAGAGTCACCACTTTTCTGTAGCGGGGTATTCGTTACCATTAGAGATATTGACTAAATCCAAGGTACACCATACAAGTCGAGTTGCCACCGCACTTCTATTTATCCAAAGGAGTGGTTAGAAAGCGAATAAAAACCTAAAAGTTTTATCGAATCAAAAACTAGTAAAAATGTCAGAGATCTGGGTAAGGGGGTTGGTTATGCAATGGGAAGGTTTTAAGCACCCAAAACATCCTAGGTACTCCCAGGGAGCCCTTTTCATAAGTGTTGTTCTAGTCTAAAGGGTGTAGGTATATCTAAAGTACTATTTACTAAAAGGAAGGTTAAAAGAAAATGACTCGCAAGGATGTCGCATCCACTGCCTATGTATCTCATCTGAGTATGAGAATCAGAGTCTTCGTAGCTCGGCTACCTATGGGTTAAAGAGAAGTGTGCTCAGTAAGACGTCGTGTCTTATGCCTACGTATCTCATCTGGAATGAGAATCAGAGCAAAACGTAGTTCGGCTAACTAGGGGTTAAGGATTGCCATCTGAACATGGACTTACAAAAGAGGACACCAGCTGTGTCAAAGGAGGGTGGGCAGTGTGTTCAACGTCCTAGTAGTAGGTGTCGTAGCTCGCTGAATCGAGTCTTAGGCAGTTACCTCTTTGCAATAGAACGGACTGACATGCCACAAGATCAGAGACGCACAGAAGGTCTAAAAATGGGGAAGCTCTGCTCTAGAGTTGTCACGCGATATGGACCTATGTGTTAGGATTTACAAAGGGGACCATCTACCTAATGTTAGCATGCAAAGAATAGGGGAATTCTACCTATGTTATCATACAAAGGGTTCTACCTAATGGGTGCTACCTAAACGGAACAAGAGTCGACGGATGGAGCGCGGAGAGGAGTTATAGATAAGGGTAGATGGCGATGCCGGAGGCAATCGACTTACAGGTAGATGGCGATGCCTGAGGCAATCGACTTACAAGAGGATGGATGAATGCGTGTTGGTTCTATTAAGTTTTGGAAATGATTACTCGATGTTGGATCGAGCTTTTGATCTTATTTTGAAATGGTTATCGGATGTTCATTTTAATTCTTGTATTAACAGGTGACTAAAGAAATAAAGAAATAAATATTACTCCCTCCGTTCCTTTATATGTGTCACTTTTGCAAAAAATATTTGTTCCTATTTAATTGTCACTTTAAGAGTATAAGGTTGTAATTTGTCAATTATACCCTTATTTTTTTAATTAATTTTACTTACACATTTACTCATAATTACTCCACCATTTTAAAATTGGTTTATCAATTCCAATGTCTGAGATTAATGTTGCGTGCATATTAGGAGTACATGTTACCACCAATGGAATTTCAAGAGGTTTTCAAGAGGTTCACTTCTCAAAAAAATTAAGGAAGAGTTTCAATATTTTCTTTCTTTAAATGGGAGCTTTTTAGCCACAGTTCCTAAGATATGTAATGGAAAAAACAAAACAATTCATGAAAGAAGAAATGATGGAAGATTCATTGGGAAACCATGAAGAAGAATCAGTAAAAGACTCATTGGACAACAAAGAAGAAATAATGGAAGATTCACTGGATAACAATGGAGAAGAAACAATGGAAGACTCATTGAACAACAATAGAGAGGAAATAGTGGAAGACTCTTCAGACAACAATGAAGAAGAAGGAGAAATATCAATATTGGATTTTGATTTAAACGAAGAGGCTGAATATGAATTTGATTTGAATAAATTTCCAGAAGAAGGAGAAGAGTTTTCACAAGCGGCTGAGGAGTTTCGTCCGGTGATTAGAAAGATGCTAAAAAAAATTCTTCCTAAATTTTATTAAAGTCTTTGTAATGTTTAAATCTATGATGTAGAAATAAGTTCTTCCTTCTTTATAAAAATCTTGTAGTACTGAAAATGAACGATGTTCTTGTTTTTGAAAATTAAATATTTTCTATAATATTTTTCTTATTTTAGAGTTATTTTCTGTAATATTTTTCTTACCATTTATTTGATTTTTTTCATTAAATATTTTTTATGAATTGATTCAATATGATTAAAGTATTTTTCATAGTAATTTAGGAATGCTTTTAAGATATTCCTAAAATATTTTTTTCCTTTTTTTTATTATTTTGTTTAGAAATGTTTTTTATTCTTTTGTTTTTTATAATTTGTTTTTAGGAATGTTTTTTATTATTTTGTTTTTTTTTATAATATACGATTTATTTTGAGTTTTTATGTGAAGTACATAATCTATTGTTGTGTCTAACCTTTTTAATAAACTTTTTTATTAATAATGATTTATCATATGAAAGAAAAAATATGCTTAACAAAATTAAAAGAATGAAACTTATAAGTTGTGTTCTTGGTTTTAAATTGTGCGCAAGTGACTACAACCCAGTCACAATGAGCATTACTCTGTATTTAGGTACTTAAAAACTTCTTGTACTAAAATTGGATCACACTTCATTTGAACGGGTAATTGTCCTTCTCTTTCTAGTCTTTCCTTATTCAAATGTGGAATTTTATATTTATTAGAACCATTGGCTTTCATGACCTCTATCATGCATAATTGCAATGTTACAAATATATGATTAGACTTCACAGATGAAAAGTTTTCAAATGACTTCACCACCGCACGAACAAGTTCATCAATAGTTTTAGGGGACTCCTTGTGTTGTAATGATTGTATTGCACTGAAAAATCCAAGGTCTAAGACATTCAAATCAGGAGAATTTGCAGGTTGACACATCAAACGAATATCAAATCCATCTCGTGTGGCTTCTTGAATGAACTCTTGATCATCATAATTAATATGAGTTCTTGCATTATCTTGTTGGATAAATATTGTACTAGTACCCAAATCATCTCTTGGCCATTTTTCCTTTATAGCTGGCAAGACTTTTTCAATAAGAAATGATCTTATGACATCTCTATTTACCGATGTTATTGCTTTTGTCTCCATTGTTCCTGCAACTCGGTTAACACTTGTCCTTTTAGCAGGTTCCTGGGTAACAAATGGAAAAATACCAATTTTACCTGAAAAAATCTCATTTCCTTGCGAGTCAAATCTTGGTCGAGTAAGAGCAACTAAAAACATAACTTTGGCAATAAAGTTTTTGCTTTTACATGTACGATGTGGTTCATCCTCCTCCGGTAGCAAATAATAGTTCTCAGATTTCTTAGTCATGTAAAACCACTTTTCATCAATATGAATAATATTGTGCATACTTTTAAACATTGGATCATGTGGTATACCTTCGAGCATTGACAAACAAAACTTCAACCTAACTCTTTTGTTTTCTTCTTTTAATAGTGGCTTTATGGCATTTGAGTGACGTTGTATAACTCCTGATTTTAAAAGCCTAAAAACAGATGTTGGATTTATTTTCATCGCAAAAGATAAAAATCGGATGTTTGTTCTTTGTCTCAAAGGAATTTGACTAATTTGATTAAGATCAATTTGAATTCTCTTACGTCCACAATTTTTTGTCTTCCTATGGGACACATCATGTATTTCACTTTTCTTTTGCTCTTTTCCAAATACGTTGAATAGTTCTCCTAGAAACACAAAATGATGAAGCCACCAAATTTGTAATTCCTCTATGTAATTTTCCATCAACACTTTTTTGTAGTAACTGGTGATAAATAGCTGTGCGTTCTTCATTGCTTAAAATTTTTAATTTTTTTCTTTCACTATTTAGTTCATCTTCAATATTTTCTTCTCCATTTGGTATACCTTCAAAATTTTCTTCAATATTTAAAGCATCTTCAATATTTTCTTCCATATTTAGTACGCCTTCAATATTTTCTTCACTGTATGATGCATCTTCAATATTTTCTTCCATATTTAGTATACCTTCAATATTTTCTTCACTATTTGATGTATCTTCAATATTCTCTTCATTATTTAATTCGTTATCTACAATATTTTCTATACCTGTAAATAAAACTAGGAAAAAATTATATAAGTCAAGTAATATATTCTTAAAAAAATACTTTCTAAAAAAATAAATTATTTATATAATTCTAAATCAACAAAAAATTAATGTTATTAATAATGATAATAGTTTTATTGATAAAAATTCATCCTAAATAACAAAATTATTTATTTTTTAGGCTTTATTCAAAAAATCTAATCAAATATGATTTTTTTAGAAAAATCAAATATTTAGTTATTTAAAATCACATGTTTTAGAGTATGCCAAATCAAAACGGTTATCTTTAAAAATAAAAATAATATTAATGATAATCATTTTATTCATAAAAAATACATTAAAAATCATCATATAGAATAAATTATTCAATCAAGTTCATATTTATATCCATAAATGTCTTTCAAAATTATTTATTTTTTACTATTCTTATCGGTTACCTATTTAATTATCTTTTTTAAAATTATTCCCCTACCAATATGCAAAATCAAAACTGAAACTTTAAAAACTAAAATAATAACTAAAACAAAAAAAATCATGTTGTTAATAATATTAATCATTTTCTTCATAAAAAATATATTAAAAAATTATCCTACTTAATAAGTTATTCAATCAAATACATAAAAAATACATTAAAAAAAGCATCCTACACAATAAATCATCTTGCACAATAAATTATTTCTTCAACTTAATTGAGCAATCCATAAAAAGTAAAAAATCTCAACAATTAAATTTGAGTTAATATGTTATTAATAATATTTCTTTATATTATTATTATTATTATTATGATATTCACCAATTTACTATCATAAATTATGTAAAGAGATAAAAATAAGAAAATTAAAAGAGACAAAAATAAATGCACATGAAAGAATAAATACATTACCAATATTATTTTGGTTTCTTCAACGTCTTCTTCTTCACCAATATTTAAATCTGGCAAAAGAATAAATTCTACATTTAAATCTATATCACACAATGAAAATCTAGTAGTACTTGAAGCCATATTTTATGAGTTTATTTTGTAAACCTACAATATTAAGGTATATATACACTTCAAGTATTAGTGATTTTAACTTTTTTTGGTGGGAATCATGAAATTTAGAGTAATAAAATTGGAGGGAAATGAAATTTTAAGTGTATCATGAAATTTGGAATAATAAAGTTGGGGAAAGTTGAATTTTAAGTGTACCATGAAATAAGAAAAAAAATGTAAGTATAGACTTTAACGTGAAAAAAAAGTTAAGGAAATTGAAGAAGCTATCTTGTCTACTGTAATCATTGGAATCTAGCCATTAAATATGGAGTATTATGAAAGAGAAATGGTATGCTGAATAAATGAATAAGTAAGGGTAAATTAGGAAACAATGGCCAAATATTTGTTCTTTATTGCTTGTCTTGGTTATAGAGATTTTTGCAAAAGCGACACATATAAAGGAACGGAGGGAGTATACACTTTATGGGAGAGGGGTACATTTGTTATGAATGGGGATTGTTCATGGCAAACAAACAATAAGAATATATGCCTCATACATCATACAAGTAGGCAACAGTTATCAATCAAATTGGATAAATAAACAATATATAATCAAACCAAAGAATCAAATAATGGAGCATTTAAACAATGCATGGGAGTATGAACATGTTAAATAATCAAGCAATAGAAAGCATGAATGAGAGAAACAAGTATAAAAGATAACAGATGAATCAAACAGATGAAAATATACACACGAAGGATCCACTGAATAATTTAATCAGGAAATGAGGTAAGGACCAAATAAAATCAAGGTAAAAGGCCTCTAATATATGGCATATGATATGAACAAGGGAGGATCAAAAGATCTCTTCAATTTCCACAAGCAATCCCTAAGTCAAACATCAATCATAAAGAAGTCAACTGAAAATTCAAGTCAACTTAAAAAATAAAAAATAAATAGCAAATTCATCAAGAAAATTATTAAAAATTAAACTAAATGAGGTGGGGTGAGTAAATCATCATCCCCCAAAAAGATTTTAAAAATAACGAAAATTGGTACATAAATTAATTAAAATAAAACAGAGGTCAAACCAAAAGTCAATTAATGAGACTAGGTTAGAAATAAATCAAGAATAAATAGTAAATTAATCAATAAAATTATGAAAAATTAAACTGAATAATGTGGGGTCAAGACATCAGCATCCCTCAAAAAGATTTTAAAAATAATAAAAATTGGTACGTGAATTAAATAAAATAAAACAGAAGTCAAATTAAAAGTCCACCAACCAAACTAGGTCAAAAATAAATCCAAAATAAATTGAAAATGTGAAATAAAATTACAAGAAAAGGTCAGGTTGACCATGAGACAGTGGTCAACCTTCATCCTAAAAATAAAATGCTAACAATAATTTTAAGTCATAAAAATAAAATCAATAAAAAAAAGTGTGTTAAAATGGACCATTTAGAATAAATAATTAAAATAAAATATTAATATTAAAAAAATATGAAAATAAAAATTATATAAAATTAAATAAAACGTTAAGAAAATTGAAAAATATTTTTGGGTAATTTTATGGACGAAGAAAATATTTTAAGTAAGAAAAAGAAATATGAAAATGGAAGGATTAATGGTGATGAACATGGTAAGCAAGCGCATATATATATCAAAACATGGCCATGGGAGAGATGATTACCTAATGGAAAATAGAAGTGGAATGGAATCTAATATATGATAAAACTTTGCCTCCTTGCCACGAAATTCCAATGCTCCATTAGGGTTAGGGTTTCAGCTTCTTAAATAGGGTGGATTAGGTGTTCTCATGGCCTTTTTAATAAGTGATTTATCCATAAGAATAAAAGTGTGAAGTGAGGTGTAAAATGTTGTTATTTTGGGCCAAACTTAAGTGAATGGATGTCCAATGCATGGCCAAGAGAGGTAAAAAAAAGTGACTGGTTTGTGCAGCATGCTTAGAAAATCTGATTGGGTCAACCAGGCCCAAAATCTGCCTAGAAAATCAAGTCATGGTGCCCACTTTAAATGAATGTATCTCTCAAACCATGGATCCAAATGAGATGATTCCAAAAGGATATGAAAGAGGACATGGCAAGGTACAATTTTTGTGAAGAAATTATTTTCAAATAATACCTTGAAGTGCAAGAAAACTGGCCAAGAAGTCTTGACAAATTTTGAAGATTTTGGACTTAGAAATTTTTCTAAGTGTCCTAAAAAAATGTCTCACTTTGACTAAGCATAACTTTCTCAATTCTAATCCAAATGGAGAAAACTTTATATATCTAGAAAGCTTGGAACAATAGGAACAACTTTCATGTTGGAGAAAATTTCAAATGGAGCTTTTATATTGATGCAAAATGGGCTTAAAGTGAGTGCAACGATCATGAAAACTTGCCATAAATGTGTCGCATCACGCGAAAAACCGGCGGGAAAACAAGAACAACAGAGCCGCCACCGTGCGTTATTTATCCCAAAAGAGGGAAAGGAAACGCTCGAAGTAAACCTAGGAAAGAACATGGTCTCGCGACCAAAGAGAATGGGTTCGGGAGTCGGTTATGCGAAGGGAAGGTATTAGCACCCCTACGCATCCGTAGTACTCTACGGGATCCACGCACAAAAGGAAGGAATATTGGTTGCTAAACACTGCTCAAACTCACACACCCTGGCTGAAAGAGACAAAAGAAACTGACTGAAACTGACTCGGCAGGATACCGCATCCTGGGCCTACTTAGTCTATCAGGCATAGACATCAGAGTCGAAGTAGTTCGGACTAGGGGAAACGACACATGCTTGCTAGGATATCGCATCCTATGCATACGTATCTTCTCGGACGAGAGAAGAATCAGAGCATTCGTAGCTCGGCTGACATACACACAAACAGACAAAGGCAAAGGCAAACGTGGAGCCCGACTGCCAATCACTGGACTTATGTCAGCATCCGAACCAAAACACACACAAACACTGGAACCCGAATGCCACTCGATGGACTTACATCAGCTTCCAAGCACACAACAACACAACAAGTTAATAGGGAGTCGGGGACTCGAGCCTATAACTGTCAAGCACACACTCAAACAAACAGACAACAAATTGCTAAGGAGTCAGGCACTCGAGCCTAGCAACTGTCAAACAACACACACAAAGAAAAAAGGGCGCCTGGAGAGATCAGCTCTATCTCCTGCCTACATACTTCATCTGGTGTGAAGATCAGGGCGATGTAGTTCCCCTACAGAGGGATAAAGGACTAGCCTAACCAGATAACAGAGGGAGACACAACTAGGGAGACTACGACTCGAGCCTAGATGTTGTCATGCAAGATTGTCCCTAAGTTAAGGTTTCTAGCTAACTGGCACAGGGAGCCAGCCTATCCTAAACATGACTTGCACAGGAAGCAAGCCACACACACACTTAACTTGCACAGGAAGCAAGCCAAGCAAAACCTAACTTGCACAGGAAGCAAGTCTAAACTAATCCTAACTTGCACAGGAAGCAAGTCAAACAATCCTACAAGCACAGATAGCACACACTATACACAAACAAGTGGCCCAAACAAGGGTTAGGTTTTAGTCAAGGGGTCATATCAACCTCAACAAACAAACCTCTGGAACTGGGTGGATGTTGCTCTTAACCTTGACATTGAGAGCCAAGGTGAAGCAGATGAAAGGTGAGTGAAGATAAGACTTCACAGCTCTTATCCCTGGCCTGGGAGAGCTCAAGACAAGAATGTGTGGGTTCAGAAAGTGGGAACCCTTCTACACATTTAAGACTGACTCAACTGTGCAATTGCACAAGATCTTGGGTTTTTATCTGTAATGCATCAACACAGTGGTGTGAGCAAAGCAGATGACACACTGAATAGTGGGGGATAGATTGCATATCCCTACCTTCCACCAATTGCCTCTTCACTTAGGAGGACTTTGACTCTATGCAAGGACAAAAGTAAACAGTCACAAACATTGCCTCTTAAGGAGGACTTCAGACAGTTGCCTGGCCAAGTAACAGGCCAGGTCTTCCAGACTACATGAAGTAAAAGAGACATACCTCAATGCAAATTGCTTATACAAGCAAAGCAAAGCAAAAGTTCACAAGGAACTAAAAGCAACTAAAGTACCTGAAATCAGTCAAGCACAGTTAGTATACAAGTCGGAGTTAAATCAAAATGAAACAGACATCAACCAGTCAACACAAGCAAGTGAATGTGCAAGGCACAAGGCTTAAGGCATGTGAGCCAAGCCACCTACAAAACAAACAAGTTAGACAATGATATTCAAGCAAGCTCAATCAAATTGTAATGATCTCTTTGAAGCATTTGTAGCTTAACCTGAAAACATAAGCTCAAAAGTGAGTACCAGGACCACTAGGGCAAGCCTAGGGTCAAAAGAGGATGAAAAAGTCAAAACAGCAAAGGATGAGTGTCCAAAATCATGTTCAAACCATTAAGAAACACAACCAATTGGATTCACATTCATATCAATCATCATCATCATTTTATGAGCAAAAGAAGTCAAAACATGGCATTTAGAAGCTCATAGGAGTCAACAGCAAGACTTTACTCAAAAGCAATCTTAAACATTCCCAAAAATCACCAAATAAATCATGATCAATTACAACCCACAGCATGGTAAGCATGTCAAATTTCATCTCATTTGGACAAGTGGAAGGAAGTCAATGAAAATCAGAAAGTCAAAGCAATTTTGAACATGCTCAAAGAAGTCAACCAAACATGCATCAACTTAGAAAAATCATAAGTCAGAGATGGTGTATGATAAATGAATGGGACTAAAACCATGGCAAATATGAGGATGTCTAGTTATCTCATGTAAAATTTCATGTCCATCTAATAAAGTATGAGAATTTCACAAATGAAATGGGAACATGTGTCACAAAAAGTCAACATTTGACTAGGCAGGGGAGAAAATCTCAAACAATTAGGAAAAGCCACAAATAATTCCAAGAAAATTCACATGTAAACTATACATACAAGAGTAGGTTTATGCAAAAAATCAAGTCAATTGGAGGTCAAGAAGCATGGTAATGAAAATCATGAAGTTGGACATCAATGGTGTGACACAAATTGTCACACCCTAATTCAAAAAATCATAACTCACAAACCACAAATGATAAATTCACAAACTCTACACCAAAATCACCATGAGTGTGTCTAGTTTAAGCACAAAAAATTTGGGAGCCATTGGATACATTCTCATCATTTCACAATTGATTTGGCAAAGTGTACAAAAATTGGTCACATGTCACAAACCCTAGCAACATTTAAAAACCACTCATCCAAAAATTCTGGAAAAATAATGATAAAATACTAGAGGTCATGATGAAGACAATGCAAAAAACCCCATGATTTTTGGATCAAAAATGGATGCACAATGATTTTTGGAAGATTGGTTATAAAATGTGAAATTAAAATGGAATAAATGAAGCAAGAATGGCATTTTTGTAATTCCCTGGGTCACTTATCTAAACACAGTCGTTTTGGCCATAACAATGAAATGTTTTCATTGGCTCGTGGGTGATAGCACAGTAACAGCATGCAACATGGGATTTTTCTGGGCACAGCATGAAGCTAGGGTTTGAAACAGTAATGTTCATCATCAATGATGAACAAAAATCCCAGAAATGGGAATCAAATATACCATCATGATCATCACACAACACACAGTCCAAATCCATTCATAGTTTTCACTAAATCGATCTAAACAACAAGAAATGATCAAGAACATATTCAAACATGAAGCTTAAGAATCAAAATTCTCACTCAATACAAGGCCATTTCACACGATTCAAATATCAACAGAATCAGCATACAAGGAACTACAATAAGCATAGCATGGATTTTAGAATGGTGAAAGTCGAATTTTTACCAATTTTTGAAGCAGAATGAGAAACAGTGTGGTTTTGGTCCTCTTAGCCTGAAACAGATGCTGTAGAAGCCTTCCAATGATGAATGAATGGAGGAGTTTGGCTCAGGAATGGCTTGGTGAGGTTTCAAACTTGGACTGTCATGGAATGGTGGCTGCAATAACAGTGCTGCAAGAAGCTTTTACAGGTGGAGAAACATGGTTGCAACAGGTCCACAATGTTGCTTGGACATTGTTTTAAGCCGGGCAAAGTTTGTTCTTTGGGAGTTTTGGACAGGAAGTTGAAAAATGCAAAAATGAACTTTGAGAGAAATGAGTGATTTCTGCTGTGTACGGCTGCTATTGAGGTTTCAATGTATGACAGAAAATGGTGTCTAAAACTGCTATGTTGGTGAAATAGTCCATGGCCAAGCTCAGGTCCTTTTGGAAGTTTGGACAGAAAATCATAAAATGCACCAAAGATGGAGTTTGAGAAAATGAGTGAAGTATGTTTCTGCTGTTGGATGGTTGCTAGCAGGTTTTGTTAATGACAGAAAATGATGGAATATTAGTGTATCAAGCAAAGCCAGGTTGAGTTCTCTTTGAGTTCTTGGACAGAAGAATTGGAATATGCAAGATGTGATTTTTTGAGCATGAGAGAGCCAAAGGTTTTCTGTATGGTGTGGCTCTAATTCTGGTTTACAAATGACAGAAAAAATCCCTAAAATCTGCTGTTGACTGTTTCTTTTGTGGTAAGGCAATGTCTTGTAACTGTGGAGTTTTTGACAGCTTTCTTGCCAAAGTGCCAAAGCAAGGTGAATCAAGTTTTTTTTAGGATGAGTGAACCCTTTCTTCTTGCTGTCAAATGTGGTTTTGGTCTGCTATTAGGGGCTGGTCATGACAGAAAATGATGATGATTCTGCTGTCATGGTACAAAGCATGGTTTGTGAGATGAATTTGGTGAGAACATGTACTTCCTTCCAAAATTCAAGCAAGTTGGCATGGCTTCTTCTTTCTGTTGGTTATGGGCTGCAAATTGTGTTCATAATGACAGCAAATGGTCGCTTAATTTTCTGTTTTTAGAGTACAAAGCATGGTATGGTCCATGGACATGGTGAAAGTGTACCTTTCTTCCAATTCAAGCAACTAAGTATGGACTCACATGTACTGCATAATTTGAGCTTGCAAACACATTTTAAATGACATTTCTGAGCTATTTCAATTGGCCAAGTGGTTTAAAGAATGATAAATCAAAAAGTCAAACATTGGTCAAACTTGCATTTAAATGAGATAGGTCAAAAAAACGCCATTTTGATTGGTGAAGTTTTGGCTCATGAAATTTATATTTTTGGAAAGAGGGGATCAAATGTGACTTGTAGGAAAAAACCCCACCAAAATTGGCCAAATGGTTTGAGAGATATGGCCTTTTGAAGTTCAAGATTTTCTGAAATCGATTCGATCATAACTTGCCAACCACACATGGGAATTGAGAGTTCTTGGACTTTTTGGAAATGGGAGAACAAGATCTTCAACTTTCATGTTGGGCAAAAATTCATTTGAAGCTTGTATCATGATGTAAGTTTGAGGATCAAGACTTTCCATTTTTGGTAAGTTTCAGTTACAGGTCCAGTTTCCATTTTTGGAAATTTTTGCTCTGGCTTCAAATTCTTCCATGATGGTGTTTGACATGATGTATGAGGACTATTTGGCCATGAATGAGCTCTCACAAACCAATTCCAATCATCAAATCACTGATTAAATGGACAGTTGACCAACAGTTGACTTTTAGGGTTTTTGACTGATTGTGCATTGACTGATGACTTCTGAACATCCAATCCTTGACTTAAACACTTCAAATGGATCCCCAAGTCATGTGAACATGTTGGACAAACCCTAGGGCCTTGGCTCAATGAGAATTGTGCTTGCTTGCTTGACTGACTGATCTCCTGATCAGTTTGACCTAATTTCTTGATTGGCTTGCACTTGGGGCAAAAGAGGCAATGCAATGCTATGCAATGGACCATGATATGCTATGACCTAATATGAAAATGTATATACAATGATGGGTGCAAATTTGAGGTGCTACAGCTGCCCCTGTTCAATCAGCTGGGAACCCGAATGGATGAGAGCAACGGCTGTCAGACTTTCAGGGTAAACAGGGATTGAATACCAAAGAACCGTAGAATTTGCACAATACAGGGATCCACCAATGGAAATGTCCACTGGGATTTGATATTTATTGCTGGGTATATATTTTTGGTTTTGTTTTTAAAGGGTACGGCCACATCCAGACATCGCAACGACGATGAATGGGGGAAAGAAATCACAACTAGATGCCAACGGACAACTAGGAAAAACTCAACGTTTACCAAGACCAACGGAGAGGTGACCAGACATTAATGAATGACTGGAAAAGATACAACCATACGTCAACAGACGAAATGGGAAAAACTCGACGTTTACAGACATCGGAAGATGATGTTTACAGACACCAAAAAGATCGACCAGACATTTACAGATGAATGGGAATACTCGACGTTTACAGACATCGAAAGATGATGTTTACAGACACCAAAAAGATCGACCAGACATTTACAGATGAATGGGAATACTCGACGTTTACAGACATCGAAAGATGATGTTTACAGACACCAAAAAGATCGACCAGACATTTACAGATGAATGGGAATACTCGACGTTTACAGACATCGAAAGATGATGTTTACAGACACCAAAAAGATCGACCAGACATTTACAGATGAATGGGAATACTCGACGTTTACAGACATCGAAAGATGATGTTTACAGACACCAAAAAGATCGACCAGACATTTACAGATGAATGGGAATACTCGACGTTTACAGACATCGAAAGATGATGTTTACAGACACCAAAAAGATCGACCAGACATTTACAGATGAATGGGAATACTCGACGTTTACAGACATCGAAAGATGATGTTTACAGACACCAAAAAGATCGACCAGACATTTACAGATGAATGGGAATAAGAGAAACACAACCAGACGTCAACGGACGAATGGGAAAAACTCGTCGTTTATCGAAACCAACGGAGAGGTAAGTCCACATGGGGAGGGTACAACTAGACATCACCGGATGACTAGGAAAAACTCGACGTTTATCGACACCAACGGAGAGGAGGAAGCTCTACTGGGGAGAGTGAACACAACCAAATCATCAACGGATGATCGGGAAAAACTCGACGTTTACCAAGACCAACGGAGAGGTAAATCCACGTGGGGACAGGTACAACTAGACGTCATAGGACGAATAGGAAAAACTCGACGTTTATCGACACCAACGGAGAGGAGGAATACTTCTTCGATTTGAAAATCGGAAATTGGCCTGAACGCCACTTCGGTCTGAATACCGGAAAATTGGCCTGAGTGCCATGAGTACATCGACCTGATCGTCGGAAACTCCTTCGGTCCGGATACCGAAAAAACATAAGTACATCGACCTGATTCCATTGATCAATTGAAGCACTTCTAGCTCAAATAAAGAGCTGATTTTTTGTATGTAGACCCTTGTGGACATATGGAGGGCCATGGAAAAGAGCTTCACCCAAAGAATCAGAAATAAACTGATTTTATACCAAACCCTAGGTTTAGGGCAAAATGATCAGGAACTGATTGCACTGATTGCCAATGGATCTTTCTGAGATAATTGTGAATCTTACTAGGCCAAGATGCCTCTCTAATCATGACATGGATGAGCTCCTATACTTCCAACAAAACATTTCCTGTTGCAGGTAGCCATGAAACCCTAATTTCTGATTAAATCCAGATGAACACTCTGATAGCTTTGAATCCTTCACTGATGAACTGAGGACCATAATAAGATACTTGGACCCCCCTGAGACCCTTAGGACTTGTATACTTAGAAAATGAATTCCAATTCTAAATCTTGCTTTGTGTGGGCTCCTTCTGTTAAGGAGTGATCGATCAAAACCTGATCTCCATGTCACTAATGCAGTATGCAATGAGTATGACCTAATATGATGCTAATGACGTGTAAAACATAATCCCATGCTTCCAGGAAAAATGAAGGGTGAATTTTGGGGCATTACACTCATGAAACAATCTCAACCTATGATCAAATTAAATCAAGGGAAGTTCTTTCATTAATTATTTTATGCATATGTGAGCCTATGTGAGTATCCTCAATCATTCATTCATCAAGATTTGAAGTTTGGCCTTGAGAAGTTGACCAGTCAAGTCATCTGACTAAACTGAGGATCATTGAGACACAACTTTTGATGTGTTTGTTAAATGAAAATTACCCTAAGAGAAAAAATGTTCTTAACAACTTTCATGTTCATAAAAAATCCATTTGAAACTTGGAAGGTCATCATTCATTTCAAAACATTATAGGTCACTTTGGACCAAAACCATTGAATTTGAAAAATGTCCAACTTCAAGTGCCCATAACTTTCTCATTAAAAATCCAAATGATGCAAAATTTATGTCCAAATTGATCAGCTTGAAAATATCTACAACTTTTATGTTTAAGGTTTTCTCATTTGAGGCTTGCATCATTGAAACATAAGGGCTTGAAGTTGCTTGTTTTTGGCAAATTTTTCCAAGACATGTTTTGTACCCCAAACTTCAAAGTCAGATTTCATAAATTTCCAAACTCCAAATAGATTTTTGCCCAACATAACTTTTATTACTTATGTCAAGAACTTTCCAACCATTACTCACACCACCATGTTTGGATTTTTCATGTGGGACTTTCGAAGAGCTCAATGCTTAGGTTCAAATATGCAATTCACATTATAACTTGATGTACAAGCTAATGCCAAGCCAGTTGCACGTCCAAATCATTTGCACATGAGTTCAGCTTGCATTTCCATTCACTTTTTGGCCTCACATGCGCCTGTACAGGCCCATGCATGGAGGACCCTATTCTCATGCACACGAGCATAACACCTCTTTGCACCAAGCTCAGCTATAAATAGAAGTGTTAGCTCATTCAAATTTCAGCCTCAAGGTGATCTGAAACTCTGCAGAATTCAAAACCTAACCTCACTCAAAGGAATTTCAATTTTCACTTCTCAATTTCAAGCTTGAATTTCAACATCCTTAGTTGATCTTCAAGTCTTAATTCCTTAGCCTTGCATCCTCATCATATCTCCAGATCAAATTGGGATCAAAAGCTCGAAGAGATCGCGCTGCTCGAAGCTACATTTCAGAGGTATATCACTCAACTGTTTTGATCTAGATCTTGTTATACCATGTGAATTTCTCTGGTTTGAACTGTTTTCTGAAGTCCTCGAGCAAGAGGCAGACCAGTGGTGGTCTTAATTTCATGAATTGAGACATTTCAGATAAAACACCATGATCTTCAAGCTCTTGTTTCTCTTTAAATAGAAACATTGAGGAAAATCCAAGGTTACAGGGGTGATGTACATCACCCCGGCTTCATTTTGGTACCATTGTTTTTCATTTTCATTAAGGTTGAAAACCCTGCGCGTGGTGGCCGGAGTTTGTTCTCTGACCGGAGAAGATGGTGGTTTCCACCACCATCCCCACGTGGATGCTTCATGTCCCTCAGATCTGGCTCAAATGTTATAATCATGGCCATTGATTCATTTGACTTATTTTAATTCATCATGTGATGCGCTTGACTAAAAACCATGGTATGACCGCGCCTCTGGACCGTGTGATGGTGCCACGCCAATTAATGAAACAAATCCAATGGGCACTGATTTTTGCTATTTTCTATTTTCTGTTTTAATTTCATTAATTCCTTTTATTTTCAAAAATTCATAAATATTTTATTTGAAGTCATAAAAATATGAGACCAATGGCAAAATTTTTTTTGAAAAATCTAGTTTCATATTTCGATTTTTAATTATTTTTGTGACTTCATTTAATATTTTTTGTGAATTATTTGGTTTTTAATAGTTTTTAATTCATGTTAGACCTATGAGAATTTAATTGGAGTTGTTGAAGTTTATTTGAATTGAATATGAGGTTTGACCATATTTTGTCCATTTTTATTTTGCATTTATTTTAATTCCAAAAAATACCAAAAAAAAAATGTTTGACTTGTTGACTTCTAATCTTTATTTCTTTTCTGTTTTACATTGGTTGATGATGATTTGATTCATATTTGATCATTGTGTTTTGACATTTGAATTCTCCTTTTATTCATTTCATCTTCATCTCATTTTTTTTGGCCAATGAGTTAATGTCTTATGATTGGTCTTGATATATGAGAGGTTTAACCTTCTTTGATCCAAATCAAACTCAACTTGATTCATGATCAAGTGAGTTGCTTTGTGTCCAAGATAGGTTGCTTCTTGGTCAAGCAAAAAACCTAAAGTCCATACAAGGCCTTTTATCTTTTCTTTTGGCATGACAAATTGTAGGAGCTTGGCTTACTAGTCATGATCTCTAACTTGTGTTTATTTGCCTATAGTTTTATTGGCCGGCCTCAGATAGGTGTGACTACTACATTAGTCCACTTACAATTACTTAACATAGCGCTAAATTGTCTTATGACACACTAACATTAACCATACTAATTACTAACTTTAAATTCAAGCATTTAAATTTCTTGCAATTTACTTTAACGTAATTTACTTTTTGCCCATTTATTCATATTGCTTTTCCCTTTGCTCACTTGAGCACATATTTTATGTTTATGTCATTTTCCTTTTGCTCATTTGAGCTCATTATTGTATATAAATATATTGTTGCCTTGTGTTTGTTTTGTCTTTGTTTGTGTGAACCCAATGCAAAAAGAAGAAAAGACTTAGAATTAGGACCTTACCCATGCTTAAAGGAGTTCAAGAGCAACTAGGCCTCACGCCTTTAGAATGCCAAACTTGTTAAAAGAGCAACTAGGCCTCATGACTTTAGAATGCTAAATTTTAAAGTTGACTTCAAAGGACTTCCTAATCTAAACTCATACTTTGTCCATTTCTCTTATTGTGTTGTGAACTTTTTGATGTTTGTTCTTGTGTGATAGGGATTCCATCTTGAGATAGTAAGAAGGACCATTGTCATGAGTAGCCAAGTTAAGAGAGACAAGCCAAATGGAGATCCTAGGAGCTGGAATATAATTTGTTTGATTGCTTGAGTGATTTACTAAGTCCAAAGGAAAGGAGCATCTTGAATCATCTTTATGATTTCAAGAAAAAGTAACTCCAAGGGTTTTATCTTCTCTCTTATCTTTGTATGCTTTAGGATTAACCCTTCTCTTCTTCTCCTCATTCTAACCCAAGCCAAACTCTTTATGTGCAAACTTTGACATTGTTCCAAATTAGAAACCTAGGCCTTATGCCTTTGATTTTTTTCAAAATCTTTTCATTAATACTCATTGTGAATAAACATTAATTCAACTTTATCTTAATTTTGTAAATAAATATAACTTGTAAATAAAACTCACTTCAAGTTGATTTTGTGGTTCCAACGGCCACCTTTGTTAAAACTTTTCATAAACATTAGCCATAGGTTTGAGTTATCATAGTGGTTGATGTAAACCTCACCTTATCCTTAGTGATTGGACTATAAGTCTTCCATACTTATTATAGGGTTAACCCCTCACTAGTATACTGAAGCTCTCCTCACATGGTGGATTGTTGATTTAGGTTGAGTTTTCTCCCTTTGATAACAAAAGACCTTAAGGCTTTTGATTAAATTAATTCACCAATCTTTGAGATTTTTACCCTGAACTACAAGGTTTTGATCCTACCTTTGTGATGGCACGTAGGCAATGGGTTCATCCATTCAAACAATAAATTTGTAAATATAATATATTTTCTTCTCATCCCTCCAATCTTGCTTGCACAAATATTTTCACAAATACCAAACTGCAACACACATTTGCAAAAAGGGCTCCCTTAGAGTACTAAGGATGTTTTGGGTGCTTAAAACCTTTTCATCTCATAACCAACCCCCTTACCCAGATCTCTGACCTTTTTATTAGTTTTTGATTTGATAAAACTTCTTAGTTGGCTTTTGTTCGCTTTTTAGCTTTTCCTTTGGACAAATAAAAGTGCGGCGGCGACTCGAATTGTATGTTTACTTTTTGGTTTAGTCAATAAACCATAAGGTAACGAATACCCCACTACACCCTCCATTTCATAGAATTCTTGAAGGTTTCATTTGAAATCGAGCTTGAACTTCATCTTCTGTTTGGAAGTTCAAACTCCAAGAATTCATTGCCTTCTTCATCTCAATTGGTTTCTGAAAGCAAGACGAAGAGAAAGCAAGCAAATCCAGATCAAGATCAAGTGAATTTGAAGCAACTCGAAGGTGATTTTTCAAAAACTTCATCTCTTCGATTCTCTCTCAATTCTTCACCATTCTTTGTGATTTTTGGTTAGCTGAAGTCCTATCAATGTAGGTAACAAGATTGAGTTGCTTTGAGGTCAAATCGAAGCAACTCAGTTCATGATCCTCAAAATTCAAATCCCTGTATCTTTTTATATACTTAGAATTGGAGAAAATTGAGGCCATATTCATGATCCTGAGAATTTTCTCTTTGAAATAGTGTCCTTGTTTGTCATTTTCCTTTGAAATGAAGTTGGACCAGTTCGGTGAAGGTCACCGGAAAAGATGACCGAAGATGACCGGAGCCCTAGCTCCGGTGGTGTGTTATCACGCTTCCTGGCTATCTGATCAAGTTGAAATATTATAATCTAGACCATTCCATTTGATTACCACACTTACATTTGTTTGACCAAGGTCCACCATGGAACACGCGCATGTGGCCATCAGATTTGCCACCTCAATTAATGAGGGAGATCTGATGACCCTTGTTTTTTCTATTTTTATTTTAATTTTTGAATTTATGTTTAATCCTTTTATTTTGTTTAATTCATAATAATTTCATTTTTAATCCAAAAATATGGGACTTTCACCAAAAATCTTTAAATATTTTCCTCTTTCATTTTTTGAATTAGAATTATTTTTTGGATTAATTTTGATATTTTTCATGAATTAACTATTTTTGTGCATATTTTTAATTGTTTAAAAATACTTCTGACTTTTCAAAAATTATGAAATTTTTTGACTAAGGTCCTTTGACCTTGTTTGACCTAGGATAAATCTCTTGGCCATTTATTTGGTGTTTTGAAGAGATTTTAGGTTTTGACTAAATTAATTTGAATTAAAATACATTTTTAATTGATTAATTGTGTAAAAATTATGTTGAGCCATATTTGTGGTCTTGTGATGTTTGACTATTTGTTTGGGTCTTGGTCAAGGTTGATTTGACTTTTGTTGGATTAAAATAATTGGATTTAGGGGATTGATGAAATGTATATTTCATCTCCCAAAATGATTGAATGATTTTAATTAGAAAAAATTCATCCCATGATTAATTTGTGTTTCTCTCATATCCCCTCCCTCTTCATCTTCATCCCATTCTCTCCCTCTCATTGGCCAATGAAATTCAAGATCCTAAGGCTAGTTGGTTCATCAATAACCTTGTGTTAGAAGAACCAATACAAGTATGGATGAGATAGTTTCATCCTTTGATCTTTTTTTTAGTGTGTGGTATGTTTTAGGAGTTTTGTTCATTATACCAAATCTCTAACATGCATTAGCCCCTAAATTTTTATTGCCCGGCCTCAGGTAGTTGTGACTTCTACATAAGTCCAATTACGATTGCTTAACATAGAGCTAAATTTTGACCCCAGAGGTATAACATTCTAGTAAGTGAAATTGTAAGTATCCCATCTTTCATGGTATTGTGTGGAAACTTGGCCTTTTTTCTTTCCTTTGGAAGATGTCTTGGTTCAAGGATCCATGCTTGTGAATAGATGGTTCAGTGTTCTCCAAAGAATGACTTAATCAATTGAGAAGCAAAACATCACTAACATCCAATTAACCTTGACTAACATTTGACCAACTCTTATTAACTTTGCTTTACTTTCAAGTCATTTACTTTATGCAATTTAATTTCAAGTCATTTACCATTCATTATCATTTGCATATCATTTAACTTGTTTATGTTTATGCCATTTTCACTTTGTTCATTTGAGCCATATATTGTGGTTGTATATATTTTGTTTGTGTATTTTGTTTGTGTTTGTGGTCTTAGGATCTTAAAATACCTAATAAACAATATAAACCCTAAAAAATGTTTGGTGGACTGTTGGGCTTGATCTGAACTTTTGGACTTAGGATTAGGCAACATTCCATATGCAAAAGAACTTGGCCAATGCCAACATTTTAAGATAAGTTATTGTGATTTGAGCCTTCATCTGATGCAAGTATTGAGATCTATTTGAACTTATATGCTACATAGTCTTGATGCAACTGTTATTTTAATCTTGTGTCTAATGCCTTATTTTGAGTTAATCAAGGAGCATTTCATCTGATACATGAGAAGACAAAGAATACTGCTAGCTGTGGGATTTGCTTGCTTGGATGTGGATATCTTTATTTGATGCCTTGATCTTTATGATGTCTCATATTGCTAATTTCCTGTTGATAATTGCTTGATTCAAAGTCCAAAGGGAAAATGGGTTTTCTATATGACATTCTTGTCTGTTGGATTGCATCCCATTGGCCAGAGCTTTTCAACTCTTAACTTTTAATTTTATGCTTAGGATTAGTCCCTTCATCTCCTCCCATTTCTTAAATTTCAAAATCTCTCCCTCTTTTCAAAAACTTTCTTTGCTTGTGATTTCAAACTTAGACATGTTTTAACGATTAGAAAATTTGGCCTTATGCCATTGAATTTTTTAACTTCTTTTCTTAAATCAAATTTGTAAATAAATCTAATCATATTGACTTAAAATTTCAAAAGACAAAAAGAACTAACACCCATTCAAACTTTTAGGCCTTTGTGCCTTTTTTTCATTTAAATTTTTGATTAAAAACAATCCACTCATTTCGAAGTTATTACCACGAACTACGAGGTTTTGATCCCTCATTTCTATGTTGGTACGTATGCACAAGTCCAAAGGTCTTGTCAAACACAAAAATATAATAAATGAATTCTTTTCTCATCCCCACACTCTATTTTCCTCAAACATCTTTTATACCAAAAACACATACACAAATAAAAAAGGGCTCCCTAGGAGTACCTAGGACACTTTGGGTGTTAACACCTTCCCTCTGTGTAACCAACCCCCTTACCTGTAATCTCTTGCATTTTATTAGTTTTGATTTGAAAACTTCTCATATTTGTGTTTTGTTCGTACTTTTCCCTTTTCCTTTGGAAACAATAAAAGCGCGATGGCGACTCTGGTTTTATTAACATTAAGTTTATCCATAACTTGATGGTCATGAATTTACCGCTACAAAAATTAAGTGGCGAATCTGCTGGGGAGCAGTCCCCAGTGGGTTTAGCCTACTTTTTATGTGTATATAATTGTATATTTAATGTTTGTATACTTGTTTTTGTGATATAATTTTCTTGTTGTGCTTGATGACCTCTGAGTGGTGAAATAAGTTCTAACCCGAACTTGAGTGCAATTAAGATAGGAGGATGGTATAGTCATGTTCAACTTGTGTGGAGTAGTCCTTAACAAGTCGGCTTGAGATCCATCTACTCAGTGAAGACCCTTTTGGAGCTATTAATGTCACAAAAGTTATTTATGGCTAAGCGTTACTTTCTCTAATTTGGGGTCCGAGAAGATGAGGACCGTAGAACATTTAACCCAACTTGGCCTATTTAGGACGTAGTGCGGAGACTGTTCAGGTGTAGACCTGATAACAGTTGTTATATGATACTACACTCAGACGAGTTTCTCTTGAGAATATTATGGGTTGATGAGTCAGTCATCCTAACCTATAATATCAGATAGATGGAATTAAGACTCTGGGAACTGTTTAGAACATGATCTACAGGTTTTTATCCTTAGTACACTCATTTGGGATGGTTCTTAACCTGACTCCATGCTCGTGACTCACAACAAACCCTTTGATTCTTGGTTGATCTGATCAAGTCTTGTCAATATAAATGGAACTTGGGTGTTGATAAGGTGAAAACCATAATCTACCAAATGGATGATTAATCTTGATAATGACTTGATCCATCCCTTGACCGTTGTTTGTGTTTTCCTTGTGTGTGATCCCCTATTTGTGATTGTTGCATCCATGCATTCATGCGCATCATAACATTCATCACACGAAAATAACTTCAAGGAACTGAGGTCTTATTTGCAAATATTTCCAGACCATGGATTTTGGACGAAGGAACACTAAGAAGTACAGTTTCAGATGTCCTGATTTGAAAGAGCTAAGGAAGTTGTCATCCTTTGTATTAGATCCCTTGGATTTCAAGCAACGTCATGGGAAACTTTTGTTTGTATTATCTGCTGATGTGGTTGAAGGACTCCTGAGTGTGATGGTGCAGTTTTATGATCCTCTCTACCGGTGCTTCATTTTTCCCGATTATCAGTTTGTACATACGTTGGAGGAGTATGCTCATCTCTTGGGTATGCCCGTATCTGACAAAATACCTTTTAGTGCATTGGAGAAGACTCCCAGATCTCATATCATAACTAAACCCCTTCATCTAAATAAATTTGAGATTGATGCTCATTTGGTGAAGAAAGAAGGTATTCTTGGGATGACTTCTGAGTTCCTCATTGGAAAAGCTACTGTCTTTTCTCAAGCCGGTATTATGGATGCTTTTGAAGCCATCTTTGTATTGCTCATCTATGGTCTAACTTTGTTCCCTAATATTAACGATTTTATTGATGTTAACATTATTAGAATCTTCTTGCTTGGGAATCCTGTACCTACTCTGTTGGGTGATATGTACTTCTCTTTGCATTTGAGGAATTCTAAAGGTGGTGGGACTATTGTTTGCTGTATTCCTCTTCTGTACAAGTGGTTTATTTCACACTTGCCTCAGACGCCCGCTTTCTTGGAGAACAAGCAATGTCTACAGTGGTCTCAGAGACTCATGTCTCTCACTAATGATGATATTGTTTGGTATAGTTCTGGATTAGGTAGCTTGGATATTGTTGATAGTTATGGTGAATTCTCTAATGTGCCTCTCATTAGTACACAAGGAGGAATCAACTACAACCCTGCTTTGGCTCGTCGTCAACTTGGGTTCCCCTTGAGAGACAAACCTAATAACACTCAGTTAGAAGGTCTTTTCTATCAAGAGGGTAAAGATCCCTAACATTTGAAGCAGAAGATGATACATGCTTGGCATAATATGCATAGGAAAGGAAGATTGGAGCTTGGTCCGTGCAACTGTGTAGCTTTGGAAGCTTACACTACTTGGGTGAAGAAGAGAGCTTTGGAGTTGAAGATGTCGTATGATTGTGAAAGACCTATGTCTTTGGTTGTGGCTAAGCCATCAACTCTCTATAACCAGAATATAGAGGAGTTGGAAGACGCGCTCACCAAGATGAAGCAAGAGAGAGATATGTGGGAAGAGAAGTTCCATGCTTTGAGCCAAAAGCATGAGGAGTTGCAGTTTGAGTTGAAAGACAAATACGCGCTTATTGAACTTCTTGAAGATCGAGCAATGAAGAGACATAGAGAGCCAGAGGGTCCATATTCCTCTAGTATGCCTCAACCTTCCAGTGCTTGGAAGAAGATTGTTGATCAACTTGTCCTTGGGAAACCTCAGATGAAGATATCTTTTGAGACTGAGATTCGACGTATCTGAAGGAAGTACGCGCCCTCAACCAAATCATCTGACACAGTTGCTAAGGGGTTCTTAGGATGATTAGTTTCCTTTTCTCTTATATTTGTTCTTTGGTTTCTGAAATTGTACTCAATGTAATCCTTCCAAATTTTATGAATAAAAGAGATTTTATTGTCAATCAAATCGTTATTGTTGTTATTATATATTTACAAATAAAACAGTATGTTCCTTGAAATTAAATAAACAAAAACGTTCCATTTCATGCATCATGTGCATAGCAGGTTTTCTTCTGCCAGATGTCTTATCGGTTATTCTTCTGTGCTTCAGCCAAGATGACTCACCGATACAACACTCGCGCCAATCAACCCAAGATCATGGAACATTTGGAACAAGAGAACATAGAGTTGAAGGACGAGATTACCCGGTTGACTGATATGATGGAGTCTGTTCTTGCTGTGCAAAATCAGTCTTCATTAACTCCTGTAACTCCTCCCTAGAGGACTGTCATTTCCGAGGTTGCTACCTCAATCGTTCCTATTGCTGCCAGCCAATCCGGTCCGTCTATGCCAGCTGGATTCCCGTGGGGAATGCCACCAAAATTTGTGCCTAAAGGGTTTCCACCTACCTTTGTTTCTATGCCGACATCTAGCCCAGTCATGTCTATGCCTCCTTCGGTTGTTCATACTTTGCCTCACGTTGAGGACACCATCTACCATTTTGAACCATCTGAGGGCCCAGACGTTTATGAGAAGATGGATGAAATGAAGGATCAGTTCCTTGAGATGCGAAAGGAGTTAAAAACATTAAGGGGAAAAGACCTTTTTGGTAAGAGTGCTGTTGAGCTATACCTAGTGCGAAATGTGAAGATCCCGATGAAGTTCAAAGTCCCTGACTTTGAAAAGTATAAGGGAAACACTTGTCCACTAAGCCACCTTGTTATGTACGCCAGAAAGATGACAACTCAAACTGATAATGATTAGTTGTTGATTCACTACTTTCAAGACAGTTTGACTGGTGCTGCTCTGAGATGGTATATGGGGATAGACAGTGGAAGTGTCCGTACTTTCAACGATTTGGGTGAAGCTTTTGTTAAGCAGTACAAGTATAATATGGATATGGCGCCTGATAGAGACCAGTTGAGGTCTATGTCTCAGAAGGATAAAGAGATGTTTAAAGAGTATGCTCAGAGGTGGAGGGAACTTGTTGCTCAAATTAATCCTCCATTGGAAGAAAAAGAGATGACGAAGATTTTCCTGAAGACTTTGAGTTTGTTTTATTACGGGCGTATGATTGCCATTGTCCCCAGTGACTTTACCAAAATGGTAAACATGGGGATGAGGTTAGAAGAGGGAGTTCGTGAAGGACGTCTGTCCAAGGAAGAAGTATCATCCAGTAAGACGTACGATGGTGGTTTCTCCAAAAGAAAGGAGGGGGAAACCAATTCAGTATCTGTATGGAGGCAGATGAGGCCTCATGTCAGAAGGAGTTCTCAATCGCGTCAGCATCAACATCAAGTTTCTTCAGTAATTCCCGTGTTCTCAAACAATTCCAACAACCAATCAGTTCTGATTCAACAACAACAACATCAACAACAACCGCAACAAAGAACCAACTATAACAACAACAATAATAACCAACAAAACTTTGAGAGGAAGAAGGTCCCTTTTGACCCTATTCCTATGTCATACACCGAATTATATCCATCCTTGGTTCTTAAGAACCTCATTCAACCAAGAAATCCTCCATAAATCCCTGAGCCACTTCCATGGTGGTTCAAACCTGAACTCTGTTGTGCCTTTCACCAGGGAGCCCTTGGCCATGACATCGAAAATTGCTATCCGTTAAAGTATGAAGTAAAAAAGCTTATGAAGATTGGGATGGTATCCTTTGAGGACCATGCGCCTAATGTAAAAGCCAATCCATTGCCTGCTCATGGTAATGCTACTGTCAACATGGTGGATGGTTGTCCTAGAAATTTCCGAGTCTTTGGTGTATGACGTATCCGTAAGTATCTGGTGGAGATACATAGAACTCTGTGTTTGATCAGTGATTGTGAGCATGACCATGATGGTTGTACAATTTTTAATGTGAACCCCCATGGATGTATGATCGACAAAAGAGATATCCAAAAGTTGATGGATGAGAATGTAATCCAGATTCAACAGTCGAGGGATATAGATGATGTGAATGTGATTGTTCTTGTATTCAAGACCCCGGAGCGAGTAGTGAATCAGTTTGATAGCAACAACATCAACATCATTAATAGATCGATATCGCCGTTGGTTATACAGTTAGCGGGTCCTGTCCTGTACGCATCCGATAAAGATGTGCCTTATCAGTATAATGCTACAATGGTGGAGAATGGTCAAGAGATTCCATTACCTGTGGCAGATTCTGTGGTGAATATAGCTGATATTGCAAAGGTGACCCGTAGTGATCGTGTCTTCGGTCCAGTTTTTTCGAGGGAGGTAGATGATGTTTCAATCAGTAAGAAGGTGGATGTACCTGTGGCGAATCCAGTTAGTACTCCAATGTGTCAGTCTAGTTAATCCAGCAAGCTGAAGCCTAATGATGATGATGATGTATTACGTTTGATTAAGAGGAGTGAGTTTAATATGGTGGAGCAGCTGCTCCAAACTTCGTCAAAGATTTCAGTGTTGTCTCTGCTAATGAATTCTGAGGCACATAGGGAGGCATTGCAGAAAGTGCTTGAGCAATCCTATGTTGACCACATTGTTGCTAACATCACTTCTTGCAATAATTTGAGTTTTTGTGATGAAGAGCTTCCTGAGGAAGGCAGAAATCACAATCTGGCACTACATATTTCGATGAAATGTAAGGAGGATGCATTGTCCAATGTGTTGGTCGATACCGGTTCTTCTTTGAACATGCTTCCTAAGTCAACCATGTCCAGACTTTCTTATCAAGGCACCCCTATGAGGTACAGTGGCGTGATTGTCAAAGCGTTCGATGGTTCCCGTAAAACCGTCATTGGTGAAGTGGACCTTCCAGTCAAGATAGGTCCGAGTGATTTTCATATCACTTTTCAAGTAATGGATATCCACCCGGCCTATAGTTGTTTATTAGGAAGGCCATGGATTCATGAGGCAGGAGCTGTAACATCTACTATACACCAGAAGCTTAAATTTGTGAAGAACGACAAGCTTGTTGTTGTTGGTGGAGAGAAGGCGCCTTTAGTGAGCCATCTGTCATCCTTTTCTTATGTTGGAGCCGAGGAGGAGGTTGGAACTTAGTTCCAAGCCTTGTCTATTGCTGAATAGAAGAAAACTGGGGCACCCATGTCTTCTTTCAAGGATGCTCAGAAAGCCATTGAGACTGGCAGCATTGATCAGTAGGGTCACATGGTAGAAGTTGCTGAAAATAAGAATAGGGCCGGATTGGGATTTCAACTAGGGTTGTTTAACGTCAAAGATGAAGATGTTCAACCGAGTTTCTGCAGTGGAGGGTTCATTCATGGTAATGATCAACACTCACCTGTTCTGATTAAGGATGGTGACGATGAAGACAAAGATTGCGCCAACTTTGTGACGCATGGCCAGACTTGCAACAATTAGGTTACTGTTGATATTCCTGTTATTGTTCACCTCTCTAAGTAATTTGTTTTTCATTTTTAAAATCATTCTCATATGCCCAAGGGAGAAGTGAACATTGTTAGGCATTTCAATTATCACCAATGAAATACAATTTTATTCATCCGCATCTATGATGTTTTATTTTTACTTTTTGCTTTTCTGAAAATGGTAATCACAAAAAACATAAATAAATAAATAATAATCTCCCATATGCATAATATTTGGTCACAATTCACTTCTCTAAAATCAAAATATCGAATCATTATGCAGGTTGGTTCCCAAACCCATTGAATACAATGATCCTACTCCCTCTCCAAACTTTGATTTCCCTGTGTTTGAGGCTGAGGAAGAAAATGATGAAGAAGTATCTAATGAATTATCTCGTCTACTTAAGCATGAGGAAAAATCCATTCACCCGTTTGAAGAGCAGATTGAATTAGTCAACTTGGGTTCCGAAGATGATGTGAAGGAAGTCAAGATTGGGTCTCAACTGTGTGCAAAGGATAAGAAGGGGTTGATTGATATTCTTCGAAAATATTCAGATGTTTTTGCCTGGTTCTATCAAGACATGCCTGGTTTGGATTCTGAGACTGTGGAGCATAAATTGTCATTGAAGCCAGAATTCCCGCTAGTCAAGTAGAAGTTGAGGAGAACTCATCCTGATATGGCAGTTAAGGTCAAAGAAGAAGTGCAGAAACAAATTGATATTGGTTTTTTTGTTACCACCGAGTATCCGTAGTGGATGGCCAATATTGTGCCTGTTCCTAAGAAGGATGAAAAAGTTTGTATGTGTGTCGATTATAGAGATTTGAACAAAGCTAGTCCAAAAGATGATTTTCCTCTACCACACATTGACATGTTGGTAGACAATACAACTAAATTCAAAGTCTTTTCGTTTATGGACGGATTTTTCGGTTATAATCAAATCAAGATGGCACCCGAAGATATGGAGAAGACCACATTCATTATGCCCTGGGGAGCATTCTGTTATAGAGTGATGACTTTCGGTTTATAGAATGCTGGTGCAACATACCAGAGAGCTATGACTACTCTTTTTCATGATATGATACATAATGAGATTGAAGTGTATGTCGATGATATGATTGCCAAATCAAGTGATGAAGAAGAACATGTTGAGCATTTGTTGAAGCTATTCCATCGTTTGAGGAAGTACAAACTCCGCTTGAATCCCAATAAGTGTACTTTTGGTGTTCGTTTTGGTAAGTTATTGGGGTTTATTGTTAGTGATAAGGGTATTGAAGTTGATCCTGCCAAGGTCAAAGTAATACAAGAGATGCTTGCACCCAAAACTAAGAAGCAAGTTAGAGGTTTTCTCGACCGCTTGAATTATATCTCAAGATTCATATCACATATGACTGCCACGTGTGCGCCTATATTCAAGCTTCTTCAGAAAAATCAATCTTGTGATTGGACTGAAGATTGCCAGAAAGCTTTTGATAGTATCGAAGAGTATCTGCTTGAGCCTCCGATTCTGTCTCCACCTGTTGAAGGAAGACCATTTATCATGTATTCGATTGTGCTTGATGAGAGTATGGATTGTGTTATGGGTCAGCAAGACGAAACTGGAAGGAAAGAATATGCAATTTACTACCTTAGTAAGAAATTCACCGACTATGAGACTTGATATCCTATGCTAGAAAAGACTTGTTATGCATTGGCTTGGGCTGCTAAGCGTCTGTGCCAGTATATGTTAAATTATACTACTTGGTTGATATCCAAAATGGATCCAATCAAGTATATTTTTGAAAAGCCTACTTTAACTGGGAGGATTGCCCGTCGGCAGATGTTGTTATCGGAGTATGATATTGAATATTGATCTTAAAAAGCAATTAAAGGTAGTGTCTTGGCTGTTAATCAATATGGTAATGGAATTGGGGAAATAATTATCACTCCTCAAGGCACTCATTTTCCGTTTACAACTAGATTGACTTTCAAATGTACAAACAATATGTCTGAGTATGAAGTTTCATTATGGGGCTTGAAGAAGCCATCGATCTCAGAATCAAGTATCTTGACGTCTATGGAGATTCAACTTTGGTTATGAATCAGATCAAATGTGAATGGGAGATGAATCAACCTGGTTTGATACCATATAGAGACTATGCGAGGAGGATTTCAACTTTCTTTACAAAGGTTGAGTTTAATCATATCCCTCGAGATGAAAACCGAATGGCATATGCTCTTGCAACGTTGGCTTCAATGATTATGGTGAAATTTTGGAATGAAGTTCCCAATTTGACTGTGATGCGTCTTGATAGGCCAGCCCATGTGTTCGCTATTGAAGATGCTAAAGATGAAAAGCCGTGGTATTTTAATATTAAGTGTTTCTTCCAAAGTAAGATTTACCCGCCTGGAGCGTCTTTGAAATATAAGAAGACTTTGAGAAGATTAGCTGGCAACTTCTACCTGAATGGTGATGTACTTTACAAAAGAAACTTCGATATGGGTTTTCTCAGATGCGTCGATAGACATGAAGCAGACATGTTGATGACTGAAGTCCATGAAGGTTCCTTTGGTCCTCATTCCAATGGACATGTTATGGCTAAGAAGATGTTGAGAGCAGGTTATTATTGGCTGACAATGGAATCTGATTGTTGCAAGTTTGTGAAGAAATGCCACAAGTGTCAAATTTATGCAGATAAGATTCATGTTCCTATGACACTTTTGAATATCATTTCCTCTCCATGGCCCTTCTCCATGTGGGGAATTAATATGATTGCCATGATTGAGCCCAAAGCTTCGAACGGACATCGTTTTATTTTGGTGGCTATTGATTACTTCACGAAGTGGGTCGAAGCGGCATCGTATGCGAATATGACCAAGCGAGTTATTATGAGGTTTATCAAGAATCATATTATATGTCGTTATGGTGTGCTGAGTAATATCATTACTGACAATGGATCGAACTTGAATAATAATTTGGTGGAAGCTCTTTGTATAGACTTAAAGATTGCACATCATAATTCTTCCCCATACAGACCTAAGATGAATGAGACTGTTGAAGCTGTGAATAAGAACATCAAGAAGATCTTTCAGAAGATGGTTGTAACGCACAAAGATTGGCATGAGATGCTCCCATTCTCTTTGCATGGGTACCGTACATCCCCACACTCTATTTTCCTTAAACATCTTTTATACCAAAAACACATACACACATAAAAAAAGGGTTCCCTAGGTGTACCTAGGACATTTTGGGTGCTAACACCTTCCCTCTATGTAACGAGCCCCCTTACCTGTAATCTCTGGCATTTTATTAGTTTTTATTTGAAAACTTCTCATCTTTGGGTTTTGTTCGTACTTTTCCATTTTCCTTTGGAAACAATAAAAGCGCGGTGGCGACTCTGGTTTTATTGATGTTAAGTTTATCCATAACTTGATGGTCATGAATTTACCGCTACAAGTTATATCTTATGGTACTCTAGAAAGTATGATGGCATGAAAATTATATTTAGCTATGAGGACTTCCCTAATATACCTCTTATTGGGACCCGAAGGTGCATTAATTCTAAATCAGTCCTATCTTTGAGAGAACTTGGGTACATAGTGGAGGTCCCTTCTGAAGATAAGTTATTGGAAGCTTTCTTGCTATGTGACTTTGGGGTTGGGATTCCATCTTTTTTCAAGAGAATCAAGAAGGCATGGGATAAAATCAACAACAAAAGGAAGAGATGATTTGGGAAAGAAGAATTGCATTGCAAAGGAACCTTATTGTCAGTGGATAAGGGAAAGAGTACAACTAATTAAATTACCCTTTAATGTTGAGACGCTTGTTCCTCCTCTAGTGCCTAAGCCTACTCATATCCCTATTGAGGAGGAAGAAAAACTCAGAGCTACTATAACTAGGTTGGTAAAGGAAAATGAAGAGCTACACTAAAGACTTTGCAAGATCACTTCAGAGAAGAATGTGCTCACATTAAGCCTTGGCAAGAGAGAAAAAGAGTTCTACGAGAGTCAGGGAACCGCCTCAAAAGAAAGGGGAAATATGCAAAAGGCTAAGGAATGCTTAGACACCGTTGGCCTTGAGGTTAGCGAAAGAAATTGTCGTAGTGCGAAAAATACATGAGTGCATCGCATGCTCGAAGATGCAATAGAGTTGCCACCAAAATTTATTTATTCCAAAAGGAAAGGGAAAGTATCGATAAAACCCAAGGAGAGAAGAAATAGGGTAAGGAAGTTAGTTATACAAGGGGAAGGTATTAGCACCCTCACATCCGTTGTACTCCATGGGAACCATTTTGACTATTCTTTGCGTATATGGATGTTACTATCTAAAGGTTACTTGTGATAAGGAAAAATAAGTTTAATAATCAGTATGCTCGCCAAGGATTTGAACCCTCATGCCTATGTATTCTCATAGTTCAATGAGAAAATTGTAGCGGTAAATTCATGATCATCAAGCTATGGATAAGCTAGACATCAAATAACAAGAGTCACCATCGCGCTTTTATTATTTCCAAGGGGAAAAGGAAAAAGTAAGAACAAAACACAAAAGTAATAAGTTTTCAAATCAAAACTAATAAAATGTCAGAGATTACAGGTAAGGGGGTTGGTTACATAGAGGAAAGGTGTTAGCACCCAAAGTGTCATATGTACTCCTAGGGAGCCCTTTTTGTGTGCATATGTATTTGGTACAAAAATGATATTTTCAAACAAATAGAATGGGGGGATGAGAAAAGAATTCATTAATTATATTTTTGTGTTTGACAAGCCCTTCGGACTTGTGCCTACGTACCAACATAAAGATGAGGGATCAAAACCTCGTAGTTCGTGATGCACATTTCAAAGTGGATGCATTGCTTTTAACAAAAATTAAGTTTGAAAGGCACAAAGGCCTAAAAATGGTTTAAATGAGTTAGTTCTTTTTGGCTTTTTGAAAGTTTAAGTCAAGTATGATTAAGTTTATTTACAAATTTGATTTAAGAAAAGAAGTTTGAAAATGCAATGGGATAAGGCCAAAGTTTCTATCTTTTTGCAAAATGGTCAAGGTTTAGAAAAAAATAAGTTCAATCAAAGAAGATTTTGAAAAGGGAGCGAGAGATTTTGAAATTAAAGAAATGGGGAGAAGATGAAGAGACTAATCCTATGCACAAAATTAAATGTTAAGGGTTGAAAAGATCTGACCAAATGGGTAGCAATCTAATAGACAAGAATGTCAATAGAAACCCAGAATTCCCTTGGACATTTTGAATCAAGCAATACACAAATGTACAATTATATCATCTTGAAGAGAAAAGGCATCAAATAAAGATAACCATATCCAAGCTTTAGCCACTCTATGATTTTCTTCAAATTAGTCCATGTAACAGATGAATTACACAAGTCACAGGTTCAAAATAACAGCTACACAATGATCATGTTGCAAATGAATTCAGAGGGATCTTGAATGATGTATCAGATGAAGTTTCAAATTGAAAGCACTTGGTTTCACAGAAAGTTAGCATTGGCCATGTCCTTTAGCATAGGAATGTTGCCTAAGTTCTAAGTCCATTTATCCAAGATCAAGCCAACAGTCCAAACAAAAGTTTTTTAGGGTTTTTGTTGTCATTATGTACATTAATGGTCAAAGACCACACAAACAAGCAAAGTATATACAAACAAGATATATCACACAATATGGTCCAAGTGGAAAAAGTGAAAATTTCATTAACATAAACAATTAGAATGATATGAACAATGGCAAATGAATAAAGGCAAGAATTAAATGACATTAAAGTAAATGGCTTGAAATTAAAAGTTAGTTGTTAATGAGTTAAAAGTTAGTATTATTTGGCTTTTGATTTTCATTTTAAGACATTCTTTGGAGAACACTCAACCCGCTTATCACAAGCATGGATCCTTGAGGCAAGACATCTTCCAAATGAAGGAAAAAAGGCCAAGTTTCCACACAATACCATGAAAGAGGGGAGATTTACAATCTCACTAACTAGAATGTTATGCCTTTTGTGTCACAAATTTAGTGCTATGTTAAGCAATCGTAATTGGACTTATGTAGAAGTCACAACTATTTGAGGTCGGGCAATAGAATTTTGGTGTTAATGCATGTTAAAGACATAATATTATGAATTATGCTCATGAAACATGCCACACACAAAAAAGAATATGCAAAAGCTGTGGCCTAATCTCATCCATACTCATGTTAATTTTTCAATCAACTAGCATTAGGACTTTGAGATGTCATAGGCCAAATGAAATGAATGAATTAAGAAGAGGAATGAGATGAAGTGGGAAGGGAATGGATCAAAACTCAAATTGGTCAAAAGAGGACTTTTACCAAATTAATATCATCCACTTATTTTGGGAGATGGAATGTACATTCCATCAATCCCTTAAATCCAATGATATTAACTTGACAAAGTCAAATCAACCTTGACCAAGGCCCAACAACAAGAGTCAAACACAAACAAGACATCACAATTGGTCAACAAAATTATTTGGCATTTATTCAAATTAAAAAAATGCTAAACTAAGGCATTTAAATTAAATATGGTTTATCAAATTCCTAAAACCTCATCAAAACACCAAATAAATTGCCATGAGATTTATCATAGGTCAAACAAGGTCAAAGGACCTTGGAGAAAAAGTTTCAAAATTTTTAAAGACTTAAAAGTATTTTTAAGCAATTAAAAATAAACACAAAATCAATTAAATCATGAAAAATATTAATAATGATCCAAAAGTTAATTTTAATTCAGAATATGAAAGAGGAAATTATTTGAGTTTTTTTGGTGAAACTCTTATTTTTTTGGATCAATATTAAAATTAATATGAATTAATAAAAATAAAAGGAATACAAGAAAATCAGAAAATAACAAAAAACGTGGACCACTTGATCTCCCTCATTAATTGAGGTGGCAAATCAAGTGGTCTTGAACGCGCTTTCTACCGTGGACTTAAGTCAATGTGCCATAGGGATGGTAATCAGAACCAACGCGTGAGATTAAAACAATTGGAACCAGATCAATGGCTCTGAACACTTCCAACGCATCGCCGGAATCCAAAGGCCGGTCATCTTCTCCGGTGACCCTGGCCGGACTGGTTCACTCATCACCATCAAGAAAATGAAAAAGGAGGAAATGATCTGAAAGAAAAAATGGCATAGAGCATGAATATGACCTCAATTTTAACTAACTCCACATATATAGAAAGATATGAGGAGTTGAATTATGAGGTGTGTCAACTGAGTTGCTTCGATTTGACCTTTAAGCAACACAATCTTCTTGCCTACATTGGTAGGACTTCAGACAACCAAATATCCAAGAGAATTGAGTGGAATTGAGAGAGAATAGAAGAGATAAAATTTTCTGGAAAATACCTTCAATGCAGGTCTGGATTCACTTGTTCTTGCTTTGGCCCGTGCTTGATCTTTCTCAGTATGCTTGCAGAAGTAGATTAGAATGCACAAAAGGTCTTGGATCCCTGGAGTATTGAATCTCAAAATAGTGAGGTTCAAACTCAATTTCCAAAGGAAATTCTTAAGATTATCCTCTCAAATGGAAGGGTTTGGTGTTTGGGATCAAAGCTGGCACGAAGGAGTCCTCAACTCTAAGCATATGGGGCTCTATTTATAGCTGAATCACATGATATTTGCACCTTACAATTGAGTTTCCAAAATTGGCAATGAGTGATTCATGTGTGCATGGGCATGTACAGGCCCATGAGATCATTCCATTTTATCCATAATTGAGTCTGAACAAGTCTGAAATCAAATTGGAGTGCTAGGCAATTGTACATGGAAGCTTGAAGTTTGATTTTTGCCAAATGATGATGCAATGTTCAAGCCATGTGCAGCCCATTTAAATCTTGTCCAAAATGGATGAAATTGGACTCTTTGGAAAGGTTAGATAAAGAGGAACAACATTTATGTTCAATACTTTTTCATTTGGAGCTTGGAACATGAATAATTTTGAGGTGGAAGTTTGGAAATTTCAACATGTTGAAATTTTTTCTAAGTGTCAAGCCATATATCTCAATATTCCACCTTGCTTAACCTTTTATGTGAGCTTTAAATGATAAAAATGTCTTCATAAAAGTTGTAGCTCTATCAAAGACCTTCAAAATGGTCATTAATTTCATGTCATTTGGATTTATAATGATAGAGGTATGCATTTTTGAAGTTTGGAAAAATCACTTGGTCAATGGTATTGGTCACAAAGGACCTATAATGTAACCTCATATCACATGATCATAAAAGTTGAATTTGCTCTCAATCTAAACATAAAAGTTGAATTAGACATCTTGAATTTGATTGTGCAACTTGGAAATCTTTCATCTCACAAAAATTGAGCAAGTTATGGCCTTGGGAAGTTGACTTTCAAATTTAGACAAAATGACCTATAATGTTTCAACATAGAAAATGATTTTCCAAGGAAAACTAGCTCTAGGTATCAACATGAAAGTTGTTTGGAATGTCATTTATAGTAAAGTTTCTCTTGGAATCATTTTCATATTGTGAAAATCGTAGGAGATAAGGTCTAGGGAGACCCAGTTTTGATTAGATGAATTCATCTGGCCAACCACCATCAACCAACTTGCTAACCTTCAATTCTTTTGACTTTCTTGGCTCATGGTAGATCATATATGCATAAGATGATGAATTTTTAAGTGTCCCTTGATAAATTTGATCAATTGGTGAGATTGCTTGTTGGAGAAGCTACTCAAGATACCTAGTTAAACTAGGGTTTCCAAGGCAAATCACCCTCAAACTCTTGAAGAAAACTTGATCAATATAACATATAGGAATCAATGGAGCTCATATATGATGCTCATAACCATTCTTGGATCAATTCATGGTTGTGCTCTTTGGCATGAGGGTCTCAAACCCTAGATATGAACTTGATAGATCAATGGAGATCATGCCCTACCTACAAAAGAGTTAGGCAAATACAAAGACATATTTTTGGTATTTTGGTTAGTAAAATGATGATATACAAGTATGATACAATCACATAATGCTTGGTGATCTCTCCCAAAACAAACCCAATGAAAGAGGGGTAAGGAGGATGCCAAGGTATAATCCCAATGCTAATGCTTATGATGAAATCGCATGAGGGATCTTTGGGTCGAAATTGGGGTCTTACAGTTGCCCCTATTTAAGGACATTCTATCTGAGGAGGCGAAGGTTAAAATCTTCATGTCGACTCAGTAGAATGGGCTTAAATAACAACATATAGAAACAAATTTTGATCCCTAAGAGACCTCATGATGCATATGATATGAATGTAAAAGTTAATGCTCTGTGGGGAAATACTGCCACAAAGGAACAAAAATCAGAGAGACCGAAAGTCCACAGGAGTATAATGTATTTCGTAAGGGAAACTCACTAGGGAGACATAGACTCTAAGGGAAAAAGGAATTATGCGTAGGCCAGGCTACGACTTAAAACTACTGGGGGACTCAAGGAATTCCATACAAACATGGAAATACTCAGCCGGGGAAACAACAACATCTGCAGGGGATACGAGTAAGTCAGGATAAAACTGAAGTACTTGAATCATGCAGGAAAAGCGATTTCACTAAGGAAATGCACACTCAACTCGACTAGGGAAGAAATAAACTTCAACATAGGAGGAGCAAAAATCTATTATCTACTGCCTGTTATTGGGTGAGGAGATAATAAAGATCTGACAAAGAGGACATCCGTCATCGGTTAGGATGAACATATCAAGGATGACTCGCTGAGAACCAACAGGAGGGAGTATTCATTACCGGTTACTGGGTAAGAATAACCTTGCTGGGAAAAACTGCAGAAAATAGGATTTACAACTACCAGTTACTGAGTAAAAGACCAAAGATGAGAATATTTGTCATCGGTTAGGATGAACATATCAAGGATAAACTCAACAGGGAAGAAGATCTGTCATCGGTTAAGATGAACATATCAAGGATAAACTTGCCTGGGAATGTCAAGGAGGATACCCGTCATCGGTTAAGATGAACATATCAAGGATAAACTAACTGAATAAAAAAGTAGGAATTACATCTATCGAATGCTGGATAGAAGACCATCAAAGAGAAAATCCGTCACCGGTTAGGATGAACATATTGATCGGAAAAATAGCAAGTGTACTATTTTTACCAATGTAGTAAAACGGAGTTTTATCTCCAAGTATCGATCTCAAGGATTGCGTAGGAAATACTTATTTTACTTTGATTCTATCAGAACAAAAAGATAATGGTTTGGTTGTTTTGGAATTCTAACAATAAACACAACAGACAGTAAAATATAACTTATTAATATAAAATATGCTAGGGGTAGTGGTTGATTTAACCAGTTATGAATTCAGTCAAGATTTCCTTAATACATATGAAACATTCAATTACCTAACCTCAAAATGTTCTTCCTTAAGTCCTTAAGGAAGAAACTATTAAACTACCAATTCTTACTCAAATGTCCATTCAATTAATCATTGGTTTTAATCATAAATAATATCAAGGTTTGCGGTGGTTTATAACAGTTACTAGTCCTAGATGATGCAATCATAAACCTAATTGTGTGAAAACCCTAACAATCACAATCCTGTTATTGATAGTCATAGATCAATTTGTATTTGTCCGATACAAAAGCATAATAACATCACACAATTGAATTGAAATAAGTAACATAGCAATAAGGAAATCATTTGTTCAAACTCATAACATACGATCAAATCAGGACCACCCCCCTAACATAGGGGGTTTAGCCTTTCATAGTATTCAAAGAAAGCATAGTATTGAGATTAAACATTACAAAGAACTAGGAGATTTTGATCTTCAATGGTCGAAGCCCTTGAATCTCGCCGTCTTCGAATCCGCCAGAATAGCTATCTCTCTTGTGCAGTGTTTTATTTCGTACGGCAAAAAGTGTTTTCTCCTTTCCCTTCCAAGCCTTCTAATAGCTTCAGATGAATCTCCTCCAAGCAAAAGGTCCAAACTACCCTTAATGAGCAGAATAGGTTCACAACGTAAAAGTTTAAGTTTCCAAGCCGCGCCCAACAACACGGGCCGTGTGTGTACACACGGGTGCCCGTGTGTGCTCTCTAAAATGATTATTTTCAGATTAAGTTACAGGGGAATCAACACGGGCCGTGTTCCTACAAACGGGTGCCCGTGTTAACTCTCTGTTTTTCTGCCTGTCCAACAACACGGGCAGTGTTGTGGCACACGGGTGCCCGTGTTGAACTACTGTGTCCAACAACACGGGCAGTGTTGTGGCACACGGGTGCCCGTGTTGAACTGCTGTATTTTCATATTTTTACCTTTCTGAGTATCCCCAACTCCACTATTAGGGCTTTTAACCCTGTGCAACGGCCTGTAACAATAACACTACCAAAACGAAGCGTAAAAGAGACCTTTTTGACATAAACATATAATAGAATGAAAGGCGATACCAAACTAATAAAACATGATAAATGACTCCGAAGCAACTAAAAAGAAACATAAATCTTACCAAAGTGATGAAAATATGTCGGATTAACGGTGGGAATTCAATGGAAATGGTGATCGATCACAACCCCAAACTTGTCTCATTGCTTGTCCTCAAGTGATGTATTGAGTCCAAACAAAGGTCACCCCCGAATTCCTTTTCCACAATGCAACCTAGTCTTTCACCATTTGTGTTCTTCCTTTCCAATCGAGTTTCAGGTCTCTCCGATTCAGACAGTTTACCACATTTCCACATCAGAAACCTCTTCTTCACCTGCAAGCTTTTCACACACTCACAATATCTCTCAGGGTTAGGTGTGTACACTCACAGCACAGTATGCAATACCAAACTCTTAACTTTGAATACATTCTAATGTCACTACCACAGTAGATTCCACACACTTTTCGAGGTATTTTTGGGTTGTAACGGGGCTTGGGTACGGTGGGATAAACAAAAAAATGGATAACAGAGGGTTTTGAACTCGGTAGTCATGTTGTGTGATTTTTCTTTCTCTTTTTCTCGTGCATCACGTATACTCTGGGGGGTTAATTTCACTCTTTTGACTCTTTTTCTACTCAAATTTTTCGAGCATTTTATGTGTTAGAGTCTTAAGTCTCGGCAAGTGCATTTTTCTCTTTTGTTTTTCTTTTCTCTTTTTTTCTTTTTTTTTCTTTTAAAGAACATACATACTATTTTTCTTTTTGTATGATCTCTTATTATGCACTTGCCTTCTCTTTCAAGATTTCCACCCCAAACTTAGTTTTATTGCACATCTTGCAATTCACACAATCATACCGAGTTATGGAAAAAAAATGAATGATTAAAAGTTAACAGGGGGTTTATGATGAATAATATTTAATAGTTAACAGGGGGTTTATGATGAATAAAATGGCTAAGGCTCAACGGGGTTCACGAAGGGAAACATACAGATAGGGATGGTTAGAAAGGCCCTGGCTAAACAAACAACTTGCCTCAGTGTGTGTTGTCATGCTGTGACGTGTTAACAGGACATACGCAAAATCAGAGTGATAAAGTCATACCTGGCTGAACTCTCATGCTGATATTTAGTGTTTGGCTTTTTGTGATCTCACCATGTTGGTTAGCTTGCAAGCTCTGAAGCCTCCTCGTGTTATGTGGTTCTTTTCTGACTTAGTTTTCCCTACCGCTCTCTTGGTCTGGTGTCCCCACATTATGTCCGACTTATTTTCTCAAGGTTGCATCAACTTCCGGGGTGCCTTATCAGCCTAAGTTTGAGGGGTGTCATTCATCCACTACCATTGATCCCGGATTCGTCCAACCATTTCTCATCACTCTGTACACACAAGTAAACAACGAAAACAAACAAAAACAATACGACGACAACAAAAACAAAAGCGATGGAAATAAAACATGAAAGGAAAAACCTCCCCACACCTGAACTAAACATTGACCTCAATGTTTAAATCCAGATACAAAGGGGACTCACAGCGACTACTGTTGGTTTACTGCACTTGTGTGGTTTCCTTCCATTTGGAGGTGTTTGTGACTTTACCCTTTTAATTCTCCTCCTCCCCTACACAAACTTTTAGCACACACAAAGAAAAATAAAAACGAAATAAATTAGAAATCAAACGCGTGGGTTGCCTCCCACGAAGCGCTTCGTTTAACGTCGCATGGCTCGACGATTCATTTCCCTTATTATGGGGGGTATTTCAGGTTCAAAACCTTGTTGCACCTCTTGTCTACAACATGGACATTGTCTCTTTTATCAGTGTGGACTCCTTTGTGCCACGATTCCTTTTTAACTATCCTTTCAGTGTTAGGAATCTTTCCATTTCGGGTGGCTACTGGCAGTGGTGAGCCTTTGATAGTATTCAATGTCCTGATTAAGCCCACTTGATACTGAGATTTTGTATCTTCCTCCATCTCCTGGTTTTCAATAGCATTCAATGTTATTTCCTTGTTGTGAACTTTCAAGGTTAACGTGCACTCATCCATGTCGAGCTTGCATCGACTCGTCTTCATGAAAGGTCGACCCAGAATGATGGGTGCCTCATTGTCTTCAGGTATGTCTAGGATTACAAAATCGACTGGGAAAGTCAAGTCCGCTATCGTTACCAGCACATCTTCAGCCATACCATAAGCATCTTTTCTTGAGTGATCCGCAAACTTCAGATTGGTCTTTATATCACTGATATTTTTAATACCCAGCCTGTGATAGATCGATAATGGCATCAGATTCACACTAGCTCCAGAATCTATTAGTACCTTTTTGAAGGTTCTTTCTTTGATTGTGCATGGTACTGTGACGATTCCTGGATCCTTTTGTTTGTTAGGAATGTTCTGCTCCAGGGAGTTTGCATTATATTGTTCCTTACCGGATACTTGTTCTTCAATAGTTGGTTTCTTTTCAGCCATTACCTCTTCCACGAATTTCTTGTACATGGGCATCCTTTCAAGTGCTTCAAACAAGGCCATATGACCCTCAATCCTTTTAAACATTGTCATGAATTTCTCCAAGTCTGACTCACTAGGTTCCTTCTTTGTCATTCTCTGAGGATAGGGCAACTTAATCACCGGTTTAGTTCCTTTTGTAGTTTCTTCTTTAGTCGGTTCTCTCGGTCATATAATTTTTTTCTTTTTAGCAACCTTTTTCTCTGTCGTCGTGACAGTATTAACATTCTCCTGACCTCTCGGATTTTGAACTGTTTCACTTGGTAGGGAACCTGGTGTTCGAGAACTTGCCAAATGCTATGCTATCTGCCCCAGTTGAACTTCGAGATTCTTTAGGGAGGCGGTGGTGTTTTTCTGATTGTTTCTAGTCTCTTCTTCAAATTGCATATTTTGAGCTGCCATCTTTTCAATTGCAATCTCCCAATCTGCCTTCCTTGGGACTTGTTGTTGCTGCTGCTGATATTGGTTTTGATATTGGCCTTGTACTTGCTGTTGCACATTCCCCTTCTGATCTTTCCACACAAAGTTGGGATGATTCTTCCACCCCGGATTGTATGTGTTGGAGTAGGGATTGTTTTGCTTTAAAAACTTGATATCTTCTATTTGCTATGGTGTTGCAAAGTAATGAACAATATTGTATAGTCCATTACAAATGCCACACACATCGTTTGGTGCCTGTTGTACTTGAGCCACTTTTTGAGCACCTATGTTTAGTGCTTTCAACCTTTTCTCTACCTCCGCAGCAACTGCTTCTTCAATTTTCACTTGTTTGTTTGTTTCAAGCTTCAAGTCGATAACTGCATATTTGCTTGACACCCTATCATATAACTCCAAATGTTCATTCGAGGCAATTGCTTCAATTATCTTCTTCATACCGGTGGCTGTTGCAAAGTTAGCTGAGCCACCAGCTGCTGAATCCAGGATTTCTCTCGTTTGAATTCAAAGACCATTAACAAACATTTGCATCTGCTCAGTTTCATCCATGTTGTGAGTAGGACAAGCCACTAGAATTCTCTTGAATCTTTTATAGGCATCTCCTAGTGACTCACCCTCCTTCTGCTTGAAATTTAGGATCTCGTATCTTTTTCTCAGTGACACTGATGCAGAAAAATATTCGTGCAAGAATGCTGCTTCCATCTCCTCCCATGTAGTGATACTGCCTGCAGGTAAGGAGTAGAACCACTCTTCGGCTTCATCTGCTAAAGTGAATGGGAACATGCGAAGCCTTATTGCTTCTTCGTTATGTCCAGGCATTTTAAGCGTTGTGCTCATAGTTAAAAACCTTTGGAGATGCTTGTTGGCATCTTCATTCACTCTTCCAGAAAATGATCGCCTTTCAAGTTGATTAATTGTGCTGGGATGCAGCTGAAATTGGTCTACATTTACCGGTTGGTTTACAATTGTCATACGACCACCCAGAGTGTTGGTTCCACCATAGTCACCGAGAAGTCTCTCTGGTGGTGGTGGTGGTGGTGGGTTTGCAGCCATAACTTCAGGAACTGTTTCCGCGTCTGAATCTGAATTCTCTGAGTGCACTGAAAAAACTTCCTCCTCTGCTTTGTCTGCTAATTCCAGTTTTTCTCGCTTAGCTTGTCTCAGTCTAGCGCGAAGAGTTCATTCTGGATCTGCGTCAAAAGAAAAATCCGCTGAGGCCTTACCTCGCATAAACTAGTTAGACAAATATTAGACTTGAATAACAAGATTGTCACAGGTAAAATTTTGGTTGAAGAGCAACAAAATTTCAATAGAATAAAAATTAAAATAGGTATTTTGGCAATCCCCGGCAACGACGCCAAAAACTTGATCGGAAAAATAGCAAGTGTACTATTTTTACCGATGTAGTAATAAATAGTTTTATCTCCAAGTATCGATCTCAAGGATTGCATAGGAAATACTTATTTTACTTTGATTCTATCAGAACAAAAAGATAATGGTTTGATTGTTTTGGAATTCTAACAATAAACACAACAGACAGTAAAGTATAACTGATTAATATAAAATATGCTAGGGGAAGTGGTTGATTTAACCAGTTATGAATTTAGTCAAGATTTCCTTAATACATATGAAACATTCAATTACCTAACCTCAAAATGTTCTTCCTTAAGTCCTTAAGGAAGAAACTATTAAACTACCAATTCTTACTCAAATGTCCATTCAATTAATCATTGGTTTTAATCATAAATAATATCAAGGTTTGCGGTGGTTTATAGCAGTTACTAGTCCTAGATGATGCAATCATAAACCTAATTGTGTGAAAACCCTAACAATCAAAATCCTGTTATTGATAGTCATAGATCAATTTGTATTTGTCCGATACAAAAGCATAATAACATCACACAATTGAATTGAAATAAGTAACATAGCAATAAGGAAATCATTTGTTCAAACTCATAACATACGATCAAATCAGGACCACCCCCTAACATAGGGGGTTTAGCCTTTCATAGTATTCAAAGAAAGCATAGTATTGAGATTAAACATTACAAAGAACTAGGGGATTTTGATCTTCAATGGTCGAAGCCCTTGAATCTCGCCGTCTTCGAATCCGCCGGAATAACTATCTCTCTTGTGCAGTGTTTTCTTTCGTACGACAATAAGTGTTTTCTCCTTTCCCTTCCGAGCCTTCTAATAGCTTCAGATGAATCTACTCCAAGCAAAAGGTCCAAACTACCCTTAATGAGCAGAATAGGTTCACAATGCAAAAGTTTAGGTTTCCAAGCCGCGCCCAACAACACGGGCCGTGTGTGTACACACGGGTGCCCGTGTGTGCTCTCCAAAATGATTATTTTCAGATTAAGTTACAGGGGCATCAACACGGGCCGTTTTCTTACACACGGGTGCCCGTGTTAACTCTCTGTTTTTCTGCCTGTCCAACAACACGGGCAGTGTTGTGGCACACGGGTGCTCGTGTTGAACTGCTGTATTTTCATATTTTTGCCTTTCTGAGTATCCCCAACTCCACTATTAGTGCTTTTAACCTTGTGCAACGACCTGTAACAATAACACTACCAAAACGAAGCGTAAAAGAGACCTTTTTGACATAAATATGTAATAGAATGAAAGGCGATACCAAACTAATAAAACATGATAAATGACTCTGAAGCAACTAAAAACAAACATAAATCTTACCAAAGTGATGAAAATATGTCGGATTAACGGTGGGAATTCAATGGAAATGGTGACCGATCACATATCAAGGATAGACTCTATGAGGAGAGAAAATAGGATTTACATCTATCAGTTACTAAATAGAATACCATCAAAGAGATAACCCGTCACCGGTTAGGGTGAACATATCAAGATTAACTCTGCAAAGGGGACAAAAAGCAGGATTTACAACTACCGGTTACTGGGTAGAAGACTGCAAAGAGAAGGAAACCCGTCATCGGTTAGGATGAACATATCCAGGATTAACTCTCTAGGAAACAAGAATAGGGATTACAACTACCTTTTTACTGGGTAGAATACCAAAGGTAAGAGTATCCGTCATCGGTTAGGATGAACATATCAAGGATAAACTCAAGCAGGGGAGAGAAAGATATCTGTCACCGGTTAGGGTGAACATATCAAGGATATACTTCCTGGGGAATTAGATCCACTGGGAATTCTATTGAGGAGAAAAACAGGGGTACTTTTGTCGGGTATTGGACAAGAAGTAACAAATTGCAAACTAAGAAGAATATTACCAGTTACTGGCCAATAAACTCTTAGGAGACTCGAAGCATCTATCTAGGTAAAAGCTAGACAGAAATAGTCAATCAAGACTCAACCCAATGAGGATATAACTCAAGGGGAGTGATTCCATCCAGATAAACAACTGGAAAGGAAACTGAAGTAATAATCACCCACGAGGAAACAAAACTTAGTGGGGAAGAGGAGAAAGGTTAAAGTCTTTCTGCCTAAGGGGCCGACGCTCTACAATTGAGGGAGGACAAACACCGAAGTTTGTATGGGGATAAAGTGTAACACCCTTCTAAAATACCCCCAAATATTTAATTAAAATAATAAATATCTCAATCAGAGTAAATATGCAATTAAGGGTGTCACACAATATTTCACACCATTCAACAATATAACTGTCATGCTCTTTTGTTAATTCAAAACATAAGCATTTTTGCATAAAACGCAGCGGATATAAATCTCATCAATCATGTAAACATGTAACATGTTGCATGTAAAATTATTCAATAAGGTAAAACATCCCATCCCGATGTTACATCTATCAGAGCACGACCCACTAAGGAGACTACACTAGACTCCAAGCACTAGCTTCTACTCAATCACTGCTCGTTACCTGAAAAATAGTTGTAAGGGTGAGTTTCTCAATCGATATAATAAGCATTATAAATTAACATGTAATGCCAAGTAATTTCACACATTCATCACCCTAATCAGATCATACATTCAGCAGCGGCAACATCAACTAAAATCATACTCAACTCAACCACAAAACACACGTATAATATTGGAATACATCCATTCATATTATACGCCATACAATACAAATGCAATGAGACTCCATGCATGCGGTACCGACTATTCGTGAACATATAGTTCAACTTCACCGACCAAATCCAGGTACGGCTACCAAGCTCACTAGTCCCACTCATTTGAGACCTAGTGACTCACATCACTAATTCCTCACCATGGGAATTAGCTACCACCCCAAGGGCCATGCTATGCACGCTAAATCACCTAGCATGCAAACATCAACAACAATTCACACTAACTCATCACTAATTCCTCACCATGGGAATTAGCTACCACCATAAAGGCCACAACATGCATGCTAATCACCTAGCAATGCTACATCATCAACAACAATTCAAGAATAGATATATGCTCACACTCTAAGCCATAAAACACTCTATTCACAAATGCACACATAACTGATACATTCACAGCATCATGCATACCATCACACATCATCAGTATTTTATCACATAAGCATATCATATCATGCCAAATAACAACCACAGTATTAGCACACTCTACTAATACCTATACTACTCACAACAACGGGGAATGTTCCCTAATATATCATACATCAGCTAAATCACATTACTCGGCTGAACAGCTAAAACTGCACAACAACAGCTCAGGAAAATCACAAGTCTGCCCATACGCGTACTGCCTAGTCCCATACGCGTATGGCCCATTCCTCAGCCAAATCCCATACGCGTAACACCATCTCATACGCGTATGCTACGCGTACCACTTCCCCATACGCGTACCAACAGAGACCAAACTACGTTCAAAACATCATCTTCCTCATCCATACGCGTATTGCCTAGTGCCATACGCGTACCATGCCATCTCATACGCGTATTGCCTAGTGCCATACGCGTATGACCAGAAACCAGACTTCCAGATCTGCTATGGCTTTCTCTGCTACGAGATCTATCCAATTCAACCTTCCACAGTCCAATTTTTCACAATAATCGTTCATATCATCTAACACGAATCATAACCTATTCGATCTCACAATTTCTAACACTATTGCATCTAATTCTTACGAATTTCCTTCAATTTTAATCCAGATTCGTTCATCCCAAAAGTTCACAATTTTCAGCATAATTGTTCCAATCAGAGGTAAATCAATGGTTTATCACTACCCATGACATATTATCCCATAATACCCATTAATCGACGATAAACCCCCCTTACCTGAGTTAATCCGGCAAATCTCTGAGCTTCAAGCTTTTCCTTCCTTCAACCCTTGTTCTCTGGCTTTCTTTGCCCTTTTCCACTTTTCTGCCTCTTTTCCCTTTTCACGTGAAAATAACTCTTTTTACCAAATGGAACCTTTTTACTGATTTCTACTTTTATTCCAATAATAACAATAAAAATAATCCAATAATAATAATCCCAATAATATTCCAATAATTATTATTCCAATAATAATAATAATTCCAATTATTTAATTAAATTAATAAATATATTATTAACTCAATTTAAATAATTATCTTATTTTATCGGGGTGTTACAACTCTCCCCCACTAAAAGAGTTTTCGTCCTCGAAAACATACCTCAAGTGAATAACTCAGGATAAGATTCCTTCATCTGACTCTCAAGTTCCCAAGTCACATTGCCACCTGCTGGTCCGCCCCAAGCTACCTTTACCAAAGCAATCTCTTTACCCCGCAACTGCTTCAACTCTCGATCCTCGATCCTCATAGGTGATGTTTCAACAGTCAGGTTATCTCTCACCTGGACATCATCTACTTGGACCACATGCGACGGATCATGAATGTACCTCCTCAACTGAGACACATGAAAAACCTCATGCAAATTCGCAAGTGACGGCGGTAAAGCGATACGATAGGCTACCTCTCCTATCCTCTCCAAAATCTGATAAGGACCAATAAATCGAGGTGTCAACTTCTTCGACTTCAAAGCTCGACCAACCCCAGTTATCGGAGTAACACGAAGAAACACATGATCTCCCTCTTGGAACTCAAGTGCCTTCCTTCTCTTGTCGTGATAACTCTTCTGACGACTCTGAGCAATTCTCATCTTCTCCTGAATCATCTTAATCTTTTCCGTAGTCTGTTGAACAATCTCCGGTCCAACCACAGCACTCTCACCGGACTCATACCAACATAAAGGTGTCCGACATCTCCTACCATACAAAGCTTCAAACGGTGCCATACCAATGCTCGAATGAAAACTATTGTTGTAGGTAAACTCAATCAAAGGTAACTAACAATCCCAAGCACCTCCTTTTTCCAAAACACAAGCTCTCAAAAGATCTTCTAGTGACTGAATCGTCCTCTCAGTCTGACCATCAGTCTGCGGATGATATGCAGAACTCAATCTCAAATTAGTTCCCAAAGCCCTCTGCAAACCTTCCCAGAACTTCGATGTAAATCTAGGATCTCTGTCCGAAACAATACTCGACAGAATACCATGCAAACTTACAATCTTCTCAATATACAACTCAGCTAATCTCTCTAACGGATAATCCATTCTGATCGGAATGAAATGAGCCGATTTCGTCAATCTATCAACAATCACCCAAATGGCTTCAAAATTCTTATTTGTCCTCGGTAACCCAGAAACAAAATCCATACTGATACTATCCCACTTCCACTCTGGAATAACCAACGGTTGTATTAGCCCAGACGACTTCTGATGCTCAATCTTTGACTTCTGACAAGTCAAACAAGAATAAACAAAACTCGCAATTTCTCTTTTCATTCCCGGCCACCAAAATAACTTTTTCAAATCATGATACATCTTCGTAGCTCCAGGATGAATACTTAAGCCACTACGATGTCCTTCCTCCAGGATACTCTTCTTAAGTTCGGTAACATCCGGAATACACACTCGATTACCAAATTTCAAAACACCATTCTCATCAACTCTGAATTCACCACCTTGACCTTGATTCACTAAAGTCAACTTATCAACCAAAAGCACATCGGATTTCTGACTCTCTCTAATCTCATTCAGAATACCACTCGTTAACTTCAACATTCCCAACTTAACACTATTGTGGGTACTCTCACACCCCAAACTCAAGTCTCTAAACTGCTCAATTAAATCCAATTCCTTAACCATTAACATAGACATATGCAATGATTTCCGACTCAATGCATCAACCACTATGTTTGCTTTACCCGGATGGTAATTCAAACCAAAGTCATAATCCTTCAAAAACTCTAACCATCTCCTCTGTCTCATATTCAGCTCTTTCTGATCAAACAAATACTTTAAACTCTTATGGTCGCTGAAAACCTCAAATCTTGACCCGTACAAGTAATGTCTCCATAACTTCAGAACAAATACCACGGCTGCCAACTCTAAATCGTGCGTCGGATAGTTCCTCTCATGAACCCTCAGTTGTCTCGAAGCATAAGCTATAACCTGCTTATTCTGCATCAACACACCACCCAAACCCAACAATGAAGCATCACAGAAAACCTCAAATGGTTCCGACGGACTCGGTAATATCAAAATAGGAGTAGTAGTTAACCTTCTCTTTAACTCTTGGAAACCTTCTTCACATTTCGAGTCCCAAACAAACGCTTGCCCCTTTCTAGTCAACATCGTCAACGGTAACGCCAACTTAGAAAATCCTTCAATGAACTTCCTATAATAACCTGCAAGTCCAAGAAAACTTCTTATCTCAGAAACCGACTTCGGAGCTTCCCACTTAGATACCGCTTCTATCTTAGAAGGATCAACAGCAACACCACCTCTGGAAATCACATGACCAAGAAAACTAACCTCTTTTAACCAAAATTCACACTTAGACAGTTTAGCAAATAACTTCTTTTCTCGTAGAACTCTTAAAACCATTCTCAAATGCTCAACATGCTCTTCTTCAGATTTCGAATACACCAAAATATCGTCAATAAACACCACAACAAACTGATCTAGATACGGATGGAAAATCCTATTCATATACTCCATAAATACTCTAGGCGCATTAGTCACACCAAAAGGCATTACAGAATATTCATAATGTCCATACCTTGTTCTGAAAGCAGTCTTCTGAATATCCTCAGCTTTCACACGTATCTGATGATACCCAGATCTCAAATCTATTTTGCTGAACACACTCGCACCAACCAACTGATCCATCAAATCATCAATCCTCGGCAAAGGATACCGATTCTTGATCGTCACTTTATTCAGTTGCCTGTAGTCCACACACAACCTCATAGTACCTTCTTTATTCTTAAATAATAACACTGGTGCACCCCACGGTGACACACTCGGACGAATAAATCTCTTATCCAACAGATCTTCCAACTGACTCTTCAATTCAGTTAACTCAACAGCAGACATACGGTACGGAGCCATCGATATCGGCCTAGTACCAGGTACCAAATCAATCGAGAACTCAACCTCACGCTCTGGCGGTAATTCATTCACTTCTTCAGGAAACACATCAGGAAAATCACACACCACAGCTAGATCGCAAATCGCCAGTTTATCTTTAGCCTCCAAAGTCGCTAACAGCATAAACAACTCTGCCCCATCTGCTACTGCCTCATTCACCTGCCTTGCAGATAGAAACAAACTCTTTTCTTCCTCAATCTCAGGAAAGATCACAGTCTTATCAAAACAGTTGATAGAAACTCGGTTAAACACCAACCAGTTCATGCCCAAGATAACATCGATCTGCACTAGTGGAAGACACACTAGGTCCATCCCAAAGTCTCTACCAAAAATACTCAAAGGACAATTTAAACAAACTGAAGTAGTAGTCACTGAACCCTTCGCAGGAGTATCAATCACCATACTTCCAAGCATCTCAGATATTTCTAACTTAAGTTTCACAGCACAATCCAAAGATATAAAGCAATGAGTCGCACCTGTGTCAATAATAGCTACAAGAGGAAAGCCATTAATATAACACGTACCTCGGATCAAACGATCGTCTGCAAAAGTCTCGGAACCCGATAAAGCAAAGACCTTGCCTCCCGACTGGTTCTCTTTCTTCGGCTTAGGACACTGTGGGCTAATATGACCCACCTCTCCACAGTTGAAACAAGTCACAGTCTTCAACCGGCACTCTGCAGCCAAGTGACCACCTTTGCCACACTTAAAACACTTCTTCTCATTACTGGTACACTCATGGAAACGATGTCCAGCCTGACCACATCTGTAACACTTAGCAGGTGCACTGGAGTCTCCCCCACTAGGCCTCTTCATCCCACTTTGTCTCTGGAAACCTTTGCCAGCTGCATACGGTTTCCCACGATCATTCTGATTCTTGCCTTTCCTATCAACCCTTTGCTGATAGCTCTCTGCTCTAGCCTTGGAATCCTGTTCAAAAATCCTGCAACAGTCAACCAAATCAGAAAACACTCTAATCCGCTGATACCCAATAGCCTGCTTAATCTCGGGACGCAACCCGTTCTCAAACTTCACACATTTTGAAAATTCCCCAGTAGCCTCGTTATAGGGAGTGTAATACTTTGACAGCTCTGTGAACTTAGCAGCATACTCAGTGACAGACCTGTTACCCTGTTTCAATTCCAAGAATTCTATCTCTTTCTTTCCTCTGACATCCTCTGGAAAGTACTTCCTCAGAAATCTCTCTCTGAATACAGCCCAAGTGATCTCAGCATTCCCAGCAGATTCCAACTCAGTACGGGTAGCAACCCACCAGTCATCTGCTTCTTCTGACAGCATATGCGTACCGAACCTGACCTTCTGGTTATCGGCACACTCAGTCACTCGGAAGATCCTCTCGATTTCCTTCAACCACTTCTGAGCGCCATCTGGATCGTATGCTCCCTTGAACATTGGAGGATTGTTCTTCTGGAACTCACTCAGTTGACGAGCAGCTCCCATTCCCACAACATTCGGATTTCCTCCAAGTACTCCAGCTAGCATACCCAGAGCCTCAGCAATTGCAGCATCATCTCTACCTCTTCCAGCCATCTCTATTCTGAAAACCCAACAATCTAAAACAATAAGTACTGATAGGGTTACACAACACCTATCCCGTACAGGGGAAACAGAATAATTACGACTCGACTCGACCGACTATGCTCTGATACCACTAATGTAACACCCTTCTAAAATACCCCCAAATATTTAATTAAAATAATAAATATCTCAATCAGAGTAAATATGCAATTAAGGGTGTCACACAATATTTCACACCATTCAACAATATAACTGTCATGCTCTTTTGTTAATTCAAAACATAAGCATTTTTGCATAAAACGCAGCGGATATAAATCTCATCAATCATGTAAACATGTAACATGTTGCATGTAAAATTATTCAATAAGGTAAAACATCCCATCCCGATGTTACATCTATCAGAGCACGACCCACTAAGGAGACTACACTAGACTCCAAGCACTAGCTTCTACTCAATCACTGCTCGTTACCTGAAAAATAGTTGTAAGGGTGAGTTTCTCAATCGATATAATAAGCATTATAAATTAACATGTAATGCCAAGTAATTTCACACATTCATCACCCTAATCAGATCATACATTCAGCAGCGGCAACATCAACTAAAATCATACTCAACTCAACCACAAAACACACGTATAATATTGGAATACATCCATTCATATTATACGCCATACAATACAAATGCAATGAGACTCCATGCATGCGGTACCGACTATTCGTGAACATATAGTTCAACTTCACCGACCAAATCCAGGTACGGCTACCAAGCTCACTAGTCCCACTCATTTGAGACCTAGTGACTCACATCACTAATTCCTCACCATGGGAATTAGCTACCACCCCAAGGGCCATGCTATGCACGCTAAATCACCTAGCATGCAAACATCAACAACAATTCACACTAACTCATCACTAATTCCTCACCATGGGAATTAGCTACCACCATAAAGGCCACAACATGCATGCTAATCACCTAGCAATGCTACATCATCAACAACAATTCAAGAATAGATATATGCTCACACTCTAAGCCATAAAACACTCTATTCACAAATGCACACATAACTGATACATTCACAGCATCATGCATACCATCACACATCATCAGTATTTTATCACATAAGCATATCATATCATGCCAAATAACAACCACAGTATTAGCACACTCTACTAATACCTATACTACTCACAACAACGGGAATGTTCCCTAATATATCATACATCAGCTAAATCACATTACTCGGCTGAACAGCTAAAACTGCACAACAACAGCTCAGGAAAATCACAAGTCTGCCCATACGCGTACTGCCTAGTCCCATACGCGTATGGCCCATTCCTCAGCCAAATCCCATACGCGTAACACCATCTCATACGCGTATGCTACGCGTACCACTTCCCCATACGCGTACCAACAGAGACCAAACTACGTTCAAAACATCATCTTCCTCATCCATACGCGTATTGCCTAGTGCCATACGCGTACCATGCCATCTCATACGCGTATTGCCTAGTGCCATACGCGTATGACCAGAAACCAGACTTCCAGATCTGCTATGGCTTTCTCTGCTACGAGATCTATCCAATTCAACCTTCCACAGTCCAATTTTTCACAATAATCGTTCATATCATCTAACACGAATCATAACCTATTCGATCTCACAATTTCTAACACTATTGCATCTAATTCTTACGAATTTCCTTCAATTTTAATCCAGATTCGTTCATCCCAAAAGTTCACAATTTTCAGCATAATTGTTCCAATCAGAGGTAAATCAATGGTTTATCACTACCCATGACATATTATCCCATAATACCCATTAATCGACGATAAACCCCCCTTACCTGAGTTAATCCGGCAAATCTCTGAGCTTCAAGCTTTTCCTTCCTTCAACCCTTGTTCTCTGGCTTTCTTTGCCCTTTTCCACTTTTCTGCCTCTTTTCCCTTTTCACGTGAAAATAACTCTTTTTACCAAATGGAACCTTTTTACTGATTTCTACTTTTATTCCAATAATAACAATAAAAATAATCCAATAATAATAATCCCAATAATATTCCAATAATTATTATTCCAATAATAATAATAATTCCAATTATTTAATTAAATTAATAAATATATTATTAACTCAATTTAAATAATTATCTTATTTTATCGGGGTGTTACATAAAGAACCACCATAACAGAGAATGAGAATCTCAAATCAACAAGATCAATCAAATATGACGATGCAAATATGCAAATTATGAAATTATATGAACGTATATGTATATGTATATGTATATATATGATGATTATGCTGACAAAACAATCACAAAGGATACAAAGGTGTCGCAAAGAAATTGAATCATCGGTACAATCCTCGGTCAATCCACAAAAAGAGGGAGACAATTGCTGGAGAATAGAGAAATCAATAAACCAAAGGCTCAAATCTAGCCGAGGGAGGAGTTCTGCTGAGGAGAGGCGAAATTATTGAGTTTGCAAGGAATTTTAGGTCTACGCCATATTAAATGGGAGACAGAAAACAGATGCTCAGAAACTAGGAGGAAACTCTATCTGGGAGCGAGTCAGATGGCGACTGGTGGGAAAACCAATGCGATTTACTGGGAAAACATCTTACTTTGCTGAAGCATCGACCCTGTTGGGGAATACAGAAATACTGCCAAGGAAATAACATGCCGCAAGGTACTGAATCAACCAACTTAGCCGGGAAAAAGAATCGGAATTTTTCCAGGGAACAAACACTTCACCAGGGGAACCAGATCAACACAAACGACTAGGGATACCCGAAGGGTCAACTACTTGGGGAATCTTTGATGCTTAGCACTTCAGGACTTGCTGCTCTTTGAAGTGCTGTTGATACTTCCTTTTAATTGCTTTGAAAGTTTCTTGTTTTTATATGTTTTAAGAAAAAGATTATTAAAAATTTTAAAATTTCAAAATGATCATAATAAAATTTAAACTATTGGCTGAAGTAGATAAGAGTAGAAACAATTTGACAAAAGCTCAACTTTATTTAATGGGATGGTAGTCTGTAAATGACAAGACTCCATAGATTTTTACAAAGCTGAAAATGGTAATTTACATGGAAAAGGGGTACATTGAATACAAATGATCCTTAATCCTTCTACCAACTCTTGATATCCACTGTGCTCTTGACCTCTATCGGGATGATGAATCGACGTCAACCCTTGTGCTCAACAAAGTCTTTCCAAAATTGGACGATCAGTAGATTGCAGTTACTTGCCATAATCCCTAATTTTTGCATAAGTTGCCCCAAGGTGGGGTACTCAACTTATCGGGAAATTTTCTGTTTTTTATGTCTCTAATTTTTGCCTGGATCGCCCTTTCAGGTTTTCAATCCACCGAGACGCTCTTTTTTGCCTAAGCCGCCCTTTCGGGTTTTCAACTTAGCGAGCTGTTCTTTTCTTTTTAGGCGAAGTATTTATTGACCGCATCTGCATTCACAGGACGACTGAACTCTTCACCATCCATAGTTGTAAGAATTAGAGCACCACCTGAAAAGGCTCCCTTAACAACATATGGGCCTTCATAATCCATTTTCCCCTAGAATCTAGTTTGAAAGACAAGATCTTCTTGAGTACAAGGTCACCTTCTGTAAACACACGAGGTCTAACCTTCTTATTAAAAGCTTTCTTCATTCTCTGCTGATATAATTGACCATGACACATGGCAGTCAATCTCTTCTCTTCAATCAAATTCAGCTGATCAAACCTGGTTTGACACCATTCGGCCTCAGTCAAACTGGCTTCCATGAGCACGCGCAATGATCTACGGGGAGCACTGCTTCCATAATATACACAAGTGAGAAAGGGGTTTCCCCTGTTGAAGTGAGGACGGATGTACGATACCCATGCAAAGCAAATGGGAGCATCTCATGCCAATCCTTGTATGTTACAACCATCTTCTAAATAATCTTCTTAATGTTTTTATTCGCAGCTTCAACAACCCCATTCGTCTTGGGTCTGTAGGGAGAAGAATTATGATGTGCAATCTTAAAATATTTGCAAAGAGATTCCACCATATTGTTATTCAAGTTCGATCCATTATCAGTAATGATCTTACTGGGAACACCATAACGACATATGATCTGATTCTTGATAAACCTCACAACAACTTGCTTGGTTACATTTGCGTATGATGCCGCTTCAACCCATTTTGAGAAGTAGTCAATTGCCACCAAAATGAAACGATGTCTATTCAAAGCTTTAGGCTCAATCATATCAATTCCTCACATGGAGAAGGGCCATGGGGAAGAAATAACATTCAAAAGTTTCGGAGGAACATGAATCTTCTCAGCATATATTTGACACTTGTGGAACTTCTTCACAAACTTGCAATAGTCAGATTCCATTGTCAGCCAATAAAAACCTGCTCACAACATCTTCTTCGTCATTGCATGTCCATTAGAATGAGTACCAAAGGAACTGTCATGCACTTCAGTCATCAATAAGTTTGCTTCGTTTCTATCCACGTATCTGAGAAAAACCATGTTGAAGTTTCTCTTGTACAGTATATCACCATTAAAGCAGAAATTACCGGCTAATCTTCTCAAAGTCTTCTTATCTTTCAAAGATGCCCCAGGTGGGTAAATCTGACTTTGGAGGAAACATTTGATATCGTAATACCATGACTTCTCGTCCTTGATCTCTTTAACAGCAAACGCATGAGTTGGCCTATTAAGACGCATCATAGACAAATTGGGAACTTCATTCCAATACTTTACCACAATCATTGATGCCAACGTTGCAAGAGCATCTACCATCCGGTTTTCACCTTTGATCTGATTCACAACCAAAGTTGAGTCTCCGAAGACATCCAAATACTTGATTCTGAGATTCATGGCCTCTTCAAGCCCCATAATGCAAGCTTCATATTCTTCCATGTTGTTCGTACACTTGAAAGTCAATCTAGATGTAAATGGTAGATGCGTGCCTTGAGGAGTAATGATCATTGCCCCAATGCCATTCCTATATTGATTAACAGCTCCATCAAATACCATGCCCCAAAAGGAACCCGGTTTTGGCCCTTCTTCAAGCAATGGGTCATCATAATCTTTCATTTTCCAGTACAAAATCTCTTCATCCGGAAAGTCATACTGCATTGACTGATAATCTTCAATTGGTTGGTGAGCCAAATGGTCAGCCAAGATACTACCTTTATCACTTTCTGAGATCGGTATTCGATATCATACTCTGATAATAACATCTGCCAACAGGCAATCCTCCCAGTTAAAGCAGGCTTCTCAAATATATACTTGATCAGATCCATTTTGGATATCAACCAAGTGGTATGATTCAACATTTACTGACGCAAACGCTTAGCAGCCCAAGCCAATGCACAACAAGTCTTCTCAAGCATAGAATACCGAGTCTCACAGTCGGTGAACTTCTTACTGAGGTAGTAGATCGCAAATTCTTTCTTTCCAGTCTCATCTTGCTGACCAAGCACACAACCCATACTATCTTCAAGCATAGTCAAATACATGATCAATGGTCTTCCTTCCACAGGTGGAGACAGAATCGGAGGCTCAAACAGATATTCCTTGATACTATCAAAAGCTTTCTGGAATTCTTCGGTCCAATCACAATATTGATCTTCCCGAAGAAGCTTGAATATAGGCGCACATGTGGCAGTCATGTGGGAAATGAATCTGGAGATATAATTCAAGCGGCCGAGAAAACCTCTGACTTGCTTCTCAGTTTTTGGCACAGGCATCTCTTGTATTGCTTTGACCTTGGCAGGATCAACTTCAATATCCTTCTCGCTGACAATAAAGCCCAATAACTTACTAGAACGAACACCAAAAGTACACTTATTGGGATTCCAGCGGAGTTTATACTTCGTCAAACGATGGAATAGCTTCAACAAATGCTAAACATGTTCCTCTTCATCAATCGATTTAGCAATCATGTCATCGACATATACTTCAATCTATTTATGCATCATATCATGAAAAAGAGTAGTAATTGCTCTTTGGTAAGTCGCACCAGCATTCTTTCCACCGAAAGGCATCACTCTATAACAGAATGTTCCCCAGGGTGTAATGAATGTTGTTTTCTCCATATCTTTGGGCGCCATCTTAATCTGATTATATCCGGAAAATCCATCCATAAACAAAAAGACTTTGAATTTAGTAGTATTGTCTACCAACATATCAATGTGTGGCAGAGGGAAATCATCTTTCAGACTGGCTTTATTCAAATCTCTATAATCGACACACATGTGGGCTTTTTCATCTTTCTTCGGCACATGCACAATATTGGCCACCCATTGCGGATACTCAGCGGTCACAAGGAAACCAACGTCAATCTGCTTTTGTATTTCCTCTTTGATCTTCACAGCCATATCAGGATGCTTTCTTCTCAACTTCTGCTTGACTGGCGGGCATTCAGGCTTCAATGGCAATCTATGCTCCACAATCTCAGAATTCAAACCAGGCATGTCTTGATAGGACCAAGCAAACACATCTTAATACTCTCAAAGAAGATCAATCAACCCCTTCTTGACATCTGAACATAGGCGAACCCAATCTTGACTTCCTTCACATTATCCTCGAAACCCAAGTTGACAAGCTCAATCTTCTCTTCGAACGGCTAAATGGTCTTTTCATCTTGCTCAAGAAGACGAGATAATTCATCACTCACTTCTACATCACTTTCCTCCTCGGCCTCAAACACAGGGAATTCAAAATTTGGAGAAGGAGAAGGATCATTGTATTCAATGGGGTTAGGAACCAACCTGCATAATGATTTGATATTTTGATTTTAGAGAAGTGGATTTGTGACCAAATATTATGCAGATGGACAATTATATTGTTTATTTATGTGTTTTGTGATTACCATTTTCAGAATAAAACAAAGAGTAAAAACAAGACATCATAGATGTGGATGAATAGAATTAATTTTATTAATGATCTATTTGAAAATGCCCAAACAATGTTCACTTCTCCCTTAGGCATAGGAGAAGGATTTTAAAACATATAAAAGCAATTACTTAGATCGATGCAATATAACAGGAACATCAACAGCAGTCCAATTGTTGCAAGCTTTTCCATGCATCATAAAATTGGTGCATTCTTCCTCTTCGTCATCCTCTAGCACATCAGCTAAGTGTTGTTCATTGCCATGAATGAACCCTCCGCTATGGAAGCTAAGTTGCATATCTTCAGTCCTTGTAGTTGATGAACCTTTCTGGAACCCCAAACCGGTTCTTCCTTTGTTGTCGGTGACCTCTACCATGCGCCCCCACTGATCCACATTGTCTTCTTCCACAATCTTCTTAGCATCTTTCAATGAGGATATAGGTGCCCCAACTCTCTTTTCAGCAGCAATAGATAAGGCCTGAAACGGAGTTCCAACCTCATCCTCAGCTTCCACGTAAGAGAAAGATGACAAATGGATAACCAACAACGCCTTCTCTCCACCAACAATCACAAGCTTTCCATTTTTCACAAATTTGAGTTTCTGGTGCAATGTGGAGGTAACAACTCCTGCCTCATGAATCCATGGCCTTCCTAACAAGAACCTGTAGGCCGGGTGGATATCCATTTCTTGGAAAGTAATTTGAAAATCACTTGTACCTATCTTTACTGGAAGGTCCACTGTCTTGCGCGAACCGTCAAAGGCCTTGACAATTACACCACTATACCTCATAGGCACTTCTTGGTATGACAACTTTAACAGAGTTGACTTTGGTAACACATTCAGTGATGATCCGGTGTCAACAAGCACATTTGACAAAGCATCCTCTTTGCAATTCATAGAAATGTGCAAAGCCAAGTTATGGTTCCTTCCCTCCTCAGGGAGTTCTTCATCACAAAAGCTAAGATTATTTCAAGAAGTGATGTTAGCCATAATATGATCGAATTGATCCACTGTAACATCATGTTCTACAAATGCTTGTTCTAGAACTCTCTACAGTGCTTCTCTGTGCGCTTCAGAATTCATGAGCAGAGACAACACTGAGATTTTTGAGGGGGTTTGGAGCAGCTGCTCCACCATATTGAACTCATTTCTCTTGATTAACCGAAGTACCTCATATTCATCGTTAGCTTTCAAATTGCTGGATTCACCAGACTTACCCTTTGAAACACCAACTGGATCTTCAACAGGCATTTCCACCTTCTTACTCACAACTAATTCTTCCTTATCCTTTGGGAACACCGACCCAAACACACGACCACTGCATGTCACCTTGGTAACATCAGCAATGCTCACCACAGAGCTAGTCATTGGCAACGGAACCTCTTGACCACCCTCTATCATTGTAGCATTATACAGATACGGAAGAGCTTTATCATATGAATACGGGGCTGGGTCCGCTAATCGTATTACCAACGGCGATACTGATCTATTGCTGACATTGTTACTGTTGCTGCTGTCTTACTGGATTACCAATCTCTCTGGCTTCTTGAAAATGGGCACTATGACATTTACATCGTCATTTACATGACGGGATTGAGCAATTTGAATCATGCCTTCATCCATCAGTCGTTGGATGTTCCTTTTCACAACTTCACAACCCCTCGGGTTAACACTACAAACAACACAACCATCATGGTCATGCTCGCAATCACTTACCAAAAAAATATCCTTATGCATCTGCACCAAGGACCTCCTGATAAAATGTACATCAAAAACTTTAAACTCGCCAGGACAACCATCCACCATATTCACAAAAGAGTTCCCATGGGCAGGCAACGAATTTGCTTTCACATTCGACGCACGGTCCTCGAAGGACACCATTCCACTCTTCATAAGCTTTTGAACCTCATACTTGAGCGGATAACAGTTCTCTATATCATCTCCGGGTGCTCCTTGATGAAAAGCACAACGGAGTTCAGGCTTGTACCACCATGGAAGTGGTTCTAGAATCTGCGATGGGTTTCTTGGTTGGATCAGGTTCTTGAGCACCAAAGACAGGTAGAGTTTTGCGTATGACATAGGAATCGGGTCGAAAGAGACCTTCTTCCTCTCAAAGTTTTGTTGGTGATGATTGTTGTTGGTATTGTTGTTGTTGTAGGTGTTTGCTCGTTGTTGTGGTTGTTGTTGTTGACGTTGTGGTTGTTGAACTGGTGTTGATTGTTGATTAGAAAATTCCGGGATAACGGAAGATACTTGGTGGTGATGTTGATGGGATGTTGGATTCCTTCTGATCTGAGGCCTCCTCTTCCTCCCACTACTTATTGTATTCGCTTCATCGTCCTTCTTCTTGCTGAAATTGCGACCATACCTCTTACTTGTCGATGCCTCATATTTTGACAAACGTCCCTCTCGGACTCCTTCCTCAAGCCTCATCCCCATTTTTACCATCTCGGTAAAGTCGCTAGGGGCACTAGCAATCATTCGTTCATAATAAAATGAACTCATAGTTTTCAGAAAGATCTTTGTCATCTCTTTATCCTCTAAAGGAGGAGTGATCTGGGCAGCCAATTCCCTCCATTTTTGCGCATACTCTTTGAATGTCTCCTTATCTCTCTGAGATATAGACCTCAACTGGTCTCTATCAGGCGCCATGTCCATGTTGTACTTGTACTACTTGACAAAAGCCTCTCCAAATCATTGAAAGTACGAATGCTAGCATGCTCCAACCCCATATACGAATGGAGCATAGCACCAGTCAAACTGTCCTGGAAATAATGAATCAACAGTTGATCATTATCGATCTGAGTAGACATATTGCGAGCATACATCACTAGATGACTGAGCGAACAAGTATTCCCTTTATACTTTTCAAAGTCAGGCACTTTGAACTTCACCGGGATCTTGGCGTTGGGCACTAAACACAACTCAGCAACACTTTTTCCAAACAAATCCTTACCCCTTAGCATCTTCAATTCCTTGCGCAACTCAAGAAACTGATATTTCATTTCATCCATATTCTCGTAGACATCCGGACCCTTAGACGACTCAGAGTGATAAATGGTGTCCTCTACACGAGGTAAGGTGTGCACAACGGGAGGTGGCACAGGCATTACTGGGCTAGATGTCGGCATGGAAGCAAAAGTAGGCGCAAAAACTTCAGGCATAAAGTTGGACGGCATTCCCCACGGGAATCCGGAAGGCATAGTGGGCACAAAATGAGCAGTAGCAGCAGGCATGGTAGAGGTAGCCACCTCTGAAATAACTGTCCTTGCAGGAGGAGTTACAGGCGTTGGAGAAGATTGACTATGAGCAGCAAGAATTGACTCCATCATGGCAGTCAGGCTAGTGATCTCGTCCTTTAGCTCTCTGTTCTCTTGCTCTATATGCTCCATAATTCTAAGATGATTGGCGCGGGTGTTGTACCGGTGAGTCAGCATGGCTAAAGCACAGAAGAAACACCAATGAGACATCTGGAAAAAGAGAAACCTGCTTATGCAAATGATGCATGAAATGCAATGCTTGATTATTTATTTTGTTTTCAAGGAACTTACTATATCATTTGCAAACATATATATCAATAATTTAAATAATTTTTATATGACCCAAAATCTCTTTTTCATTTATATAATTGGAAGGATTACACTGAGTACAATTTCAGAAACCAAGTGAAAAATACAAGAGAAAAGGAGACTAGTCATCCTAAGGATCCCTAACAACAATGTCAGAAGCCCTAGCTGAAGGCGCGTACTTCCTTTGAACGCGATGGATCTAGGTCTCGAAAGAAGCCTTCATCTGAGTCTTCTCGAGGACAAGATGATCAATAATCTTCTTCCAAGCAATGGAAGGCTGAGGTGTAAGACCCTAATTTTGACCCTAAGATCCCTCATGGCATCATATCATTGCTTAGTGCATTGCCTCAAGGATCATAGCATGTGTGGCTCCTTAACCCTAGGGATGGGACTTGTGTGAGTGGTTTGAGACCACCAAGCATGCTTGAATTGTATATTATTTCTTTTCTTATTATGTTTACTAACCAAAAGCACAAAAAACTAACTCTTTTGTTTTGAAGCTCAAGTGATCATGTGTGCCCTTGCCCCTAGGAGGCTCCTAAGCTCAATGAAGTGGCTAGGTGAAGATGAAAAAGCATGACAATGGTCCACAAAGCTCTTAATAATCATATATGTCTCCCAAGTATCTCAATTTTCCAATTTTATCAAGATAAACCAAGGGGCTTGAGGATTGTTTCCCAAGGAAACCCTAATTCAATTGTGCATTGACCGTGCCTTGCTCATGAAGCAACCTCAACCTATGATCAAATACAATCAAGGGAAGTTCTTTAATTTACTATTTTATTCATATATGAGCCTATGTGAGTATCCTCAATCGTTCATTCATCAAGATTTGAAGTTTGGCCTTGAGAAGTTGACCAGTCAAGTCATCTGACTAAACTGAGGATCCCTGAGACATAACTTTTGATATGTTTGTCAAATGAATATGACCCCAAGATAAAAAATGTTATTAAGAACCATATGAACAACTTTCATGTTCATAAAAAATCCATTTGAAACTTTGAAGGTCATCATTCATTTCAAAACATTATAGGTCATTTTGACTGAAACCCTAATTTTAGGTCAACTTCCCAAGGAACTAACTTCCTTAATTTTTAGGATTTTGAGATGATACAAATTGAATTAGAAAGCTTAAGATGTCTACCTAAAATTTTATGTTGGACAAAATTTCATAATCCTAAAAGGAACACATGTGATAATACAAAACATTATAGGTCACTTTGGACCAAAATCATTGAATTTGAAAAATGTCCAACTTCAAGTGCCCATAACTTTCTCATTAAAAATCCAAATGATGCAAAATTTAAGTCTACATTGATCATCTTGAAAATATATACAACTTTGATGTTAGAGGTTTTTCCATTTGAGGCTTGCATCATTGAAATAGAAGGGCTTGAAGTTGCTTGGTTTTGGTAAAAACATTTCAAAGGGAACCTAGACATGTTTTGTACCCCTAACTTCACAACCAGTTTTCATAAATTTCCAAACCCCAAATGGATTTTTACCCAACATAACTTTTGTTCCTTATTCAAAGAGATTTCCAACCATTACTGACATGACCATATTTGGATTTTCCATGTGGGAGTTTCGAAGAGATGAATGTTTATGTGCATTTTGGCATTTAACTTCATAACTTCATGTGCAAGCAAATACCAGGCTAATTGCACGTTCAAATCACTTGCATTTGATCTCAACTTGCATTTCCATTCACTTTTGGGCCTCACATGCGCCTGTACAGGCCCATGCATGGAGGATCCAAAATTCATGCACACGAGCAAATCACCACATTGCATCAAGTTCAACTATAAATAAAGGCTCTTGCTCATTCAAAATGGAACCTGAAGGAGATCTGAAATGCTGCAGAATTCAAAACCAAACCTCACTCAAAGGAATTTCAGTTTTCATTTTTCAATTTCAAGCTTGAATTTCAACATCATTAGTTAATCTTCAAGTCTTAATTCCTTAGCCTTGCATCATCATCACATCTCCAGATCAAAATTGGATCAAGAACTTGAGCAAATCGTGTTGTTCAAAGCTTCATTTCCGAGGTATATCACCAAACTTGTTTGATCTAGATCTTGAAGCACAATGTGAATTGCTTAAGTTTGGACTGTTTTCTGAAGTCCTCGAGCAAGAGGCAGGCCAGTGGTGGTCTTAATTTCATGAATCATGACATTTCAAATCAAACACCATGATCTTCAACCTCTGGTTTCTCTCTAAATAGAAACATTGAGGAAGATCCAAGGTTACAGGGGTGATGTACATCACCCCAACTTCATTTTGATACCATTGTTTTTCATTTTCATTAAGGTTGAAATCCCTGCGCGTGGTGGCCGAAATTAGTTGCCTGGCCGGAGAAGATGGTGGTTTCCACCACCATCCCCACGTGGGAGCACCAGAGCCCTCAGATCTCTCTCAAACATTTTAATCATGGTCGTGTGTTATGTTGACTTGTTTTAAATACATGTGTGATGCGCTTGACCAAGGAATATGGTATGGCCGCGCCTCTGAGCCGTGTGATGATGCCACGTCAATTAATGAGACAAATCCAATGTGTAACGGGGTATTCGTTACCTTTAGATTTATTGACTAAATCAAAAGTAAATCATACAATTCGAGTCGCCATCGCACTTCTATTTATCCAAAGGAAAGGTTAGAAAGCGAACAAAAACCGAGAAGTTTTATCAAATCAAAAACTAATTAAAATGTCAGAGATTTGGGTAAGGGGTTTGGTTATGCAATGTGAAGGTTTTAAGCATCCAAAACATCCTTAGTACTCTAAGGGAGCCTTTTTTGAAAATGTTGTATGGTAGGTTGGTATTTGTGAAAATATTTGTGCAAACATGATTGGGGAGATGAGAAAAGAATATACAAATTATTTACAATTTTGTTGTTTGAATGGATAAACCCATTGCCTACGTACCATCACAAAGGTAGGATCAAAACCTCGTAGTTTGGGGTAAAAATCTCAAAATAAGTTGGTGAATTGATTGGTCAAAAGCGTTAAGGTCTTTTGTTATCAAAGGGAGAAAACTCAACCTAAACCACAAATCCACCATGTGAGGAGAGCTTTAACATACTAGTGAGGGATCCACCCTATAATAAGTATGGAAGACTTATAGTCCAATCACTAAGGATAAGGTGAGGTTTACATCAACCACTATGATAACTCAAACCTAATAGCTAATGTTTATGAAAAGCTTTAGCAAAAGTGGCCATTGGAACCACAAAAACAATTTAGTGAGTTGTATTTACCAATTAGAAGTATTCACAAGAGGAAGTCAAAGTTAACTTAAGGTTCAATTCAAAATAAGTATTATGAAAAGAGTTTGAAAAATCAAAGGCATAACACCTAGGTTTCTAATTTTGAAAACAATGTCAATGTTTGCACACAATTTTTGGCTTGGGTTAGAGTGGAGAGAAGAAGAAAAGGGATAGGTCCTAAACATGCAAAGATGAGAGAAGAGAAATAAAACCACTTGGAGTTCCCTTCTTGAGATCATAAAGATGATCCAAGTTGCTCCTTTCCTTTGGACTTAGCAATCAATAAGCAATTAACTCAAGCAATCAAACAAATATTCAATCAAGCTCCTAGGATCCTCCAATTTGGACTTGTCTCTCTTATCTTGGATGCTCATGACAATGGTCCTTCTAATTGGCTCAAGTTTTGGGATCCCTACAACACAAGAACAAACACATCAAAAAGTTCCACAATGCAATAGAAAGAATGGACAAAGAGAGTTTAGATTATGGGTCCTTTCAATGTCATTTTCAAGATTAAGCATTCTAAAGACACGAGGCCTAGTTGCTCTTCAACATATTTAGAATTCTAAAGGCATGAGGCCTAGTTGCTCTTGAAACTCCATTAGGCATAGGTAAGGTCCTAATTCTAAGTTCTTTCTCCATTTGCATTGGGTTCACACAAACAAAACAAAACAAGCACAAGGTAATAGTATATACACAATAATATGCTCAAGTGAGCAAAAGGCAAATGGCATAAACATAAACATGAGCTCAAGTGAGCAAAGGGCAAAGACAATATGAATAAATGAGCAAGAAATTAAATTGCATTAAAGTAAATTGCAAGAATTAAATGCTTGAATTAAAAGTTAGTAATTAGTGGTTAGTGTTAGTGTGTCATAAGGCAATTTAGCGCTATGTTAAGCAATCATAAATGGGCTAATGTAGTAGTCACACCTATCTGAGGCCGGTCAATAAAACTGTAGGCAAATAAACACAAGTTAGAGATCATGATTAGTAAGTCAAGCTCCTACAACTTTCCATGCCAAAAGAAAAGAAGAATAACCTTGTATGGATTTAGGGCTTTTTGCTTGACCAAGAAGCAACCTATCTTGGACACAAAGCAATTCACTTGATCTTTGATCAAGATGATTTTGATTCAGATCAAAGAAGGTTAAGCCTCTCATATGTCAAGGCTAACCACAAATCATTAACTCATTGGTCAAAAAGAAAAAGAAGAAGATGAAGATGGAAATGGAATGTACAAAGTTGAAATTCAAATGACATAACCAAAACACATTAATCAAACATGAATGGAATCAACATCAATCAATGGTAAACAGAAGTGAGATGAAGATTGGAAGTCAAGAAAAGTCAAACATATTTTTTGGTATCTTTTGGAATTAAAATAATACATGAAATAAAATGAACAAATAAAGGTCAAACTTCAAATCCAATTCAAATCAACTTGGATAAGTCTAATTGGATCATCATAAGTCTAACATGGTCAAACAAGGTTTGACAATTTTTCTCAACATTTTTTGAAAATAGAAACTAATTTTAAACAATTAAAAATGAAGAAAAATAACATAATTGGACTAAAATCTAAAATAAATCTCAAATCAATTAAGAAATTGATGAGAATATTTTTCATAGATTCATCATCATCCAAAGCTATTAAGAAAATATTTATGGCATTTTTGAATATCAAAAAGTATTTTAAATGAATTAAAAACTAACAGAAAAGAAATAATTCACAAAAAATATTAAATTGAATCACAAAAATAATTAAAAACCATTTTTGGAAACTAGAATTTAAGAGAATTTTTTTGCAATTGGTCCCATATATTTGTGATTCCAAATAAAGAAGTTATGAATTTTTAAAATAAAATGGAATAAAAGAAAATAAAATGGAAATTCAGAAATTGGAAAAATCCACAGGCGTCAGATCTCACTTCATTAATTGACGTGGCTGATCATGTGGCTTGGAAACGCGCGCGCATGGTGCACTTTGGTCAACAGCGTTGCACAATGAATTAAAATAAGTCATAACAACAAAGGGTTGGGATTAGATCTGGAAACATTCATCCAATGGCCAAGGTTTGGACGCGTGGGGACGGTGGTGGACACCACCGTCTTCTCCGGTGAGAAGGCCTTCTCCGGCCACCAGTTGCAGGTTTTGAAACCTCAACTAAAACACGCGATCCATATACCATTCGAAAGCTGGGGTGATGTACATCACCCCCGTGACCTTAGTTTCTTCTCAAGATTCTTATGGAGGAAGAAATCTGAGATTGAAAAATGAGGTGTTCAATCTGAAGTTGTCCAATTCTCAAAATTAAAACCACAAATCAATTGTCTCTCACATGAGGACTTCATAGATGCCAACCAAACCAAGCAATGCACAATATTCCAAGAGATTCGAATCAAAACAGTTATGAAATAAACCTTTGAAGTGCAGCTTTTAAGAGCTTGATCCAATCCAATCCTTGAGTGTAGCTTGATCTTGAAGTAACAAGGAAGCAAGGATAAGGAATTTAGAAGCTGAAGATCAACCAGGGAAGTTGAAATTCAAGCTTGAAAAATGAAGTGAAATTTCAGAATTCCTTTGAGTGAGGGTTGGGGAGTCAGTTGAGCAGAGCTTCAGGCGCCTTTAAGTTGAGAAATGAAGTGAGCAAGCATGTCTATTTATAGCCACAACTGATGCAAGGCGTGGGAAACTCGTGTGTGCATGAACTTGGATCCTCCATGCATGGGCCTGTATAGGCGCATGTGAGGCCCAAAACCACTTGAAATTGAGTGTTGGACACTAATGAATGAAGTTTGGACGTGCAGATGGCAATGCATTAGCATGTGCAAGAAGATTTCACTTGGTTTCCATAAATAATCATAAAACTTCACCTCTTCGAATATGCCATTTGGAAAATTGAAACAAAAAGCATGTGGGTAATGGTTGTAAAGGTCTTGACATAAGGAACAAATGTTATTTTGAACAAAAATTCATTTGGAATTTGGAAAATATTGAAAACTGGCCATGAAGTTCAATGTACAAAACATGTATTTGAGAAATTTGCCAAAATGGACCAACTTCAAGCCCTTCTGTTTCAATGATGCAAGCCTCAAATGACAAAACCTTCAACATCAAATTTGTATATATTTTCAATAAAATTAATTTTGACTTAAATTTGGCATCATTTGGATTTTTTATGAGAAAGTTATGGGCACTTGAAGTTGGACTTTTTCACATTTCAATGGCTTTGGTCCAAAGTGACCTATAATGTTTTGTATTATCACATGTGTTTATTTTAGGATTATAAAAATTTGTCCAAAATAACAATTGAATTAGACATCTTAAAATTTCCAATTCACTTGGTCTCACCTCAAAATAATAAAAAATGAAGGAATTAGGTCTTTGGGAAGTTGACCTAAAATTAGGGTTTCAGTCAAAATGACTTATAATGTTTTGAAATGAATGATGACCTTCCAAGTTTCAAATGGATTTTTGATGAACAAGAAAGTTGTTCATATGGTTCTTAAGAATATGTTTTCTCTTAGGGTCATATTCATTTGACAAACACAACAAAAGTTAGGTCTCAGTGGATTTCAAAATAGTTAGATGAATTGACTGATCAACCTCTCAAGTCCAAACTTCAAATCTTGATGAATAAATGATTGAGGACAATCACATAGGCTCATATATGCATAAAATTATAAATTAAATAAATTCCCTTGATTGTATTTGATCATAGGTTGAGGTTGCTTCATGAGCAAGGCACGATCAATGCACAGTTGAATTAGGGTTTCCTTGGGACACAATCCTCAAGCCCTTTGGTTTATCTTGATAAAATTGACAAGTTGAGATACTTAGGAGGCATATATGATGATTGAGAGATTTGGGAACCATTTTCATGCTTGCTTTCATCTTCATCTGGCCATTTCAATGGGCATAGGAGCCTCCTAGGAGCCTTGGATCACATGACTGCTTAAGCTTCAAAACAAAAGATGTTAGTGACATACTTTTGTGCTTTTGGTTAGTAAAAAAAAATACGAAAAGCAATAATATACAATTCAAGCATGCTTGGTGGTCTCAAACCAACTCACACAAGTCCCACCCAAAGGTAAGGAGCCAAGATGCTATGATCCTTGAGGCAGATGCAATGAGCAATGATATGATGCCATGAGGGATCTTAGGGTCAAAATTAGGGTCGTACACAATGGCAACGCATTTTTTCTATTTTCTATTTTCTGTTTTAATTTCATTTATTTCCTTTTATTTTCAAAAAAATTCATAAATATTTTATTTGAAGTCACAAAAATATGAGACCAATGGCAAAAAATTTCTTGAAAAATCTAGTTTCATATTTTGATTTTTAATTATTTTTGTGACTTCATTTAATACTTTTTGTGAATTATTTAGTTTTTAATAGTTTTTAATTCATTTTAAATACTTTTTGATATCTGAAAAATCGAAAAAATATTTTCTTAACACATATGGATCATGATAAGTCTATGAAAAATAGTCTTATCAATTTCTTAATTGATTTGAGATTTATTTGAGATTTTAATTCATTTGTGTTATTTTTTCATTGTTCTTAATTGATTTTAAATAGTTTCTGATTTCAAAAATTGTTGGAAAAATTTGTCAAACCTTGTTTGACCATGTTAGACCTATGAGAATTTAATTGGACTTGTCTAAGTTGATTTGAATTGAATTTGAGGTTTGACCATATTTTGTCCATTTTAATTTTGTATTTATTTTAATTCCAAAAATACCAAAAAATATATTTGACTTGTTGACTGCTAATCTTCATTTCTCTTCTGTTTAACATTGGTTAATGCTGATTTAATTCACTTTTGACCAATTGTGTTTGACACTTTATTTCTCTTTCCATTTCATTTCATCTTCATCTCATTTTCTTTTTTCATTTTGGCCAATGAGTTAATGACTTATGGTTGGTCTTGACATATGAGAGGTTTAACCTTCTTTGATCCAAATCAAACTCAACTTGATCCATGATCAAGTGAGTTGCTTTGTGTCCATACAAAGCCTTCCTCTTTTCTTTTGGCATGGAAAGTTGTAGGAGCTTGGCTTACTAGTCATGATCTCTAGCTTGTTTTATTTGCCTATAGTTTTATTGACCGGCCTTAGATTGGTATGACTACTACATTAGTCCACTTACGATTGCTTAACATAACGCTAAATTGTCTTATGACACACTAACATAACCATACTAACTACTAACTTTAATTTGAGCATTTAATTTCTTGCAATTTACTTCTTGCTCATTTATTCATATTGCTTTTCCTTTTGCTCACTTGAGCACATATTTTATGTTTATGTCATTTTCCTTTTGCTCATTTGATCTCATTATTGTATATAAATATATTGTTGTCTTGTGTTGGTTTTGCTTTTGTTTGTGTGAACCCAATGCAAAAAGGAGAAAGGACTTAGAATTAGGACCTTACCTATGCTTAAAGGAGTTCAAGAGCAACTAGGCCTCATGCCTTTAGAATGCTAAACTTATTGAAGAGCAACTAGGCCTCATGCCTTTAGAATGCTAAATCTAAAAGTTGACTTCAAAGGGCTTCTTAATCTAAACTCATTCTTTGTCCATTTCTCTTATTGTGTTGTGAAATTTTTGATGTTTTCTCTTGTGTGATAGGGATTCCATATTGAGATGATAAGAAGGACCATTGTCATGAGTAGCCAAGTTAAGAGAGACAAGCCAAATGGAGATCCTAGGAGCTTGAATCTAAATTTGTGTGATTGTTTGTTATTTGCTAAGTCCAAAGGAAATGAGCATCTTGAATCATCTCTATGATCTCAAGAAAAGGAACTCCAAGGGTTTTATCTCTTCTCTTATCTTTGTATGCTTTAGGACTAGCCCTTCTCTTCTTCTCTCGACTCTAACCCAAGCCAAACTCTCTTTGTGCAAACTTTAACTTTATTTTCAAATTAGAAACCTAGGCCTTATGCCTTTGACTCTTCAAAATCTTTTCATTAATACTCATTGTGAATGAATCTTAATTCAACTTTGACTTCATTTTGTAAATAAATCTAACTTGTAAATACAACTCATTTCAAGTTGATTTTGTGGTTCCAATGGCCACCTTTGTTAAAAAAAATTCATAAACATTAGCCATAGGTTTGAGTTATCATAGTGGTTGATGTAAACCTCACCTTATCCTTAGTGATTGGACTATAAGTCTTCCATACTTATTATAGGGTTAACCCCTCACTAGTATGTTGAAGCTCTCCTCACATAGTGGATTGTTGGTTTAGGTTGAGTTTTCTCCCTTTGATAACAAAAGACCCTTAAGGCTTTTGATCAAATCAATTCACCAATCTTTGAGATTTTTATCCCGAACTACGAGGTTTTGATCCTACCTTTGTGATGGTATGTAGGCAATGGGTTCATCCATTCAAACAACAAATTTGTAAATATAATCTATTCTTTTCCCATCCCCCCAATCCTTTGGACATATTTTCACAAATACCAACCTACAACACATATTTGTAAAAAGAGGTTCCCTTAGAGTACTAAGGATGTTTTGGGTGCGTAAAACCTTCCCATTTCATAACCAACCCCCTTACCCAGATCTCTGACATTTTTATTAGTTTTTGATTTGATAAAACTTCTTACTTGTATTTTGTTCGCTTTTTAGCCTTTCCTTTGGACAAATAAAAGTGCGGTGGCGACTCAAATTGTATGCTTACTTTTGGTTTAGTCAATAAACCATAAGGTAACAAATACCCCGCTACATGAGGCATGCTAGAAGATGAAACCTCTGGCTCTCTCTGTCTCTTTATCACTCGGTCTTCAAGTAGCTCAATGAGTGTGTTTTTGTCCTTAGACTCCAACTGCAACTCTTTATGCTTTTTGCTCAAAGCACGAAAACACTCTTCCCATATGTCCTTCTCTTGCTTCATCTTGACTAGCGCGTCTTCCAACTCCTCTACATCTTGGTTAGGGAGAGTTAATGGTCAACCACAACCATAGACATAGGTCTTTGTAAGACCCCAATTTTGGCCCTAAGATCCCCCATGGCATCATAACATTGCATTTTCATAGCCTCAAGGATCATGAGCATCTTGGTTCCCTTTGCCTTTGGATGGGACTCCTTATGATTGGTTTGAGATCACCAAGCATGCTTGAATTATATATCGTTGTTTCTCTTATTTTTGTTTACTAACCAAAAGCACAAAAATGTGTCACTAACATCTTTTGTTTGAAGCTTGAGTATCATCCAAGACACTTTGTGGATTCTATTCGGGGTATCAGTCAATACATGGGAATGACGTGGGTTACTTCCAACATGTCCCAATGGGATCTATTCATCATTCAAAATGCTAATCTGGAAAGAGTAAAAGTCTGTTCCTGAGCTGTCAAGCTCTCTAAGCGAACCATTTCTTCGCTAGGCGAAGGTCTGAGCTGTCATGCTCGCTAGGCGAGCAAACCATTCGCTAGGCGAAGACCACGCGTTTTGAAAACATAACAGAATTTTGGGCCTGAATTGCATTCATTTTAAGCCCACCAAGCCACTAATATCAGGCTATAAATACTAGAGTTTCATTGAGACAAAGGACGGGGAGAAAAAGAGACAGAAAGACAGAGAGCAGAGAAGAGAGACCTGGGAACCAATCTGTAGCAACGTCCAGGCAGCTCTGAAAAGTTCACCCCGACTCACATACCTTTGCACCTCTGTCTCACGCAAACCCTAACATTGCTTTGCAAACCCAGCCGCGCCATTCGAGTTTAATCGATCTCTCCAATCAAGTTTGCCTTATTCCCATAATTTTATGCTCTTAATTTGAATCATCTGAATGTATGAGGTATCATTCAGTTTTGCCCACGGGTTTAGATATGCATGAATTTATAAACAGTACCTTGAATGTTTGATCACTTGATTTTTGAAAGGGAGACCATAGGGTTTGGAGTCCCTAAAATCGTACTGTTACCATGGAAAATCCAAAACCCACAGGCCTTCGCTAACACCTTCGCTAGGCGAGCCTGCAGTGAAGCTTCGCTAAGCTTTCGTTAGGCGATTCAGCGGCGATCGCGACAACATTTGATTTTTTCTGTTTGCTCTAACCTATTTTATGGCATTGTTTTCTCCTAATTTCATCCTTTTACTCTAACCTGTTTGTTGAGTTTTTGTGAGGGCTCGCATACTCTTGCAGGGATAGCTTGCTTGGTGTCCCACTTTATTTGTAGGATACCACCTGGAGGTTTATTCTGATTGCCCGTACTGACTCGCTTTCTTTGATGGTGTTAGCTTGGAAGGATCTCTGGGTTTCTTGTTTTCTTTATTTGCTGTTACTTCGGATCTTTATCCGTGTGGTAGATCTTAATCCCTTTTACATCTTTTAGCATTTTTACTGCTTTCTTAGCTGGAAGACCTCGATAGGAGGCAATGTTCTTGTGTGTTACTTTTGTGCTAAATACCTCCATGAAGAGGCAATTGACAGATAAAAGGGAATAGTAATCAATCCCCCGTTATTCAGTGTGTCGTTCTTTATGCTCACACTACGTGTCGATGCTTCAGAACAAAAGCCCAAGATCTTTTGTCCGGTCGGTCAGTGGAGAGGGTTCCACCTTTTTGAATCCCCACTTTTTGTCATGAGCTCACCCTGTCCAGGGTTAAGAGCTATGAGGTCTTATCCTCATTATCCTGTTAATCTGCTCACCCTGACGTTCAATGTCAGAGGTTAAGAGCCTGTTTGATTACCCTTCCATGGCTTGTTTGTCGAGGTTGATATGACCCCTCTTGACTAAAGCCCTACCCATGTATGTTCGAGCCCCTTGTTGGCATGTTTACTTTATGCATGTTTGTTCTGTATGGTGCGATCGTCCCCCTATAAGATTGCCAGGACTTCCTTTTTGCATGAGCATCTATAAAATACAAACAAACTCATTGATTTTTCTTCTCCTAAGAACACGTTCACTCCTTCTACTACAGGCGAGTAAGTCTCCAAAGGTCGAGCATCCGGTAGATTGCGTAGTAACGTCGTTCATCTAAAAAACACAAAGCAAACAAAAATAGGTAGTCGAACTACGTTTTGCTCTGATTCTCATTCCAGATGAGATACGTAGACATAAGACGCGATGTCTTAGCGAGCACACTCCTCTTTAACCCATAGGTAGCCGAGCTACGAAGACTCTGATTCTCAGATTCAGATGAGATACGTATGCAGTGGATGTGACATCCGTGTGAGTCATCTTCTTTTGACCCTTCTTTTAGTAAGCAGTACATTAGATAAACATACACACTTTTCTCACCCCTTCAATCATGTTTGCACAAATAAATTTTCACAAAAACAACAACCTTTGCAACAAATGTGAAAAGGGCTCCCTAGGAGTACCTAGGATGCTTTGGGTGCCTAACACCTTCCCATTGCATAACCAACCCCCTTACCCAGATCTCTGACATTTTTACTAGTTTTTTGATTCGATAAAACCTTTAGGTTTTTGTTCGCTTTCTAACCATTCCTTTGGATAAATAGAAGTGCGGTGGCGACTCGACTTGTATGATTTACCTTGGATTTAGTCAATATCTCTAATGGTAACGAATATCCCGCTACAGAAAAGTGGCGACTCTGCTGGGGAATAGAAAATCCTAGTGGGTTTTGCCTACTTTTCATATTTGTTGTATTGTATTGCATATTTTTTTTGTGTGACATATTTTTGTGCAATTTGGGATTACTGTATTATATGTAATGATTGGATTGCTTGAATATTAATTCCTTGTGTGCTTGGTGATCTTTGTGAGATGAGTTCTATACCCGAACTCGAGTGCACTTAGGATAGGAGAATGGTATAGTCTTGTCGACTTGTGTGGAGTTATTCCTTAGTAAGTTGACTTGCAAGCCCATTCACTTGGTGGAGGTCATGTTGGGATCAATAATGTCACACAAGTAGTTGTGGTTAGACATTACTTTTTCCAATATAGACCTTAGAAGCCAAGGACCTTAGTTTACCAAATCCATCTTGGCCTATTCGTAGGATGTAGTGTGAAAGTCGTTCAAGTGTAAGATTTGATACGATTGTTACGCGATACTACACTCATAAGAGTCTCTCTTAAGAATATTTTTGGAATACGAGTAGTCGTTCCTCCGATAATATCCAAAAGATGGGATGATGACTATGGGAACCTCTTGTAGAACACGTTTGGCAGGTTTAAACCTTAGTACACTCCCTTTGGGTGGTTCTTAACCTAAACTCCATGCTCGTGACTTACAACAAACCCTTGATTCATGGTTGATCCGTTCAGGTATCCTTAATATCAATGGATCTTGGGTGTTGATAAGGTGTAAACCATAATCCACCAAAATGGATGGTTGATATTAAGGATAACATGATTCATCCCATGACCTTTTATTTGGTGTGCTTTGCTTGATCCTTGAGTGTGATTGTTGCATTCATGCATCCATGCACCCATTTGCATTCATATCATCAAAATAATGAGAAAATTTTCAAGGAACTTAAGATGTCTATTTGCAAAATTTTCAGACATGGAAAGACAAAGAAGGAATACAAAGAAGTACAGTTTCAGACAACCAGACTTGAAAGAGTTAAGGAATTTGACATCTTATGTATTAGATCCCTTGGGTTTCAAGGCTCGTTTCGGGAAGCTTCTTCCTCTTCTGACCACTCAGGTGGATGAAGGATTGATGAGTGTATTGGTGCAGTTTTACGATCCTTTGTACCGTTGCTTCACGTTTCCGGATTTTCAGCTTTTGCCTACACTTGAGGAGTATGCTTATCTTGTGGGTATACCTGTTCTGGATCAGTTGTCGTTCAGTGGCTTGGAAAGGGTTCCTACTTCTCAAGAGATAGCAGACATGTTACACATAGATGAATCTCTGGTTGATGCTCATATGACTACCAAAGGGGGAATTCAAGGTCTCCCTTCTGAGTTCCTCATTGCTCAAGCTACTGTGTATGGGAAGGCCATGAGTGAGGACGCCTTTGAGGCCATATTTGTACTTCTCATCTATGGGCTAGTGTTATTCCCCAACATCGACAAGTTTGTGGATGTGAACGCTATTAGGATTTTCTCTACTCTTAATCCCATTCCGACTCTATTGGGCGATACCTACTTCTCTTTGCATATGAGGAATGCAAAGGGTGGTGGCGCCATTGTGTGTTGTTCGCCGCTGTTGTATAAATGGTTTATTTCTCACTTACCTCAAACGGTCGCTTTCAAGGAGAACAAGGAATATCTACGGTGGTCCACGAGACTTATGTCTCTCACTAATGATGATATCTCTTGGTATAACCGTGTGTATGATGGTGTGCAGATTATTGACTCTTGTGGCAAATTCTCCAATGTACCTCTTCTTGGTACATGTGGTGGGATTAACTACAATCCTATTTTGGCACGTCGGCAGCTTGGGTTCCCCCTAAAGGATAAACCCAATAACATTCTGTTAGAGGGTGTATTCTTTTAGGATGGTAAAGATCCCCAAGGCTTGAAAGCTAGGATGGTCCGCGCTTGGCGCAAGATTCATAGGAAAGGAAGGAAAGAGTTGGGTCCTAAGAATTGCATCGCTTTGGAGCCATACACTATTTGGGTTAGAAAAAGGGCGTCTGAGTATCTCATGCCTTACGAGTATCTGAGACCTACACCTATGATTATGGCTGGGCCTTCAACCCTCCCTAATCAAGGAGTAGAGGAGTTGAGAGACGAAGACCATTCACGTGCCTGGATCCGTGAACGTGAAGAGTTGCTTCAGCAGATTAAGGAGAAGGATGCGTTGATTGAGTTTCTTGAGCATCAGGTTATTGATGACCCTGATGATGTATGAACTTCTCTACTTCCTCAGTCTTCTAAGTTCTGGAAGAGGAAGTATGATCGACTCGCCAAAGAGAAGGCCGATATGGAGGCAGCCTACGAGAGGGAGGTGAAGAGGCTTCGCGCATCTTATCTTCCTGTGTCCCGAGCTTTAGATGATTATTTCTAGGGATCCATAGGATGATTATTTTCCTTTTCTCTTGTACATGATTGACGATGTTGCACTTCTTTTCCCTGATATTATTTGACGAGATATTTCCATATGTGATAAAATGCTTAATATTTCCAGAATTTGCAAATAAAACTCTAAAGTTCCTTTGAAATAAAAAACAAATCATATGCACAAGCATTGCATGCATCATATGCATAAGCAGGTTTTGTTTCCGGTCCCTTGCCCTGTGGTCTAACTCTGTGTCCTTCATTTATTTTGAAGATACGCTGACTCACCGATACTACACTAGAGCCAACATTTCAAGACTGATGGATCACTTAGAGCAAGAGAACCGCGAGCTGAAAGAGGAAGTGGCCAGATTGACCGCCCTAATGGAGTCATTCATGGCTGCCCAGAGCCAGTCTTCTCTGACACCTTCAACTCCTCCCCAGAGGACAGTTATCTTTGAGATTGTCTCCTCTACTGTGCCCGCTGCCAGTGCACACTTTGTTCCAACAGCCATGAAATTCGTGAAGAACAAGAAGCTGGTGGTGGTAGGGGGAGAAAGGGATCTCCTGGTTAGCCATTTGTCTTCCTTCTCTTATATAGATGCTGAGGTTGAAGTTGGAACTCCTTTCCAAGCGTTATTTATTGTTGAGCCTATTGAGAAAAGAGCTCCTTCATTTGCTTCCTACAAAGATGCAAAGCTGGCCATTGAGCGTGGTGCAACCACTGGTTTAGGAAAAATGATTGAGTTAGAAGACAACAAGTCCCGGGCTGGCATAGGTTTTTCTTCTGGTACTTTCAACAAGCAAGGGTTATTCAAGAGTGGAGGTTTTATCCACACTGGTCTAGATGAGGAGGCTGCTGCCGTCTTAGGAGAAGATACAAAGGATTCTGGCAACTTCGTCATCCCTGGTGGGGTCTGCAACAATTGGGTCGATGTGGATATTCCAACAGTTGTCCATAAGTCAACGTAATAATCACTTTGTTTGAAAACCCTTCTCCCATGCCAAAAGGAGGAGTGATGACATTGTTGGCGCATAAATACAATGATATCTTCATTCAATAAATTCATGTTAAATATTTGTTTTTCCATTTATTTTCCCTTTTCGCTTTTCGCATGAAATTGGTGATCACATAAAACCCTAAAAAAGAAAAAATAGAATAAAATCGATCTTTTCATATGCATAATGATTTGCCTTGTTTGAATTCTAAAAGCTTTTCATATCCAAAATCATTATGCAGGCTGATTTCTAGACCCATTAAACATAATGACCCAACACCATCTCCCAATTTTGAATTCCCTGTATTTGAGGCAGAGGAAGATGATGTTGAAGAGATTCCTGATGAGATCACCCGGATACTTGAGCATGAAGAGAAGATCATTCAGCCGCATCTTTAGAATCTGGAAACAATCAACTTGGGGTCTGAAGATTGTGTGCGAGAGGTAAAGATTGGGGCACTTCTGGAAGAATATGTTAAGAAGGGGTTGATTAAGTTGCTACGAGAATATGTTGACGCCTTTTCCTGGTCATATGAAGACATGCCTGGTCTAGATACTAATATTGTGCAACATTTCCTACCTTTAAAGCCTGAGTGCGTGCCTGTGAAGCAGAAACTCAGAAGAACTCATCCTGATATGGCAGTGAAGATCAAAGAGGAAGTTCAGAAGCAAATCGATGCAGGGTTTCTGGTGACTTCTACATATCCTCAATGGGTGACCAATATTGTGCCCGTGCCTAAGAAATATGGAAAAGTCTGGATGTGTGTGGACTATAGAGACTTGAATAAAGCTAGTCCGAAAGATGATTTCCCTCTACCACATATTGATATGTTGGTAAATAATACAGCTAAATTCAAAGTCTTCTCGTTTATGGATGGATTTTACGGATATAATCAGATTAAAATGGCACCCGAGGATATGGAGAAGACAACATTCATCACACCTTGGGGAACATTCTGTTATCGAGTGATGCCCTTCGGTTTGAAGAACGTCGGAGCCACGTATCAACGAGCTATGACTACCTTGTTCCATGACATGATGCATAAGGAGATTGAGGTGTACATTGACGATATGATCGCTAATTCAAGATCGGAGGTTGAACATGTAGAGCACCTATTGAAGCTTTTTCAGCGCTTGAGGAAGTACAAGCTTCGTCTGAATCCCAACAAGTGTACATTTGGAGTCCGTTCTGGCAAGTTATTGGGTTTTATCGTCAGTGAAAGAGGTATTGAGGTTGATCCTGCAAAGGTCAAAGCAATACAAGAGATGCCTGCGCCCAAAACTGAGAAGCAAGTCCGAGGTTTTCTTGGTCGCTTGAATTACATTTCCAGGTTCATATCCCACATGACTGCCATGTGCCACGGTCAGTTATATCAGTAAAGAATGAAGAAAGCTTTTGATAAGAAGGTCAAGCCTCGTGTGTTCCGAGAAGGTGACCTTTGTAACACCCCAATTTTGGCCCTAAGATCCCTCATGGCCCATAACATATCATATCATGGCCTCAAGGATCATTGCATACCCTAGCTTCCCTCCTAGTGGGTGGTTACCGTTGAAGTGTGGTTCTTGATCACCAGCTGAAGCAATCATCAGTCAAAACAGTCCAATCAGGCCTTGAGCAATAGATGGTGGCCATTCTTGAAGAATTTGGACACCATGATCATTCATCAAGAGTTCATATAACTTGTGATATCATTTGGAATCAAGATCTCAAGAGAAAAAGGCTTGGAATTCATCAGAACATGGCTCAGTCAACCAAAACCCTAGAAAAGTCAACAAAAGTCAACTGTGATCAACTGTGCATTTAATCAGGGATTTGAAGGTGTGAGATGGTTAGAAAGACCTCATGCATGTCTATATGAGCCTCATTTGGCATTTCAAAGATCAACATTGAAGGATTTGAAGTCAGACAAAAAGTTTCCCAAAATGGAAATGACCTGTAATTCTCACCTGCCCAAAATGGAAAGTTTTTCTCCCAAATATTACGTGTCCAAGAAAGCTTCAAATGGAATTTTGTCCAATATGAAAGTTGAAGATCTTGTTCTCACCTTTCCAAAAAGTCCAAGAACTCTCAATTCCATGTGTGGTTGTCAAGATATGGTCAGATCAATTTCAGAAAATGCCCGAATTCAAAGTGGCATAACTCGCACATGGAATGTCCAAATTGGATGGTTCTTCTTTGAGAAAACCACATTTGATATGTACTTTCATAATCCATCACCACATTTTGCCAAAAACCTTCACATAAAAAGGTCATTTTTCAAGTGCACTAATTAAAGACCAAGGGCAAAATGGTCCAACTTTCAAAATATTTGGAATTTTGGCATGGGACCAATTCCAATAGCTTCTAAATGCCAATTGTGACTTGTCCAAAGTGAAAAATTACTATTCCATTGCTTCTAACTCTCCAAGGGCAAAAATGCCAAATTGCACATATAAGCATATTTCACTAATTATCATTTTTTGGCTTAAGCATGATTATGAGTTGGATTAGGCATTAGTATATAAACTTAATTATAACAGAAACTCAGGACACTAATCACAATTTCAGATTCATCACAAAAATTCTAGAATTCTCTCAATTTTCTCCACTTTTCACACAAACTTTTTTTGCTCAATTCATCAAGAATCCATCAATCTTTGTGCAATTTTTTGCTGTATTCATCATTTGCAGGTACTTGTGGAGTTCTGTTTTTGGTAATTGGTGGAAGAACCGCGCACAATTGCAACTGTCCAAGCTTTGACCATCAATGGCAATCGGCAAATCTTCATGATCCAAGCATCGTTGAGCTGAAAATTCTTCGTCCTTCACCTTCCTAATCACAATACTCCATCTGTTTGCACGAATTGGATCCAAAAACGCACCGAATCTCCAACTGTCCATCAAGAAGGTTGGAATTCAACCTCTTTAATTCTTGTAATTACTATAGGGATTTGATAGTGCCTTGAATGTAGAGTAGAATGGAGTTTGAATCTTGCATTTTCATGGAGTATTCATGTAGATATTTGGATTTGAAATTTGTGTAGCAAAACTTTTCTTGAGAGGATCTTTATGTATGTTAAACTATAGACGAAACCATAGCCATATTTGTAATCCTGATCGAACAACGGTTCCAACGGTATGCGGTTTGTTTGATTTGGTGAAGAAAAGTTCTTGACCGAAGCTGCCGCTTGAAGAGCGAAGAACGCATGAAGAACGTGACAAATTCTGGAAATTTTCCACCTTCAATCCGTGCAAGTGCCTAGCCACTTTTGAAAACTTGTTTCCCACCATAACCGGCCAATCCACACGTGACACGGCATTAATGAGCACTTACCACGTTTTTTGGATATTTACGGAATCGCCATTGCTGTAAATTAATTCATTAAACCACTTAAATAAATATTATCATAATATTACAAAACTTAAAAAATTCACATAAAATTCAATACTAATCCGAATTAGGTGGGATTTTTTTTGATAGATTCCAATTTTTGTCTACTTTTTTTTAGGCATAGTAGTATAAGTTGTGCCTGGTAGAATTTTGGATTTGTATATTAATCTTGATCATGTGTGACATATTTGCATGTTTCACCATTTTAATCACCAAATGCTCATACATTATCCAAACTTAATGAAATTTAATATGATGATTCTTGATACATTTCTGGAGATTTTGGTATATCATTTGTGATTTTTGGACCTCTGGATTGTTAGATATGAATTATTCTTTTTGAGTGTGACAGTTTGTGTCACACTATGCTATGCTGAGTTCATGAATTAATTTTCCATGCTTCCCTTAGGCCAATGGTCCTGATTTTTTGCATGAGATGACTTGTATATGTTAACTTTCAACATGAATTTTTGTGGATTCAATTGATCCATTTTCTATTTGATTAGGATTTTTGATTGCTGCTTAGCATTTTTAGGGCTTTGCTTGTGTAACATTTTTACATATGTTGCCAAATCCTCATCCCTAATCATGTAAATATGAAATTTGGTGGAGTGCTTCCTAACATATTAAGCTTCCATTTGGCTTTGGTCCTACTCATTTCTAATTTGATTTCACTGTTTTACAATTGATTGAAGTTGATACTCATATTGTGACCTAGTTTTGATAGTGTTTTTTGCATGCTTTAACATGCTGATTTAATTGACATAGTTCCTTTTGTCCAAATGACATGAAAATTGACATGTAACTTGTTGAATGTCCTCTGTTTAGGATATAATTTTTGTGGAATTTACTGTGTTGTTTTGATATTTTTTTGGATGTAATCATTCTGGTTGTTCATATGTGATTCAACTTTGATCACTTTGCCTTAAATTGTGCATAAAATGAAATTAGTGCATAGTTTGGATATGAGACCAATTGGGATCTCTTCTTATTGGAATTATCTTGACTTTGATCATGATTCACTTGCTGTTTAAAGTTTTTTCCTTCCTTTGGACCCTAGGCTTGTCCTAGTGGTCTTGTTACTTATGTTTGAGCTTGACTTTGACTTTTCAGGTTAAAAAGCTAATGCCTTAAGGAGGTTGACTCATATTTGAGTTGAATTCATTTGACTAACTCTTTGTTTTGTAGGATGCTTATCTCATTTGAGCTTTGAGCCTTGTGCTTTGCACATGTTTGATTGCACATTATTGGTTGATCATTATGTTGTTGTTTTGTTTATGTTGGGATGCTGATTATATTTGATTGATTTCAGGTACCCTTAGTTGCTCAGTTCTCTTAAGAACTTGCATTGCTTTGCTTGTATAACATTTGCATTGAGGTATAACACCTTCTTCTTCATGTAGTCTGGAAGACCTGGCTTGTTATTTAGCCAGGCAACTGTCTGAAGTCCTCCTTAAGAGGCAATGTTTGTGATTGTTTATGTTTGTCCCAAGCAGGTAAAGTCCTTTAAATAAGGCAATTGGTGGATATAAGAGATATGTAGCCTATCTCCCACTATTTTGTGAGTCTTCTCCTTGCTCCCATTTCATGGTTGTAGCATTGAGATCCTAACCCAAGATCTATCGAGTCTAAAATGTGGAGAGAGTTCCATCTTTCTGAACTCCCACACCTTCTGATATTCAATACTCTCTCTGACCAGAGATAAGAGTGATGAGGCACACCCCTCATATCCTTTCATCTGCTTCACCTTAGCCCCTCAATGGCAAGGTTAAGAGCAACTTGAACCCTATTACAGTTGGCTTTAATGCCCCACCCTTTTGCTTGAGCCTCATTGAATGGTTATAGTATGTGCTACTTGAATTTATGTGATTGATTACTTGATTCATTTATACATGATTACTTGATTTGCCATTGTGCATTTACTATCATTGATCGCCATTGTGCATTTATCATCTTTGTTTGCCATTGTGCATTTATCATCTTTGTTTGCCATTAGTGCATGATCATTTCTTTTGTCCTTGTGACATTGATGTTTTCCCATTGAGGACAATTGTAAGTCCATATTGATTGGCTTTTGTTTCTATGACATGGAAGGGATAGAGTGTAAGACCACTTCATTGGTCACTCATATCCTCTTTGCTCTTTGATTGAGCTTGTTGTTGTATGTGAGGATTCATTGTAAGCCCATGTAACTTGGCATTTGTTCTCCTATGATCATATGTGGAGGTTAACCTAAGTCCAGATAGATTGGCAGTTGACTTCCATGTTTCGTTTTTGTTTTGCTTTGTGAGATTGGAGTAAGCCCATTTATTGGCATCCGGTATCATTGTTTTATTTTAGGAGATTGGTGTAAATCCATTTATTGGTATCCGGTATCCGCTTTTGTGTGAGATTGGAGTAAGACCATTGAGTGGCATCCGGTATCACCTTGTCTTTTATTTTACTAACTTGCCTTGTTGTCTTATTCCAAAGGACACACTTGAATCATCTTCTATATGATTTCAAGAGGTGAACCTCTAGGAAGTTTTACATTCCACCATCCATCCATTTTTGTTACAAATCCTTTTCACATTGTTGACTTTTCAAACTTGTATATACATGTTGTGCAAACATTCTCACCTTCTTTCCAAATTAGAAACTTGGACCTTAAGTCCATGATTTTCCAAACTTCATTTTTGTAAATACTTCATTTTGAATTGACTTTAATCATACTTTGACCACACTTTGTAAATAATCCAAACCAAATAACTTCACCCATTCAAATGATTTTGTGGCTTTGTCCATGTTTGTTAAGTTTTCATACATTAGCTATAGGTTTGATTTACCCTAGTTGGTTGATATTAATCTCACCTATTTGTCCTTAGTTGATTGAATTGTAAGTCTTCCTTGCTTATTATAGGGTTAACCCCTCTCTAGCAAGTTGAAGCTTTTCTCACATGGTGGACTTGTTGTTTCTTAAGGTTGAGTTTTCTCCCGTGGGTAACGTAAGACCTTTGAGCTTGTGTTTTAAAATTGAATCCACTAATTTTTGGAAGTTTTTATCCGAACTACGGCGTTTTGATCCTTACCTTTGATGGAAGGTACGTAGGCAACGGGTTCATCCGTTCGAACACAAAAATAATTAACATGTACATTCTTTTCTCATCATCCCACTCATGTTTGCACAATATGTCAAAAACAAATAAATATTTTTCTTACACAACAAATGTGAAAAAGGTTCCCTAGGAGTACCTAGGACGTAGTGGGTGCCTAACACCTTCCCATTGCGTAATTTACCCCTTACCCGATCTCTGATCTTTTCATTAGTTTTCTATGTGTAAAACTTCTTAGGCTTTTGTTCGCTTTTTAGCCAGTCCATTGGATAAATAAAAGTGCGGTGGCGACTCTATGTTCATTGTATACTTTGCTTATGATTTAATCAATAGATCATATAGCGACGAATACACCGCTACAGAAAAGTGGCGACTCTGCTGGGGAATAAGAAAATTCCTTGGTGGTATTGCCAACTTTTCACCATTATTGTGTGATATATTATTATTTGTTATTTGACATATTTTTGTACAATTTGGGATAACTGTATTGATTGTAATGTTTGAATTGCTTGATATACAATTGCTGTTTGCTTTGGTGATCTCTGTGAGATGAGTTCTATACCCGAACTCGAGTGCACTCTAGGATAGGAGAATGGCATAGTCTTGTCGATTGGTGTGGAGTATTCCTTAGCCAGTTGACTTGCGAGTCCATTCACTTGGTGGAGGTCATGTTGGATTAATAACGTCACACAAGTTATTTGTGGTTAGGCATTATTCTTTCAATCATGTGCCTTAGAAGCCAAGGACCTTAGTTTACCGAACCCATCTTGGCCTATTTTTAGGACGTAGTGCGGAGGTCGTTCAGATGTCAGTTCTGATGCGATTGTCACGCGATACTACACTCATAAGAGTCTCTCTTGAGAATATTTTTGGAATACGAGTATTCGTTCCTCCGATAATATCCGAGAGATGGGACGATGATTATGGGAACCTCTGGTAGAACATGTCTGGCAGGTTTAAACCCTAGTACACTCCCTTTGGGTGGTTCTTAACCAAAGCTCCATGCTCGTGACTCTCAGCAAACCCGTGATTCATGGTTGAGTCGTTCAGACACCGTTAATATCAATGGAACTTGGGTGTTGATAAGGTGAAAACCTAAATCCACCAAAATGGATGATTGATATTAGGGATACAATGAGCTTTCCCATGACCTTTGTCTGGTGTGCTTTGCTTGATCCTTGAGTGTGATTGTTGCATTCATGCACTCATGCATTCATCCGCATCCATATCATCATAAAAAGAAAATTTTCAAGGAACTCAAAGGAGTTTATTTGCAAAAATTTTCAAACGTGGAAAAACCGGGAAAATTTTTTCACCTGATATATCTGATGAGATGTTCTCATATACGATCAAAATGTTAATATTTCAAAGTTTGCAAATAAAACCCTCGAGTTCCTTTAAAATAAAAAACAAGCATATGCATAAACACTTCATGCATCATTTGCATAAGCGGGTGTTTTGTTCCGGTCTCCCGTCCTGTGGTCTGACCCTGCGATCTTCATTTATTTTGGAGACGCACCTTCTCGGTACTATACCAGAGCCAACTCTGCCAGATTTATGGACCGTTTTGAGCAAGAGAATTGTGGACTCAGAGAAGAAATTTGCCAGACTAAGTACTGTTGATGGATTTATTCCTTGTTAACCAATCCCGGGCTGGCATTGGCTACTGTTCTGGGGCATTTAATGAGCAAGGTCTGTTCACGAGTGGAGGATTCATCCATGATGATCAACCTGAAGAAGAAACTGCTGCTATCTTGGAAGAGGACGCAGAAGAATTGAACAATTTTGTCATACCTGGTGGTGTCTGCCACAATTGGGTCGCTGTGGAGGTTCCTACGGTCATCCATAAGTCAGCGTAAATTGTTCACTTTGTTTAAAACCCTTCTCCCATGCCAAAAGGAGAAGTGATGACATTGTTGGCAGCATATATACAATGATATTTTCATTCAATTAATGCATTGTTAAACATTTGTTTTTCCATTTGTTTTCACTTTTTGCTTTTTGCATGAAATCAGTGATCACAAAAAACCCTGAAAAACAAAGAAAACATTTTTCATCTGCATAAATGATTTGCTTGTTTAAATACAAAAGCTTCTCATTATCCATAATCATTATGCAGGGATTTCTAAACCCATTGAACATAATGATCCAATGCCGTCTCCCAATCTTGAATTCTTTGTATTTGAGGCAGAGGAAGATGATGTTAAAGGGGATTCCTGATGAGATTACCCGACTTCTTGAGCACCAAAGGAGCTCATTCAGCTGTATCATGAGAATCAGCGAAGCAGTCAAACTGGGGCATTACAAATGTAATGTAAAAAAAAAAGGGGGAAGAGGGTGAAAAAGATGAAAAAATCAAAAATCAAAAAAAAAATTTCAAGATTTCTTCAAAGGAAAAAAGAAAAATTATACCCTCAAGTCCCTAGTTGACTGATGCTGAATGGATTCAGAGTCGTTATGACCCGTTGAATTTGATCGAAGAGAAGCGATTAACTGCCATGTGTCATGGTCAGTTATATCAGCAGAGAATGAGGAAAGCATTCGATAAGAAGGTCAAGCCTCGTGTGTTCAGAGAAGGTGACCTCGTGCTCAAGAAAGTTTTGTCTTTCGTGCCCGATTCCAGGGGCAAGTGGACTCCAAACTACGAGGGTCCATATGTTGTTAAGAGAGCCTTTTCAGGCGGAGCTTTGATGCTTACAACAATGGATGGGGAGGATTTCACTCGTCCTGTGAATTCAGATGCAGTCAAGAAATACTTTGCCTAAAAAAAAAAGTAGTATATGCAAATGAAAAAACAGAATAGCTCGCTAAGTTGAAAACCCGAAAGGGCGGCTTAGGCAAAAAATGAGCGTCTCGGTGGAGAATCCGCAAGGGTGATCCGGGCAAAAGAGAGACTTGAAAAAAAAAAGCATATTTGCATCCCGATAGATTGAGTACCTCACTCTGGGGCAATCTAGGCAAAAATTAGGGATTTGGCAAGTAACTACATCCTGACAAGACTTTCTGGTCACCAGCTGTCTTTTCGTCAGAAGATTCTCGATTCGTCGTCAACTGAAGCTTCGAATACATCGAGATTCAAATTGGTGGAGAAAGGATCATTATGTTCAATGTAGCCCTCTTCCAATATATATCACTGATTTCAATTTTGTACAGATCTATGGAGTCTCGCCATTTGCAGGCTACCATTCCATCAAATAAATTTGAGCTTTTTATCCAATTATTTGCACTCTTATTTGTTTCAATTCAACAAATGTTTTGCATGTTTTAATTGATAAAATATCATTGTTTTAAACAAATCAAATTTTCCAAAATTGTTGTTTTAAACAAAGTGAATATTCAGAATGTTGAAAGGATACCTGAGGATGTCTCAGTGCTCTCCCAAGGGTGGTAGGATTCCCAACAGGTAAGACGTTTGTTCATATTCCTGGTTTGGTTATATCCCTTTCCCCAGGTCTTTGTTGGGGTTGTTCCTCAAGCAAAGTTGTTGGTGGGGTTGTTCCCCAGCATAATCGCAAGTAGAATGTTGTTGAAGACTCAGTTTTCTCCAGCAGCAGTTTCTCTCCAGCATGGATATTATTTTTTGGAAGATTCAGTCAGTGGGTTAACATCCCCGTATTTTACCTATCCTCCTCAGCGCAGTCGCGAGTAGAGTGGTTATTGATATCCCCATCATAGTCGCGAGCAGGTCGTTGTTACCCTCTCCAGTGCAGTTGCCAGTAGAGTTGTTGATTTCTCTCCATCAGAGTGTTGTTTCTCCTCAGCAGAGCAGGATTTATTTTCCTACTCAGTGGTGGATTGGGTTGATATCCCAGTATTTTCATCCATCTCTCCTCAGCATTGTCTGCAGAATGGTTGTTGTGGCATTATTGCCTGTTGAATTCTCCAATCCCTAGTATGGTCGGTTGACGGCTCTGTCATCCAGAGATTGGATTGATTTCCTGATTGTTCTTGATCCTCAGTAGAGTGGCTTATATTGCAGAATCTACTGATGTGATCCTTCAGATGCATATTCTCCCCGAGTAGAACGGTTTGTTGCAGAATCTACTTGCGTGATGTTTTCTCCTTCAGTGGGTTGTTCCCCAAGTGAGTAGCCGACGGTTTTCCCCAGTAGAGTTGCTTATGCAGTTATATTCTACTTGGATGGTGTTGTTCTCCTGCAGTGGGTTGTTCCCCAGATTAGTTTGGAGTTGCCGTGAATTTTTGTTTCTCAGTTGATGCTGAGATCCCCTGCAGGTGTTTTGAGAATTTCTCTTGTTCCCAACAGATTCGTCTTGGTGGCGGTTTTGCCCGTTGTGACTTTCTATGCCCTAAATGGGACTTTCGCTGATTCATTACTCAGAGATTTGGTGTACCCTGATATCTCCGATCCGCTGCTCCCCAGCAGTACCCGCAGATCTTTGCTTTATAGCATGTTAGATCTCCGCAGATTGGCTTTCCAGCTGGTTTTTCCCCTGGAAGTATAATACCGGACGTTTGACTCCTGGACTGTTGTGTTAGATATGTCTGTTTTGTCAGCATTCATCAAACATAAAACACGCATATTCATGCATATTCATGAAACATTCAGATATTCACGTTGCATTGTTTGCCATATATCTCTTATTTGTTTGTCTCCTGCTATGGGTTTCATAGATCTCTCTGAAAGATCTTCCCAAGCGGATGTCGGGTTTTAAATCTCTCAATATAGAGTCAGCCCCATAAGCAGAAAAAGTCTGTCTTTCATTCTGCAGTTCCCCACTGAGATATATCCTCGTGGATGACGGTTTCTTCCGTTTCCTCCCAACACATATATTGGGATGGAGTTTTCCTATTGAGTTATATCCTCATAGGACGTGTGTTGATTCAGTCTGTCTTTTCGGAATATTCCCGAATTGGCATTTTGTCGAATATCTTGTGCTTCCTAGTGGGTTGTTCCCCAGCGGAGTTTTCGGGCCTCTACCCTGATACCGGTAGTTGTAAGTCCTATTGTTCCTCCTTTCCTCTTGGCGGGATTTGTGGTTATATACCTTGTATTCCTCAGCAAGAGTCGATTGGCTTCTACCCTTATACCGGTAGTTGTAAGCCCTAGATTTTCCTTGCCCTTTTGATGAATTGGTGGTTATATACCTTTTATTCCTCGACAAGAGTTGTTGGTTTTCTGCCTAGTTGTGGGTAGTCGTGAATCCTATTTTCTTACTCTCCAACAGAGTTTGTGGTTTGTTATAAACCTCATTTTTGGTTTCTCGTGCGGATTCGTGATTTATTCTATCCCCACGCAGAGTTTTTGGTTTTCTACCCCGTATTCGGTAGATGTAAACCCTAATTTGTGGTTATTCCCACCAGAGTATGGCTTCTACCCCGTATCCGGTAGTTGTGAGTCCTATCTCTTTTCCCTTAGCAGTGGTAACCTTTGCGGTTCGATCTGACTATTGGTGAATTTTCTGTTGTTGTGGTTTCATCCCTAACGGAATTGGTATCTCCCTGTGGTGATTTTTATCCCCAGTTGAGTGTGTGGTCTTCTACCCCGTATTCGGTAGTTGTAAATCCCGTGTTATGGTTTTGTTCTCCCCATCGGAGTTTTGTACCTTGTGGTACAGGTGGATAATTGCCGGTTGCTTGCAATTTTATCCCAGCTGAGTCTTTGGTTCTACCCAGTAGTCGGTAGTGTTAACCTCTTGTTTCCTCAGCCAGATTTTTGGTCTTCTGCCCGGTATTCGGTAGATATAAATCCTAATCTCTTTGTGGTTATCTTCATTCAATATTCGATGTTGATATTCCTCCTTTCTTCTGGGTAGTTGCTCTTGAGTAAGCACTTGTATCTCCAGCAAATCTTCTGGATCATTGCCGTATGCTTGCAATGTTATCCTTTTTGAAGTCGCCAGTGGGTCCTTTCACCGTTTGCTAGTGATTTGTCCCCCGGATTATTGATTGATTCTCAATACATCCCCAGCCAGTCCCTGCGGATAATTGCCGGATGCTTGCAATTTACCCCCAGTGGATCGTCTTTCATTTACCCTTTTGCTTGGTAATGACTGTCGCTTGTTGATTGGTCATCTTTATATACCTAGTTTTGGTATCCCGATGCCTTTCTTTTCGGTCGATTTATCCTTTATTAACCCAGTAACCGGTTGTGGATAATCTTCCATGAGAGTGTATTATTCACGTTCTGATGGTAATGAATAATATATCTCATGCACTCTTCAATTGAAGCCTTTTGTGTTTCCCTGGTCGAGTAAGATTCGTTATTTCCCTTTGCGGAGTCTGTGACGGTGTATTCGTCGCTATATGATCTATCGATTAAATCATAAGCTAGGAGATACATTGAAATTTCGAGTCGCCACCGCACTTTTATTTATCCAAAGGACTGGCTAAAAAGCGAACAAAAGCCTAAGAAGTTTTACACGTAGAAAACTAATAAAAAGATCAGAGATTCTGGGTAAGGGGTAAATTACGCAATGGGAAGGTGTTAGGCACCCACTACGTCCTAGGTACTCCTAGGGAGCCCTTTTCACACTTGTTGTAAAAGATTATTATTTGTTATGACATATGTATTGTGCAAACATGATTGGGATGATGAGAAAAGAATATACATTTTATTATTATTGGGTTATTGGGTTCGAACGGATGAACCCGTTGCCTACGTACCTTCCATCAAAGGTAAGGATCAGAACGCCGTAGTTCGGCTAAAAGATTTCCAAAAGTGGGTTAGGTTCAATTTTAAACACAAACCCTAGGTCTTACGTTATCCACGGGAGAAAACTCAACCTTATACAAGCAACAACGTCCACCATGTGAGAACAGCTTCAACTGGCCAGAGAGGGGTTAACCCTATAATAGGCGAGGAAGACTTACAATTCAATCACTAAAGACAGAAGGCGAGATTAACATCGACCACTAAGATAAATCAAACCTATAGCTCATGTATGAAAAGATTAATGGACAAAGCCAAAACAAGTGAATGAGTGGAGTTACTGATTATGATTATGAAAATGGAGTCAAGGTATGATTAAAATCAATTCAAATAAGTATTATGAAATGAAGTTTGGAAAAAGGTCAAGGACTTGAGTCCAGGTTTTTAGTTAGAAAAACATGAAGATGTTTGCACAACACTTATGTCAAAATTTAAAAGGTATAGTGTGAAAAGGTTCTAAGACGTAATGAATGATGAATGGATGGATGGATAGTAAAACTTCTTAGAAGGTTCACTTCTTGAGATCATATAGCAGATGATTCAAGTGTGTCCTTTGGAATAGCAATTAATAATAACAAACAAGCAAAAGTAAAAGCGGATATCGGATGCCAATCAATGGTCTTATACCAATCTCCTAAAACAAAACGGGATATCAGAAGCCACTCAATGGTCTTACACTAATCTCCACAGGAAAAGAAATAAAAGCGGATACCGGATACCAATATATGGATTTACACCAGTCTCCTAAAACAGAACAGGATATCAGATGCCACTCAATGGACTTACACTAATCTCCTCAGAAGAAAACAAAAATGAAACACGGAAGTCAACTGCCAATCTATCTGGACTTAGGTTAACTCCACAGTATGCTCACAGGAAATCCAATGCCACATCACAGGGACTTACAATGGATCCTCACATACAAGAACAAAAGCAACAACATGATCACAGGTATGCAAATGCCAACTTACAGGGACTTATAATTGCAACCTCTCACACAAACTATGATCACAGGAAAGCAGATGCCAACTTACAGGGACTTATAACTGTAACCTCACATACAAATCAAACAGATCAAATTATGATCACAGGATAACAGATGCCAACTTACAGGGACTTACAACTGTATCCTCACATACACACAAATAAACAGAAGATATGAGTGACCAATGAGGTCTCACACTCTATCCTTCCATATCACAGGAACAAATGCCAAAGCAATGGACTTACAATTGTCCTCAATGGGCAAACAACAATGATAGCATCACAAAACAGATGAGATGATCATGCACTAATGACAATTGATGATGATGATAAATGCATAGCATACAGGCAAACAAGTGCACATGAAGCAATTAATCAATCAATGAATAGCAAACAGCACACTCTATAGCCAAACAATGGGGGCTCACACAAGAGGGTTTGACTTTAAAAGTCCACTGTGATGGATAAAGGTCGCTCTTAACCTGGCCATTGAGGGACTCAGGTGAAGCAGATGAATAGGAGATGAGGGGTGTGCCTCATTGCTTCAATCTCATATCAGAGAGAGCATCAAAGAAAGTGTGGGAGTTCAGAAAGTAGGAACTCTCTCCACATTATTGACTCGATTAGATCTTGGGTTTTTATCTCATTGCTTCAACCAGGTACTGGGAGCAAAGAGAGGACACACTGAATAGTGGGGGATAGATTGCTTATCCCTACCTTCCACCAATTGCCTTACTTGAAGGACTTTTCCTGCTTAGGACAAATATAAACAAACACAGGCATTGCCTCTTAAGGAGGACTTCAGACAGTTTGCCCGGTCAAATAACAGACCGGGTCTCCAGACTACATGAAGAAGAAGTAATTATACCTCAAAGCAAATGCTAAAAAGCAAAGCAAGCAAGTAAGTTCAAAGAACTTAGGCAACTAAAGCACCTGAAAAAAGTCAAACTCATTAGTAAACAAGTCAACAGTCAAAATCAAAGGAAATAAACCAAAAGTCACACAGTGGGACCAATTGTGCAAGGCACAAAGACTCAAGCATATGAGTCACCTACAAAACAAGGGTTAGCACAATATAAACAATTCAAATCAAGCACATTAGAATGATCCTCAAGGCATTGATGCTTAACCTGAAACAGATGAACTCAACATAAGCTCAGAAGACCACTAGGACTAGCCTAGGGTCAAAGATGAAAGAAAAAGTCAAGGCAGCAAGCAATGTTCAATCAAAGTCAAATTCAATCATGTAGGAAAGTAAACACAATTGGATTCAAACTCATATCATGCATCAAGGTCATTCCATATGCAAAACAATGCAAAGTATGGCAAGAGAAGCATACAAAAGTCAACAGCAAAGACTTCATTCAAAAGTCAACTCAAACATTTTCAAAAATCATGAAATAAATCACACTCAATCCTAACATCTAGCATGGTATACATGTAAAATTTCATGGCATTTGGATGAGAGGAAGGCAGTCAAATAAAATCATGAAGTCAAACCAAATTCAAATAAGCATGGTGAAAGTCAACAAGCATGGGTCAACTTCAAAAAATCATATCAATTTGAAAACAGAAGAGAAATGAATGAGATTAACACCAATGCAAAGCTTGAGATGTCTAGTTATCACATATGAAATTTCATGAACATACAATATGATTTGAGAATTTCACAAAAGATTTGGCAAAGCATAGCACAAAAAGTCAACCAATGACCACATATGGAAGAAAATTCTCAATCAAATGGAAAACAGCAAGATTAATTCCAAGAAAATTCATACACAAACTAGACATGTGAAGGATCATTCATGCAAAATTTCAAGTGATTAGGATAGGGGGAAGTATGTGAACAAAAATCATACATTTGCATATCATTGGTGTGACACAAATTGTCACACCCTAATTCAAAAATTCATATCTATCAAACCACAAATGGGAAATCCACAAACTTTATATGGAAATGAAGATCAATGTGTCTAGTTTCACCACAAAAAATTTCAAGCTCATTGGATGCAATATGACAATTTCACAAAGAGAATGGCACAATGTATCATTTTGGCATACATGTCAAGAAAATAATTATCAATTAAAAACCAGCCAATGGAAAATTCATTAAAAATCACAATTAAATGAAGGACACATTCATGATCATGAGGAAAAAATTTCATAATTTTTTGATGAAAATTGAATGAGAAATAAATTTGTGAAGTTGGATGAAATAATGATGCAAACATGAACAAGATGGTATGGCAATTGGTCAACATGAGAGTCAATGATGGCAGACTTGTAATATTTGCCTCATTTAGTAAAACGGCAGCGTTTTGAGCGCGCCCAGGAAATGTTTCCATTGGTCCCAATCCAATGGAACAGTAACAATTGCAACAACAACCAATGGCTTCAAGATTCTAGGTTCACATGCATTTCAGGGTTTTGGCAAACAGCAAACAGACTTTCAACAAGCCCAAACGAGCAGCATGGCAATAGGACGGTTCATACAGCATCTAAACGAACACAAACCAGCATGTTCATAAATTTTGGACAAGTTTTAACAGCATGAACAACAAACAACAACAGCCAATTGTAGTTCAAATTCAGGAAATCTCATGCAGCATTAGGGGATGGAAGCAACCATATGCATTCAATGTTCATGCATCAATCAATCAAAACAAGAACCAATCAACAACACCAAAACAGCATGGAAAGTAATAAGTTCATGCAACATTTGCAACATGGCAACAACCGATGCATCAAAATTCTGGGCAGTGGCAAGACAGAAACATCATGCAACATTCAACCATCACCTAACATATGCGACCCAACACAACAAACATGTAACAGCATGGTATTGACAGCATGGTATAAGGTGTTCATCAACATCCAAACGAAATGAACAACAGCAAAAAACATGTGGATTTAGCAAGCAGCAGGACATTGATGTTTGTCAATTATTATCACTTGAAATTCAGCATAGCAGTACATCATGTTTCAAAATTGCAGCAGAATTTTAGCAACAGCATGGATTTAGCAGCAATGGTATCATGTGACTTCATGCAATCAATTCAAACTGAAACCCAACAAGAGCTCACAAACAGCATGGCAAGAGCATTCTTCTCATGTCCATTAACAAATAAAACTCAAACAGCCACATGGACTCCACATGATAATACACACATGATGTTTATGCAACATATAACAGCAACTAACATCATTCAACAACAGTAGGACAATGCATAGCAGTACTGTTAACATCATGGTATTCATCATCATGTTCATCAAAAACAACACAAGCATGACAAAAAGATTTTGGGCATAGCAAGTAGTTTAACAGCAGCAAAGGTATTCATCAATAGCAGCAGTATTTCATCCTTCAGTTTCATCATCATGAAATTATCAAACTAGGTAATAATCAAGCATCCACAACAAACATTAAGCATGTGAATTTTTCTGGACATAGTAAGGTTTTATAACCAGCAGCATGGTTTCAGTACAGCAAAGAACCAGTTCATGTTTCATCCTCATCAAACCAAAATCGAGCAACAGCATGGCATTGAAAGGTATTATGCAACATGAGCACTAATAAACAGCCAATGTTTATACAACATGAAAGCATGACTTCTGGAAGGAAACAGCAGGTTTCTGACAACAGCAGCATTCATATTTATCCATCATCAAACAATCGATCATTCAATTTGAATCACACACACGGCGTGGCAATGATTACATAGCAAGCAGTCAAGAGCATTAACAATTAATCATGGCAAGGAGGTACTGTCATCATGCAGTAAATACAAACAACAATAGCATCAAAATGTTTCACATAGATCTTAGGGCAATGTTCAAAACAGCAGCAGGGTAACTCAAATGCTCAACTTCAATCAATCAGATCCCACGCAAAGTCATGCAAACCAACATGGTAACACCAATGTAATGCTCGTGCAGCAAGAACAACAGCATAGTTTTATCAGTCAAAATGAGCACTAACTCCAAAACAACAACATCAAAGCGTCATTAACCAACAGCAAGCATAATCAAAGGAAAAATCCTGGACACGGTAAGAGTTTAAACAACAGGAATATATAATCATCACTATGAGCTCGAAAGATTTCATATGTCCAGAAATTAAAATCAACCATGCTAATAGCATTAATGAAGCTAACCTAATCATAATCTAAGCATAGTTTATGGTAAAACAAAAATCAATCAAACAAATTGAGGGAAAGTATTTTGGATGCAGAAATGTAAACTTAGATTTCTCCTTCATGTCATGACCATTTTGAATGATTCAACTTGCATTCAATCCAGCATTCAAAGATCTTTCATATGCATAGCATGGCATGGAGAAAGAAGGTACTCGAAAACTTACTTGTTTTTGAAGCAAGTTGTGAAACAGTGATGTTTTTGATGATAGGAGTGCAAATGGCTGACCCTTGTGCTTGGCAATGAAGGCTACTTGGTGTAGACAAGCTCAGGAACACTTGGAAAACCTCACAGCTCGATTTACCATTGCTAAGCTTGATGCAAAACAGAGTGAAAAAAGGGGTTTACAGCAGGGGTTCGAAGCTGGAAATGAACTCAAGATGATGTCCAGATGGTGGAGCTATCAAGAAAACTCAAGGTCCTTTGAAGTTTTTGTGCAGAAAATGCTATGGTGCAAAAATGCAAGAAGAGAGAATCAGTGTGTTTTTGTCGTGAAGGCTGCAAAAACTAGGGTTGAAATGTCAGGAAAATGCCCTTATATGTGGCTGTTTAGAGTTGGTTTAAGAGATGCTAAATTGGTTTAGTTTAATGAGAACCATTTGCATTTTGCTAATCATGTGCACAAGTGAAATGGAGGTATGTTACTTGCACGTTTTTGGGCCTGCTACAGGCTGCATACAGACCATCATGCTTTGCTGTTTGTAGTGGTACATGTACTGCTGTACTGATTTTGTTCAAATGAAGCCAATTGCCAATTTTGTCCATTTTGCATTTTGATTCAAGATGATGGGAAAATGGTGGTATGATGATGGTTTTAAGCTTTGAGCAAGTTTCAAATATGGTTTAAAGCATTTCCCAATTGACCAAATCAAGAAAAAATCAAAAACTCAAAAAGTCAAAGTTTGGTCAAACTTTGAATTTAAATGCAAAAGGTCCAAAAATGCCATTTTGATTGGTAAGGTTTTAGGTCATGAAATTTATATTTTTGGAAAGAGGATGAAAAATGTGGTTTGTAGGAAAAAACCCCACCAAATTTGGCCTTATGGTTTGAGAGTTATGGCTTGTTGAAGTTCAAAAATTGGTGAAAATGATTTGATCATATCTTGACAACCACACATGGGATTTTGATGTTCTTGGACTTTTTGAAAATGGGAAGACAAGATCTTCAACTTTCATGTTGGGCAAAAATTCATTTGAAGCTTGTATCATGATGTTAGTTTAAGATCAAGAAGTTTCCATTTTTGGCAGTTGAAATTACAGGTCCACTTTCTATTTCTGGAAAATTTTCTGATTGACTTGATTTTCTTCCATGATGAGGTTGAACATGATATATGAGACCTATACAAGCATGAATGAACTCCTTCAAATCAAATCCATCCATCAAATCTTGATTAAATCCACAGTTGACCAAGTTTGACTTTTCTAGGGTTTGGACTGATTGAACTTCTTCTGATGAATTCCAAACCCTAATTCCTTGAGAACTTGACTTCAAATGATGTCCCAAGATGTATGAACTTTTGATTATTGACCATGGTGCCCAAATTCTGCAAGAATGGCCACCATCCATTGCTTTGACTGATCAATGACTGTCTTTGACCTAATTGCTGATGATTGCTTCCACTGCAAGCAACAAGGTTAGACTGACAATATTTTTGTACTTTGAATGATAAACATATGAAAGCAAAGATATACAAATGCACAGTATGCTTGGTGATCAAGAAACAATCCACAAGGCAACCAACCCACTAAGAGGAAAGCAAAGGCATGCAATGATCCTTGAGGTTATGATATGAATGATATGGGCCATGAGGGATCTTAGGGCCCAAAATTGGGGTCTTACAGATGCCCCTATTTAAGGTCATTCTAGCCGGAGAAGTGAAGTTTAGAAATCTTCAACTCGACGCGGTAGAATGGGCTTAAATAACAGTAATGAGACAAATTTTGGTCCCTAAGAGACCTCATGATGCAAATGTATGCATGCAAAAGACACAAATTCTGTGGGGAATATGATTCACACAGAAGAAAAGACGATCCATCGGAGCAATACACTCACCAGGAACGGAGACTCTAATAAGACTCTATGGGGATAATAAAAGAAAAGGAAATGCGTGAACAAGACACGACTCTAAACTGGGGAAGATAAAACTGACATAACGTGAATAAGACACGACTCTGATTAAGGAACAGAAAAACAGACTGGAGAAACTCACTGGGGGAGAGAAGGACTCACACCGGGAAAAGAATTCCAAATGGAAAATAAATCCATTGGAGAGACACAAGCTGACTCCTGAAGGAGAAGCAATAAAAAACTCCACTGGAGAAGCAACAAAGAAGATGAGATGTTACCAGGCATACGGGTAACAAAACTCAGGAAAAATCTGACTCCACAGGGGGACCGAAGTCATAACAGGGAGCAGAAAGGGGGGATCACCAAGGATACCGGTTACTGGGTATATAATAGGTGACCGACCAAAGCGTGAATTGGATTTCACTTCCAAAACACTCATCATCCTGAAGAGAGCAAAAAGCAAACTTGTTTAAAGGATGGACATTCAATTCCACAAGGAAAATGAATCTTACTCTGAGGGGAAAACAATCAAAAGATCGACTCAAGAGTGAACGAGATATAATATCCATTACCGTCAGAACGTGGATAGAATACTCAGATGAGACATATTATTCATTACCGGCAGACCGTGAATAACATACTCGAAAGGAAAATTATCCTGAACCGGTTACTGGGTTGTTTATAGGATAAAATCCGAAGACGTGAATTGGTTTTCACTTCCAAAACACTCATCATCCGAAAGGAGGGCTTGAAAAAGCAAATCGACTTACAGGATGGACATTCGAATCCACAACGGGAAAACGAATCTTACTCAAATGGGGACACAAACCCAAAGAGTGCATGAGATATAATATCCATTACCGGCAGACCGTGGATAAGATACTCGCATGAGATATATTATCTATTACCGTCAGAACGTAGATAATAAACTCGCATGGTAAGAAACACCAGAGATACCGGTTACTGGGTATATAATAGGTGGCTTACCGAAAACGTGAATTGGTTTTCACTTCCAAAACACTCATCATCCAAAACACAAACTGGTTAAAGGATGGATATTCGATTCTACAAAGAATACGAATCTTGCTCAGTTGGGGAAAATCAACAAAGGATTCCAACTAAAGAGCGCATGAGATATATTATTCATTACCGGCAGACCGTGAATAATACACTCGAAAGGAAAAGACACCAGAGATACCGGTTACTGGGTATATAATAGGTGACTAACCAAAAAGAGAGACAATCGATACCAAGCATACGGGTAAACGAAAGACAACTCAAAGGATAAATTGCAAGCATCCGGCAATTATCCGACAACAAAGAAATATTCGACTCCACAAAGGGAAATAACGAATATTACTCGACTGGGGAAACACAAAGGGTTTCGACTGAAGAGTGCATGAGATATATTATTCATTACCGGCAGACCGTGAATAATATACTCGCATGGAAGATTATCCAAAACCGGTTACTGGGTTAACAAAGGATGAATCAACCGAACAGAAAGGCATCGGGATACCAAATTAGGTATATAATGATGACCAACTAAAAAAGGAGCAACAGACATTACCAACAAAAGGGTAAATGAAAGGCAAACTGCTGAGGATAAATTGCAAGCATCCGACAATTATCGACAGAAGACTAGCTGGGGATGCACTGGTAAACAACCAATGATCCGGGGAACAAATCACTAGCATACGGTGAAAAGACCCACTGGGGATAAAATTGCTAGCATACGGCAATTATCCACAAAAAACTTGCTGAGGATATAAGTGCTGATCTGAGCAACTTATACAAGCAAAGGAAAATCAACATCAAAAATTGAATGAAGATAACCATAAAATTAGGGTTTACATCTACCGAATACGGGGTAGAAAACCAAAAACTCTACGTGGGGATAGGACAAATCACAAATCCGCACGGGAAACCAAAATAGGGTTTATAACAAACCACCAACTGCTGAAGAGCAGGAAAATAGGATTTACAACTACCGGGTAGTAGGTAGAAAACCAAAACTCTGGCTGGAGAATAAAAGGTGTATAACCACCAATTCTGTTAAGAAAGCCAGGAAAAGTAGGACTTACAACTACCGGTTACTGGGTTAGAGGCCCAAAAACATTCCGCTGGGGAACAACCCACTGGGAAGCACAAGATATCTGACAAATAGCCAATTCGGGAATAATCCGAAAAGACAGACTTAATCAAGACACGTCCTAATGAGGATATAACTCAAATAGGAAAATCCATCCCAATATATGTGTTGGGAGGATACGGAAGAAACCGTCATCCACGAGGATAATCTCAGTGGGGAACTGCAGAAGGAAAGACAACATTTTCTGCTTATGGGGTTGACTCTATATGGAGAGATTTATAACACCCGACATCTGCTTGGGGAGATCTGTAAAGAGATCTATATCACTATACCAGGGGACACGACAAACAAAAGATATATGGCAAGAAATGCAACATGAATATCTGAATGTTTATGAATATGCATGAATATGCGTGATTTATGTTTGATGAATGCTGACAAAACAGACAATTCTAACACAAAGAGGTTCAGGAACAAACATCCGGTATTATACTTCCAGGGGAAAAACCAGCTGGAGAGCCAATCTGCGGAGATCTACATGCTGTAAAGCAAAGATCTGCGGGTACTGCTGAAGAAGCAGAGAACCAAAGATATCAGGAAATAACCCAATCAGGGTACAGAAAGTCGCAACGGGCGAAACAGCCACCAAGACAAATCTGTAGGGGAACAAGAGAAAGTCCCAAAGTATATCTGCAGGAGATCCCAGTGTTAACTGAGAAACAAAAGTGCATAAGCACGAACTGCTGTAGAAGCAAATCCACACAACTCCACTGGGGAACAACCCACTGAGGGAGAATGATATCATCCAAATAGAATCTAACTGCATAAGCAAATCTACTGGGGAAAACTGTCGGCTACTCTCTTGGGGATAAACCACTGAGGGAGGACAGATCACACAAGTATATTCTGCAACGAACCACTCCGCTTGGGGAGAATACACAGCAAACTGATCACAACAAGTAGGTTCTGCAATATAAGCCACTCTACTGGGGATCACAAACAGTCAGGAAATCAAATCCGTTCACTGGAGGCTAGAGCCATCATCCGACCATATCGGGGGTTGAAAGAGTATTCAACGGGCGAAACTGCCACAACAAACTCTGCAGACTAAGCTGAGGAAAGGATGGTTGCAAATACTGGGATGCCAACCCAATCAACCACTGAGTAGGAAAATAAATCCTGCTCTGCTGAAGAGAATAACTCTGATGGAGAGATAGCAACAAATCCGCAGACGACTTCGCCGGGGAAAAGGTAAGGTACCGGGTATCAAACCACTGACTTACCGAGTCTTCAAAAAGAAAGAGATCATGCTGAGGAAACAGACAGATCCTGCTGGCACACTGCATGGGGGGAAAAGCGGTAACAACTCCACTTGCAACCCTGGTGGGGATATTAATAACAGCTCTACTCGCAACTCCGAGGGGAGTACCAATCAATCAGTTACACTCATGACTGTGCTGAGGAGGCAAATAAAGTCTGGGGCACGACCCACTGGCGAAAAGTGACGGGGCACCAAGATGACAAACCATCAACCGCCGAAACTTCTATAAGGAAACACCCATGCTAGGGGGAAAACTGCTGCTGGAGAAACGAAGTCTTCCACAACAAATCACTTGCGACTGTACTGGGGAACAGCCCCAACAACAACTCTGCTTTGAGGAACAACCTCAACAAAGATTTGGAGAAGGAAGATACCACCAAACCAGGGATATGAACAAGTGTCTTACCTGTTGAGAATCATGCCACCCTCGGGAGAGCACTGAGATATTCTTGAGTATCCTTTCAATATTGTGAATGTTCACTTTGTTTAAAACAAAAATTTGAAAAAAATTGATTGTTTAAAACAATGACATTTTATCAATTTAAAACATGCAAAACATTTGTTGAATTAAAACAAATAAGAATGCAAATAATTGGATAAAAAGCTCAAATTGATTTGATAGAATGGTAGTCTGCAAATGGCAAGACTCCATAGATCTGTACAATTTTTGAAATCAGTGATATATATTGGAAGAGGGCTACATTGAACATAATGATCCTTTCTCTACCAATTTGAATCTCGATGTATCCGAAGCTTCAGTTGACGACGAATCGAGAGTCTTCTGACGAAATGACGACTGTGAAACAGAAAGTCTTGTCAGGATGCAGTTACTTGCCAAATCCCTAATTTTTTGCCTAGATTGCCCCAGAGTGAGGTACTCAATCTAGCGGGATGCAAATATATCATCCCTTTTTTCAAGTCTCTAATTTTTGCTTGAATTACCCTTGCGGGTTATCCACCGAGACGCTCATTTTTGCCTAAGCCGCCCTTTCGGGTTTTCAACTTAGCGAGCTATTCTGTTTTTTTCATTCTTTTTTTTTTATTATTTGCATATACTTTTTTTTTTTTTTTTTTTTTAGGCAAAGTATCTTTTAACTGCATCTGAATTCACAGGACGAGTGAAATCCTCCCCATCCATTGTTGTAAGCATCAAAGCTCCGCCTGAAAAGGCTCTCTTAACAACATATGGACCCTCGTAGTTTGGAGTCCACTTGCCCCTGGAATCGGGCGCGAAAGACAAAACTTTCTTGAGCACGAGGTCACCTTCTCGGAACACGCGAGGCTTGACCTTCTTGTCGAATGCTTTCTTCATTCTCTGCTGATATAACTGACCATGGCACATGGCAGTTAAACGCTTCTCTTCAATCAAATTCAACTGGTCATAACGACTCTGAATCCATTCAGCATCAGTCAACTTGGCTTCCATCAAGACTCGCATTGATGGGATCTCCACCTCTACTGGGAGAACGGCTTCCATGCCATAAACAAGAGAGAAAGGGGTTGCCCCTGTTGAAGTGCGTACAGACGTACGATATCCATGCAAAGCGAATGGCAGCATCTCATGCCAATCTTTGTACGTGACAGTCATCTTCTGGATAATCCTCTTGATATTCTTGTTAGCAGCTTCAACAGCCCCATTCATCTTAGGTCTGTAAGGAGAGGAGTTATGGTGTGCAATCTTGAATTCAGCGCACAACTCATCCACCATCTTGTTATTCAGATTGGATCCATTATCAGTAATGATCCTCTCTGGCACACCATAACGGCAAATCAACTGATTCTTGATAAACTTCACAACCACCTGCCTGGTTACATTCGCGTACGAAGCGGCTTCAACCCATTTGGTGAAGTAATCAATTGCTACGAGAATAAAACGATGTCCGTTGGACGCTTTCGGCTCAATCATACCGATCATGTCGATTCCCCACATAGAGAAAGGCCATGGTGATGAAATCACATTCAGAAGTGTCGGAGGAATATGAATCTTATCCGCATAAATTTGACACTTGTGACATTTCTTCACATATTTGCAACAGTCAGACTCCATTGTCAGCCAATAGTAGCCTGCTCTCAGCATCTTCTTAGCCATGGCATGTCCATTGGAATGAGTACCAAATGAACCCTCATGGACCTCAGTCATCATTAGGTTTGCTTCGTGTCTATCCACGCATCTGAGCAAAACCATATCAAAATTTCTCTTGTACAGCACTTCACCACTGAGGTAGAAACTGCCTGACAACCTTCTCAAAGTTTTCCTATCTTTCACAGATGCCCCAGGCGGGTAGACCTGGTTCTGGAGGAAATTCTTGATATCAAAATACCAAGGCTTGTCATCTTTTACGTCTTCAATCGCAAATATGTGAGCGGGTCTGTCCAAGCGCATCACAGTAATATTGGGGACATCATTCCACCATCTGACAACTATCATGGAAGCAAGCGTAGCAAGGGCATCCGCCATTCGATTATCCTCTCGAGGAATATGATAAAATTCAACTTCTGTGAAGAAAGTTGAAATTCTCCTTGCATAATCTCTGTATGGAATGAGACTTGGTTGATTTGTCTCCCATTCACCTTTGATCTGATTGACAACCAAAGCTGAATCACCATAGACATCAAGATACTTGATCCTTAAGTCAATGCATTCTTCAAGTCCCATAATACAGGCTTCATACTCCGCCATATTATTCGTGCATTTGAAGGTTAGCCTTGCTGTAAACGGAATGTGCGATCCCTGGGGATTAACAATTACTGCCCCAATTCCATTTCCATACTGATTAACAGCGCCATCAAACACCATCGTCCATCTGGAACCAGGTTCTGGACCTTCATCAAGTGTAGGCTCATCGCAATCTTTCATCTTCAAATACAGAATTTCCTCGTCAGGGAAGTCATACTGAACAGACTGATGATCTTCAATCGGCTGGTGCGCTAAGTGGTCAGCCAAGATACTACCTTTGATAGCTTTCTGAGCTCGATACTCAATATCATACTCAGACAACAGCATCTGCCAACGGGCAATCCTCCCAGTTAAAGCAGGCTTCTCGAAGATATACTTAATTGGATCCATTCTGGATATCAACCAAGTTGTATGATTTATCATGTACTGGCGCAAACGCTTAGCTGCCCAAGCCAAAGCACAGCACGTCTTCTCAAGCATAGAGTACCGAGACTCACAATCAGTAAACTTCTTACTGAGGTAGTAGATAGCAAACTCCTTCTTCCCTGATTCATCTTGTTGACCGAGTACACAACCCATCGAGTCTTCAAGAACTGTCAAGTACATAATCAGAGGTCTTCCTTCCACTGGCGGAGACAAAATCGGAGGTTCGGACAGATAATCCTTGATACTGTCGAAAGCTTTCTGGCAATCCTCGGTCCAATCATGAGACTGATCTTTCCGGAGGAGCTTGAATATCGGCGCACATGTGGCAGTCATGTGGGATATAAATCTGGAAATGTAGTTCAAGCGGCCAAGAAAACCTCGGACTTGCTTCTCAGTTTTGGGTGCGGGCATCTCTTGTATTGCTTTGACCTTTGCAGGATCAACCTCAATACCTCTTTCGCTTACCACAAAACCCAACAACTTGCCGGAACGGACTCCAAAAGTACATTTGTTCGGGTTCAGACGAAGTTTGAACTTCCTCAAACGCTGAAAAAGCTTCAACAAATGCTCAATATGCTCGACTTCCGTTCGGGACTTAGCAATCATATCATCAACATAGACTTCTATCTCCTTGTGCATCATATCATGAAACAAGGTAGTCATAGCTCGTTGATACGTGGCTCCGGCGTTCTTCAAACCGAAGGGCATCACTCGATAACAGAATGTTCCCCAAGGTGTGATGAATGTTGTCTTCTCCATATCCTCTGGTGCCATCTTGATTTGATTATATCCGGAAAATCCGTCCATAAAGGAAAAGACTTTGAATTTAGCTGTATTGTCTACCAACATGTCAATGTGTGGTAGAGGAAAATCATCCTTTGGGCTAGCTTTATTCAAATCTCTGTAATCAACGCACATACGGACTTTTCCGTCCTTCTTAGGAACAGGCACAATGTTGGCCACCCATTGAGGATATGTCGAAGTCACCAGAAACCCCGCATCAATTTGCTTCTGAACTTCCTCTTTGATCTTCACTGCCATATCTGGATGAGTTCTTCTGAGCTTCTGCTTCACAGGCACGCACTCAGGCTTCAAAGGCAGGAAATGTTGCACAATATCTGTATCTAAACCCGGCATGTCTTCATAGGACCAAGCAAAGATATCTGAATATTCTCGTAGCAAGCTGATCAAATCTTCCTTAACAGACCCTTCAAGAAGTGCCCCAATCTTCACCAGGCGCTCACAATCTTCAGACCCCAAGTTGACTGTTTCCAAGTCTTCAAGATGCGGCTGAATGATCTTCTCTTCGTGCTCAAGGAGACGGGTGATCTCATCAGGAATCTCTTCAACGTCCTCTTCCTCTGCCTCAAATACAGGGAATTCAAAATTGGGAGATGGCGTTGGATCATTATGTTCAATGGGTTTTAGGATCAACCTGCATAATGATTTTGGTTAAGAAAAACTTCAGAATTTAAACAAGCAAATCATTATGCAGATGAAAAATGTTGCTTTTACAGCTTTTATTTTGTTTTTATGGTTTTTTGTGATCACTGATTTCATAAAGAAAAGCAAAAAGTGAAAACAAAGGAAAAACAAATGTTTTGACAATGCAAAATTGAATGAAAATATCATTGTATATATGCTTTGCCAACAATGTCATCACTTCTCCTTTTGGCATGGGAGAAGGGTTTTAAACAAAATGAACAATTACTCTGATCTATGGATAACTGTAGGAACATCCACAGCGACCCAATTGTGGCAGACACCACCAGGAATAACAAAATTGTTCAAGTCTTCTGCATCTTCTTCTTCAATGATAGCAGCAGCTTCCTCTTCTGCAGGTTGATCAGCATGGATGAATCCTCCACTGGTGAACAGACCTTGCTCGTTGCATGCCCCAGAACCATAGCCAATGCCAGCCCGGGAACGGTTATCTTCAAGTTCAAGCACTTTCCCTAATCCAGCAACTGCACCACATTCAATGGCCAGCTTAGCATCACGGTAGGAAGTGAATGAAGGAGACTTCTTCTCGATTGGTTTATCAATAGATAAAGCTTGGAACTGAGTCCCAACTTCATCCTCTGCGTCAATGTACGAGAAAGAAGATAGATTACTGACCAGGAGAGCCTTTTCTCCCCCTACTACAACCAATTTCTTGTTTTTGACAAACTTCAGCTTCTGGTGTAGGGTGGATGTCACGGCGCCAGCCTCGTGAATCCATGGTCTGCCCAAGAGACAGCTGTATGATGGGTGGATATCCATTACTTGAAAAGTGATCTGGAAATCACTTGGTCCAATCTTGATTGGGAGGTCAACTTCCCCAATCACGGTCTTGCGCGACCCATCAAAAGCTTTAACAACAACCCCACTCTGTCTCATAGGAGGTCCTTGATATGACAGACGAGAGAGTGTGGATTTTGGCAATACGTTCAGAGATGATCCAGTGTCCACCAGTACATTGGACATTGCATCAGATTTGCAATTCATTGAAATGTGTAAAGCCATGTTGTGGTCTCTTCCCTCCTCAGGGAGATCAGCGTCACAAAAGCTCAGAGTGTTGCAAGCGGTAATGTTTGCAACGATGCTATCAAATTGTTCCAGGGTGACGTCGTGATCAACGTACGCCAGGTCCAAGACTTTCTGCAGAGATTCCCTATGAGGCTCTGAATTCAGCAATAGAGAAAGAATAGAAATCTTGGAAGGCGTGTGTAGAAGCTGGTCTACAATATTATACTCGCTCTTTCTGATGAGCCTCAGCATCTCATCAGATTCTTCATCAACAATGCCGCTTGGGCCAACTGAAGAAATAGGAGTCTTTTGTACAGACGAGGAGGGTTTGGCGACATCAAGTGCCGGATTCTGAACATTCACAGCAGTCCCCACAGGACGCTCAACAGATTCAGAAGCAACAGCCTTAGCAGGCGCAGAAAAGACACGACCACTGCGGGTCAATCCACTAACATCAGCGATAGTGGTCACGGAAGTGGAAGGCAAAGGTACTTCAACCCCATCCTGGACAGCAACAGGATTGTACCGGAAAGGTACGGCTTTGTCAGACGAATACGGCACAGGGCCGGCTGGTTTGATAATCAAGGAAGGTGAAGCCTTAGGCTTGTTGCTATTATAGCGAATAACAACTGGCTCAGGTAGCTTGAACACTGGTGAGATGACACTCACTTCGGGCTCAACAACATCTACATTGCGATTCTGGAGAATCTCAATGGTACCTTCATTCAACAACATTTGCAATTCGCGGCGGACTTGGTCACAACCCAAGCGATTAACAGAACAGACACGGCACTTATCGTGGTTATGCTCCAAATAGCTGTGCTGGCACAGCATTTTATGTAAATAAACCAACGACTGCCGGATATGACTGACATACTTCACCTTGTACTTCCCAAGGTCTTCCTGGATCATATTGACAGACTTCCCATGCGAAGGCAATGGGTTCCTGGTAACATTAGGGTTTGAGTCTTCAAAACTCAGAATTCCGCTTCTCATGAGGTCTTTAACCTTATTCTTCAGCGGGAAACAGTTCTCTACATTGTGGCCCGGAGCACCGGAATGGTAGGCACAATGCTGGTCTGGTTTGTACCACCATTGCGGATTGGCAGGAATTGCAGGAGGATCCCTGGGTGAAACCAACTTTCTCTCCAACAAGGAGGGATAAAGCTCTGTATATGTCATCGGAATAGGGTCGAAGCTGACCTTCTTCCTATCATAGTTCATGTTTGCTTGGTTGGTTGTACTTCCACGAGGCTGGTAAGCCTGTTGCTGTGGACGCTGCTGTTGCTGGTATTGCGGTTGTGGGTATTGCTGCTGATGCTGATACTGTTGAGCATTATCCTTGAATACAGGTGCCACACTGGCCACCTGATGCTGATGTCTGGAATGACGTGCAGGCTTCCTCTGAACAGAGGGTCTTCGATGTTTCGGCTGAGACTGCACAGCATGAGCTTCACCTTCTTTCCTCTTAAACGCTCCATACCGTTTAGAGGAAGAACCATCATCTTTAGACAACCGTCCCTCACGGACGCCTTCTTCAAGACGCATCCCCATGTTCACCATCTCGGTGAAATCAGAGGGAGCGCTGGCCACCATTCTCTCATAATAGAATGACCCAAGAGTCTTCAGAAAGATCTTGGTCATCTCTTTCTCTTCTAATGGCGGAGTGATTTGAGCTGCCAGCTCACGCCATCTCTGGGCGTACTCCTTGAACGACTCTTTGTCCTTTTGTGACATAGACCTGAGTTGATCTCTGTCAGGCGCCATGTCAACGTTATATTTATATTGCTTGACGAAAGCTTCGCCAAGATCATTGAAAGAGCGGATGTTGGCACTGTCCAGGCTCATGTACCAACGGAGAGCAGCACCAGACAAACTGTCTTGAAAGTAGTGGATCAAGAGTTGATCGTTGTCTGTCTGCGTGGACATCTTTCTGGCATACATGACCAAGTGTGCCAAAGGACAAGTGTTCCCCTTATACTTCTCAAAGTCTGGGACTTTGAATTTGACTGGTATTTTAACACCGGGAACTAGACAAAGTTCGGCTGCTGACTTGCCGAAGAGATCTTTGCCTCTAAGAGTTCTCAATTCCTTTCTCAGCTCAAGGAATTGATCGTTCATCGCATCCATTTTCTCATGAACATCTGAGCCTTCAGAAGCTTCAGAGTGATAAATGGTGTCGTCTACCCTCGGCATGGTATGCACGACAGGAGGAACAGGTATAGGGACCGGGCTAGATGCCGGCATTTGAGCAAATGTTGGAGCTGGCAGATCAGGCATAAAGCCAGGAGGCATCCCCCAAGGAAAACCGGGAGGCATGGCATTAGGCTGCTGGGCACTGACAGGCACCGATGAAGTTGTTATCTCTGATATAACCGTCCGCTGAACCGGAGTTGCTGGTTGTTGAGGAGCAGGCTGATTCTGGGCAGCAAGAAGTTGCTCCATCAGAGCGCCAAGTCTGGCGACTTCATCCCTTAAACTCTGGTTCTCTTGTTCCAATTGCTCCATAATCCTTGCAGAGTTGACCCTTGTATAATACCGGTGAGTCAGCTTGTCTTCAAAATAAATGAAGATCAAAGGGTTAGAACCGGAAGACCAGAAAAAATGGGTACCTGTTTATGCAGGAATGATGCATGAAATGCTTGTGCAAATGCTTTGATTTTCAAGGAAACCTTAGGGTTTTGTTTGCAATATTTTGAATATCTAAACATTTTGATTGCTCATGGAAAATATTTCATTCAAAGTATTAGGACAAAGAAGTACAGCATTCTTTTGAAATATTACAAAGAGAAAAGGTAAATAACATCCTATGGATCCCCATTAGCTCGGGATGCTGGAAGACGAGAAGTGTACAACTTCTTGATCTCTCTCTCATAGGCAGCCTCCATATCAGCTTTCTCCTTTGCAAGTTGATCATACTTCCTTTTCCAGAATTTGGATGACTGAGGAAGCAGAGAAGTCCAAGTGTCGTTCGGATCATCGATCACTCGGTGCTCGAGAAATTCAATCATATCATCCTTCTCCTTAAGCTGCTGCAGCAATTCCTCTCTCTCGCGGATCCAGGCACGCGAAAGGTCTTCTTCTCTCAACTCCTCTACACGTTGGGTAGGGAGGGTTGAAGGCCCAGCCACATCCAACAGTGTAGGTCTCGGATGATCATATGGCATCAGGTAGGTAGCAGCCCTCTGTCTGACCCAAGAGGTGTATGGCTCCAAAGCAATGCAGTTCTTTGGACCCAATTCATTCCTACTCTTTATGCGAATATTGCGCCAAGCGCGGACGAATCTGGCTTTCAGGCCTTGGGGATCTTTACCCTCCTGAAAGAATACACCTTCTAACAGAATGTTATGGGGTTTATCCTTTAGGGGGAACCCAAGCTGACGACGTGCAAGCGTAGGGTTGTAAGTAATCCCACCACATGTACCAAGAAGAGGCACATTGGGGAATTCACCACAAGAATTAATGATCTGGACGGTATCATACACGCGATCATACCAGGTGATATCATCATTGGTGAGAGACATGAGTCTCTGGGACCACCGTAGACATCCCTTGTTCTCCTTGAAAGCAACTGTCTGCGGCAAGTGCGAAATAAACCACTTGTACAGCAGGGGTAAACAGCAGACAATGACTCCTCCATTCTTCATATTCCTCAGATGCAAGGAGACATATGCATCACCCAACAAGGTCGGAACTGGATTAAGAACTGAAAAGATCCTAATGGCATTCATGTCGACGAACTTGTCAAAGTTGGGAAACAGCACCAATCCATAGATAAGCAGTACGAATAGAGCCTCAAAGGCATCCTCACTCATGGCCTTCCCATAAAAGGTAGCTTGAGCAATAAGGAACTCGGAGGGAAAACCCTGAATTCCGCCTTTGGTAGTCAGATTAGCTCTAATCAGATCTTCATCTATGTGCAACAGACTGGAAATTTCTCGAGCAGATAGAATACTCTCTAAGCCACTGAACGGCACTTGATCCAGAATAGGAATCCCAATAAGGTGAGAGTATTCTTCCAAAGTTGGCAACAACTGGAAGTCCGGAAATAAGAAGCAATGATAGAGCGGATCATAGAACTGAGCAAGAGTGCTCATCAATCCCTCATCCACCTGAGTAGTCAGCAACGGCAGAAGCTTCCCATATCGAGCTTTGAAACCCAAGGGATCTAATACATATGATGTCAGATTCCTTAACTCTTTTACATCGGGCTGCTTAAAGCTGTACTTCTTTGTATGCCTTTTTGGTCTTTCCATGTCTGAAAATTTTGCAAATAACCCTTTAAGTTCCTTGAAAATTTTCTCTTTCGATGACATGAATGCGGATGAATGCGTGAATGCATGTATGCAACAAACACACTCAAGGATCAAACAAAGCACACCAAACAAAGGTCGTGGGAAAGCTCTATGTACCCCTAATATCAATCATCCATTTTGGTGGATTTGGGTTTTTCACCTTATCGACACCCAAGTTCCATTGATATTAACGGTACATGAACCGGTTCAGACATTCTTAATATCAACCAGCCGCTTTGGTGGATTTAGGTTTTACCCCTGATCCGGGATCCATTGATATTAACAATGTTTGAACGACTCAACCACGAATCACGGGTTTGTTGAGAGTCACGAGCATGGAGTCTCGGTTAAGAACCACCCAAAGGGAGTGTACTAGGGTTTAAACCTGCCAGACATGTTCTATCAGAGGTTCCCATAATCATCGTTCCATCTTTCGAATATTATCGGAGGAACGAATACTCGTATTCCAAGAATATTCTCAAGAGAAACTCTTATGAGTGTAGTATCGCGTAACAATCGTATCAGAACTGACATCTGAACGACCTCCGCACTACGGTCCTAAAAATAGGCCAAGATGGGTTTGGTAAACTAAGGTCCTTGGCTTCTGCGGAACATGATTGAAAGAATAATGTCTAACCACAAATAACTTGTGTGACATTATTAGCTCAACATGACCTCCACCAAGTGAATGGGCTCGCAAGTCAACTGGCTAAGGACTACTCCACACCAGTCGACAAGACTATGCCATTCTCCTATCCTAGAGTGCACTCGAGTTCGGGTATAGAACTCATCTCACAGATCACCAAAGCAAACAGCAATGTATATCAAGCAAATCACACATTACAATCAATACATTCATCCCAAATTGTACAAAAATATGTCAGATAAAGAATAACAATATAGCACAATAAGGGTGAAAAGTAGGCAATACCACCAGGGATTCTGGTGAGGTATCCCCAGCAGAGTCGCCACTTTTCTGTGACGGTGTATTCGTCGCTATATGATCTATCGATTAAATCATAAGCTAGGAGATACATTGAAATTTCGAGTCGCCACCGCACTTTTATTTATCCAAAGGACTGGCTAAAAAGCGAACAAAAGCCTAAGAAGTTTTACACGTAGAAAACTAATAAAAAGATCAGAGATTCTGGGTAAGGGGTAAATTACGCAATGGGAAGGTGTTAGGCACCCACTACGTCCTAGGTACTCCTAGGGAGCCCTTTTCACACTTGTTGTAAAAGATTATTATTTGTTATGACATATGTATTGTGCAAACATGATTGGGATGATGAGAAAAGAATATACATTTTATTATTATTGGGTTATTGGGTTCGAACGGATGAACCCGTTGCCTACGTACCTTCCATCAAAGGTAAGGATCAGAACGCCGTAGTTCGGCTAAAAGATTTCCAAAAGTGGGTTAGGTTCAATTTTAAACACAAACCCTAGGTCTTACGTTATCCACGGGAGAAAACTCAACCTTATACAAGCAACAACGTCCACCATGTGAGAACAGCTTCAACTGGCCAGAGAGGGGTTAACCCTATAATAGGCGAGGAAGACTTACAATTCAATCACTAAAGACAGAAGGCGAGATTAACATCGACCACTAAGATAAATCAAACCTATAGCTCATGTATGAAAAGATTAATGGACAAAGCCAAAACAAGTGAATGAGTGGAGTTACTGATTATGATTATGAAAATGGAGTCAAGGTATGATTAAAATCAATTCAAATAAGTATTATGAAATGAAGTTTGGAAAAAGGTCAAGGACTTGAGTCCAAGTTTTTAGTTAGAAAAACATGAAGATGTTTGCACAACACTTATGTCAAAATTTAAAAGGTATAGTGTGAAAAGGTTCTAAGACGTAATGAATGATGAATGGATGGATGGATAGTAAAACTTCTTAGAAGGTTCACTTCTTGAGATCATATAGCAGATGATTCAAGTGTGTCCTTTGGAATAGCAATTAATAATAACAAACAAGCAAAAGTAAAAGCGGATATCGGATGCCAATCAATGGTCTTATACCAATCTCCTAAAACAAAACGGGATATCAGAAGCCACTCAATGGTCTTACACTAATCTCCACAGGAAAAGAAATAAAAGCGGATACCGGATACCAATATATGGATTTACACCAGTCTCCTAAAACAGAACAGGATATCAGATGCCACTCAATGGACTTACACTAATCTCCTCAGAAGAAAACAAAAATGAAACACGGAAGTCAACTGCCAATCTATCTGGACTTAGGTTAACTCCACAGTATGCTCACAGGAAATCCAATGCCACATCACAGGGACTTACAATGGATCCTCACATACAAGAACAAAAGCAACAACATGATCACAGGTATGCAAATGCCAACTTACAGGGACTTATAATTGCAACCTCTCACACAAACTATGATCACAGGAAAGCAGATGCCAACTTACAGGGACTTATAACTATAACCTCACATACAAATCAAACAGATCAAATTATGATCACAGGATAACAGATGCCAACTTACAGGGACTTACAACTGTATCCTCACATACACACAAATAAACAGAAGATATGAGTGACCAATGAGGTCTCACACTCTATCCTTCCATATCACAGGAACAAATGCCAAAGCAATGGACTTACAATTGTCCTCAATGGGCAAACAACAATGATAGCATCACAAAACAGATGAGATGATCATGCACTAATGACAATTGATGATGATGATAAATGCATAGCATACAGGCAAACAAGTGCACATGAAGCAATTAATCAATCAATGAATAGCAAACAGCACACTCTATAGCCAAACAATGGGGGCTCACACAAGAGGGTTTGACTTTAAAAGTCCACTGTGATGGATAAAGGTCGCTCTTAACCTGGCCATTGAGGGACTCAGGTGAAGCAGATGAATAGGAGATGAGGGGTGTGCCTCATTGCTTCAATCTCATATCAGAGAGAGCATCAAAGAAAGTGTGGGAGTTCAGAAAGTAGGAACTCTCTCCACATTATTGACTCGATTAGATCTTGGGTTTTTATCTCATTGCTTCAACCAGGTACTGGGAGCAAAGAGAGGACACACTGAATAGTGGGGGATAGATTGCTTATCCCTACCTTCCACCAATTGCCTTACTTGAAGGACTTTTCCTGCTTAGGACAAATATAAACAAACACAGGCATTGCCTCTTAAGGAGGACTTCAGACAGTTTGCCCGGTCAAATAACAGACCGGGTCTCCAGACTACATGAAGAAGAAGTAATTATACCTCAAAGCAAATGCTAAAAAGCAAAGCAAGCAAGTAAGTTCAAAGAACTTAGGCAACTAAAGCACCTGAAAAAAGTCAAACTCATTAGTAAACAAGTCAACAGTCAAAATCAAAGGAAATAAACCAAAAGTCACACAGTGGGACCAATTGTGCAAGGCACAAAGACTCAAGCATATGAGTCACCTACAAAACAAGGGTTAGCACAATATAAACAATTCAAATCAAGCACATTAGAATGATCCTCAAGGCATTGATGCTTAACCTGAAACAGATGAACTCAACATAAGCTCAGAAGACCACTAGGACTAGCCTAGGGTCAAAGATGAAAGAAAAAGTCAAGGCAGCAAGCAATGTTCAATCAAAGTCAAATTCAATCATGTAGGAAAGTAAACACAATTGGATTCAAACTCATATCATGCATCAAGGTCATTCCATATGCAAAACAATGCAAAGTATGGCAAGAGAAGCATACAAAAGTCAACAGCAAAGACTTCATTCAAAAGTCAACTCAAACATTTTCAAAAATCATGAAATAAATCACACTCAATCCTAACATCTAGCATGGTATACATGTAAAATTTCATGGCATTTGGATGAGAGGAAGGCAGTCAAATAAAATCATGAAGTCAAACCAAATTCAAATAAGCATGGTGAAAGTCAACAAGCATGGGTCAACTTCAAAAAATCATATCAATTTGAAAACAGAAGAGAAATGAATGAGATTAACACCAATGCAAAGCTTGAGATGTCTAGTTATCACATATGAAATTTCATGAACATACAATATGATTTGAGAATTTCACAAAAGATTTGGCAAAGCATAGCACAAAAAGTCAACCAATGACCACATATGGAAGAAAATTCTCAATCAAATGGAAAACAGCAAGATTAATTCCAAGAAAATTCATACACAAACTAGACATGTGAAGGATCATTCATGCAAAATTTCAAGTGATTAGGATAGGGGGAAGTATGTGAACAAAAATCATACATTTGCATATCATTGGTGTGACACAAATTGTCACACCCTAATTCAAAAATTCATATCTATCAAACCACAAATGGGAAATCCACAAACTTTATATGGAAATGAAGATCAATGTGTCTAGTTTCACCACAAAAAATTTCAAGCTCATTGGATGCAATATGACAATTTCACAAAGAGAATGGCACAATGTATCATTTTGGCATACATGTCAAGAAAATAATTATCAATTAAAAACCAGCCAATGGAAAATTCATTAAAAATCACAATTAAATGAAGGACACATTCATGATCATGAGGAAAAAATTTCATAATTTTTTGATGAAAATTGAATGAGAAATAAATTTGTGAAGTTGGATGAAATAATGATGCAAACATGAACAAGATGGTATGGCAATTGGTCAACATGAGAGTCAATGATGGCAGACTTGTAATATTTGCCTCATTTAGTAAAACGGCAGCGTTTTGAGCGCGCCCAGGAAATGTTTCCATTGGTCCCAATCCAATGGAACAGTAACAATTGCAACAACAACCAATGGCTTCAAGATTCTAGGTTCACATGCATTTCAGGGTTTTGGCAAACAGCAAACAGACTTTCAACAAGCCCAAACGAGCAGCATGGCAATAGGACGGTTCATACAGCATCTAAACGAACACAAACCAGCATGTTCATAAATTTTGGACAAGTTTTAACAGCATGAACAACAAACAACAACAGCCAATTGTAGTTCAAATTCAGGAAATCTCATGCAGCATTAGGGGATGGAAGCAACCATATGCATTCAATGTTCATGCATCAATCAATCAAAACAAGAACCAATCAACAACACCAAAACAGCATGGAAAGTAATAAGTTCATGCAACATTTGCAACATGGCAACAACCGATGCATCAAAATTCTGGGCAGTGGCAAGACAGAAACATCATGCAACATTCAACCATCACCTAACATATGCGACCCAACACAACAAACATGTAACAGCATGGTATTGACAGCATGGTATAAGGTGTTCATCAACATCCAAACGAAATGAACAACAGCAAAAAACATGTGGATTTAGCAAGCAGCAGGACATTGATGTTTGTCAATTATTATCACTTGAAATTCAGCATAGCAGTACATCATGTTTCAAAATTGCAGCAGAATTTTAGCAACAGCATGGATTTAGCAGCAATGGTATCATGTGACTTCATGCAATCAATTCAAACTGAAACCCAACAAGAGCTCACAAACAGCATGGCAAGAGCATTCTTCTCATGTCCATTAACAAATAAAACTCAAACAGCCACATGGACTCCACATGATAATACACACATGATGTTTATGCAACATATAACAGCAACTAACATCATTCAACAACAGTAGGACAATGCATAGCAGTACTGTTAACATCATGGTATTCATCATCATGTTCATCAAAAACAACACAAGCATGACAAAAAGATTTTGGGCATAGCAAGTAGTTTAACAGCAGCAAAGGTATTCATCAATAGCAGCAGTATTTCATCCTTCAGTTTCATCATCATGAAATTATCAAACTAGGTAATAATCAAGCATCCACAACAAACATTAAGCATGTGAATTTTTCTGGACATAGTAAGGTTTTATAACCAGCAGCATGGTTTCAGTACAGCAAAGAACCAGTTCATGTTTCATCCTCATCAAACCAAAATCGAGCAACAGCATGGCATTGAAAGGTATTATGCAACATGAGCACTAATAAACAGCCAATGTTTATACAACATGAAAGCATGACTTCTGGAAGGAAACAGCAGGTTTCTGACAACAGCAGCATTCATATTTATCCATCATCAAACAATCGATCATTCAATTTGAATCACACACACGGCGTGGCAATGATTACATAGCAAGCAGTCAAGAGCATTAACAATTAATCATGGCAAGGAGGTACTGTCATCATGCAGTAAATACAAACAACAATAGCATCAAAATGTTTCACATAGATCTTAGGGCAATGTTCAAAATAGCAGCAGGGTAACTCAAATGCTCAACTTCAATCAATCAGATCCCACGCAAAGTCATGCAAACCAACATGGTAACACCAATGTAATGCTCGTGCAGCAAGAACAACAGCATAGTTTTATCAGTCAAAATGAGCACTAACTCCAAAACAACAACATCAAAGCGTCATTAACCAACAGCAAGCATAATCAAAGGAAAAATCCTGGACACGGTAAGAGTTTAAACAACAGGAATATATAATCATCACTATGAGCTCGAAAGATTTCATATGTCCAGAAATTAAAATCAACCATGCTAATAGCATTAATGAAGCTAACCTAATCATAATCTAAGCATAGTTTATGGTAAAACAAAAATCAATCAAACAAATTGAGGGAAAGTATTTTGGATGCAGAAATGTAAACTTAGATTTCTCCTTCATGTCATGACCATTTTGAATGATTCAACTTGCATTCAATCCAGCATTCAAAGATCTTTCATATGCATAGCATGGCATGGAGAAAGAAGGTACTCGAAAACTTACTTGTTTTTGAAGCAAGTTGTGAAACAGTGATGTTTTTGATGATAGGAGTGCAAATGGCTGACCCTTGTGCTTGGCAATGAAGGCTACTTGGTGTAGACAAGCTCAGGAACACTTGGAAAACCTCACAGCTCGATTTACCATTGCTAAGCTTGATGCAAAACAGAGTGAAAAAAGGGGTTTACAGCAGGGGTTCGAAGCTGGAAATGAACTCAAGATGATGTCCAGATGGTGGAGCTATCAAGAAAACTCAAGGTCCTTTGAAGTTTTTGTGCAGAAAATGCTATGGTGCAAAAATGCAAGAAGAGAGAATCAGTGTGTTTTTGTCGTGAAGGCTGCAAAAACTAGGGTTGAAATGTCAGGAAAATGCCCTTATATGTGGCTGTTTAGAGTTGGTTTAAGAGATGCTAAATTGGTTTAGTTTAATGAGAACCATTTGCATTTTGCTAATCATGTGCACAAGTGAAATGGAGGTATGTTACTTGCACGTTTTTGGGCCTGCTACAGGCTGCATACAGACCATCATGCTTTGCTGTTTGTAGTGGTACATGTACTGCTGTACTGATTTTGTTCAAATGAAGCCAATTGCCAATTTTGTCCATTTTGCATTTTGATTCAAGATGATGGGAAAATGGTGGTATGATGATGGTTTTAAGCTTTGAGCAAGTTTCAAATATGGTTTAAAGCATTTCCCAATTGACCAAATCAAGAAAAAATCAAAAACTCAAAAAGTCAAAGTTTGGTCAAACTTTGAATTTAAATGCAAAAGGTCCAAAAATGCCATTTTGATTGGTAAGGTTTTAGGTCATGAAATTTATATTTTTGGAAAGAGGATGAAAAATGTGGTTTGTAGGAAAAAACCCCACCAAATTTGGCCTTATGGTTTGAGAGTTATGGCTTGTTGAAGTTCAAAAATTGGTGAAAATGATTTGATCATATCTTGACAACCACACATGGGATTTTGATGTTCTTGGACTTTTTGAAAATGGGAAGACAAGATCTTCAACTTTCATGTTGGGCAAAAATTCATTTGAAGCTTGTATCATGATGTTAGTTTAAGATCAAGAAGTTTCCATTTTTGGCAGTTGAAATTACAGGTCCACTTTCTATTTCTGGAAAATTTTCTGATTGACTTGATTTTCTTCCATGATGAGGTTGAACATGATATATGAGACCTATACAAGCATGAATGAACTCCTTCAAATCAAATCCATCCATCAAATCTTGATTAAATCCACAGTTGACCAAGTTTGACTTTTCTAGGGTTTTGGACTGATTGAACTTCTTCTGATGAATTCCAAACCCTAATTCCTTGAGAACTTGACTTCAAATGATGTCCCAAGATGTATGAACTTTTGATTATTGACCATGGTGCCCAAATTCTGCAAGAATGGCCACCATCCATTGCTTTGACTGATCAATGACTGTCTTTGACCTAATTGCTGATGATTGCTTCCACTGCAAGCAACAAGGTTAGACTGACAATATTTTTGTACTTTGAATGATAAACATATGAAAGCAAAGATATACAAATGCACAGTATGCTTGGTGATCAAGAAACAATCCACAAGGCAACCAACCCACTAAGAGGAAAGCAAAGGCATGCAATGATCCTTGAAGTTATGATATGAATGATATGGGCCATGAGGGATCTTAGGGCCCAAAATTGGGGTCTTACAGAGTCGAATATTTGTTTGTTTTGGATAATTGCCGGATGCTTGCAATTTATCCTTTGAGTTGTCTTTCGTTTACCCGGATGCTTGGTATCGATTGTCTTTCTTTTTTGGTTAGTCACCTATTATATACTTCGGTATCTCTGGTGTCTTTTCCTTTCGAGTATACTATTCACGGTCTGCCGGTAATGAATAATATTTCTCATGCGCTCTTTAGTTGGAATCCTTTGTTGATGTTCCCTAACTGAGCAAGATTCGTATTCTTTGTAGAATCGAATATCCATCCTTTAACCAGTTTGTGTTTCGGATGAGTGTTTTGGCATATATACCAATTCACGTTTCGGTCGGTCACCTATTATATACCTCGGTATCCCTGGTGTTCCTTCCTGTCTACTCCCTATTATGACCTTGGTCCCCTGCGGAGTCAGATTTCCTGAGTTTATGTACCTTTTTCAGGTCTTTCTCAGATGTTTAGTCGATTGATATCTCTCACCCTTATACCGGTCTTAGATATTCATTCCTCCCGATTTGTTGCCCTTATACCGGTAACATCTCATCCTTTGGCTTCCCCTGGAAAGTCTTTTCTAGATTTCCCCAGCGGAGGTGTGTTTCTATTTTTGTGTTGCTGTATTGGTGTTCTTCCCAGTACATGCATTTCGAGAGTCAGCTTGAGTCTTTCCAACGAGGGTGTTTTCCTTTGGAATTGCTTCTATCCCCGGTTTGAGTCCTTTACTTCCCCGGTGAGGTCTCCAGTCTGACTTCTGTTATCCCAATCAGAGTCGTGTCTAGTTCACGCTGTGTCAGTTTTGTATCCCTAATCAGAGTCGTGTCCTGCTCACGCATTCTTTTTCTTATTATCCCCTAATAGAGTCCCAATAAGAGTCTTATTAGAGTCTCTGTTCCTGGTGAGTGTATTACTCCGATGGATCGTCTTTTCTTCTGTGTGAATCTTATTCCCCACAGAATTTGCTTTTGCATGCATACATATGCATCATGAGGTCTCTTAGGGACCAAAATTTGTCTCATTACTATTATTTAAGCCCATTCTACCGCGTCGAGATGAAGATTTCTAAACTTCACTCCTCCGGCTAGAATGACCTTAAATAGGGGCATCTGTAAGACCCCAATTTTGGCCCTAAGATCCCTCATGGCCCATAACATATCATATCATGGCCTCAAGGATCATTGCATACCCTAGCTTCCCTCCTAGTGGGTGGTTACCGTTGAAGTGTGGTTCTTGATCACCAGCTGAAGCAATCATCAGTCAAAACAGTCCAATCAGGCCTTGAGCAATAGATGGTGGCCATTCTTGAAGAATTTGGACACCATGATCATTCATCAAGAGTTCATATAACTTGTGATATCATTTGGAATCAAGATCTCAAGAGAAAAAGGCTTGGAATTCATCAGAACATGGCTCAGTCAACCAAAACCCTAGAAAAGTCAACAAAAGTCAACTGTGGTCAACTGTGCATTTAATCAGGGATTTGAAGGTGTGAGATGGTTAGAAAGACCTCATGCATGTCTATATGAGCCTCATTTGGCATTTCAAAGATCAACATTGAAGGATTTGAAGTCAGACAAAAAGTTTCCCAAAATGGAAATGACCTGTAATTCTCACCTGCCCAAAATGGAAAGTTTTTCTCCCAAATATTACGTGTCCAAGAAAGCTTCAAATGGAATTTTGTCCAACATGAAAGTTGAAGATCGTGTTCTCACCTTTCCAAAAAGTCCAAGAACTCTCAATTCCCATGTGTGGTTGTCAAGATATGGTAAGATCAATTTCAGAAAATGCCCGAATTCAAAGTGGCATAACTCGCACATGGAATGTCCAAATTGGATGGTTCTTCTTTGAGCAAACCACATTTGATATGTACTTTCATAATCCATCACCACATTTTGCCAAAAACCTTCACATAAAAAGGTCATTTTTCAAGTGCACTAATTAAAGACCAAGGGCAAAATGGTCCAACTTTCAAAATATTTGGAATTTTGGCATGGGACCAATTCCAATAGCTTCTAAATGCCAATTGTGACTTGTCCAAAGTGAAAAATTACTATTCCATTGCTTCTAACTCTCCAAGGGCAAAAATGCCAAATTGCACATATAAGCATATTTCACTAATTATCATTTTTTGGCTTAAGCATGATTATGAGTTGGATTAGGCATTAGTATATAAACTTAATTATAACAGAAACTCAGGACACTAATCACAATTTCAGATTCATCACAAAAATTCTAGAATTCTCTCAATTTTCTCCACTTTTCACACAAACTTTTTTTGCTCAATTCATCAAGAATCCATCAATCTTTGTGCAATTTTTTGCTGTATTCATCATTTGCAGGTACTTGTGGAGTTCTGTTTTTGGTAATTGGTGGAAGAACCGCGCACAATTGCAACTGTCCAAGCTTTGAGCATCAATGGCAATCGGCAAATCTTTATGATCCAAGCATCGTTGAGCTGAAAATTCTTCATCCTTCACCTTCCTAATCACAATACTCCATCTGTTTGCACGAATTGGATCCAAAAACGCACCGAATCTCCAACTGTCCATCAAGAAGGTTGGAATTCAACCTCTTTAATTCTTGTAATTGCTATAGGGATTTGATAGTGCCTTGAATGTAGAGTAGAATGGAGTTTGAATCTTGCATTTTCATGGAGTATTCATGTAGATATTTGGATTTGAAATTTGTGTAGCAAAACTTTTCTTGAGAGGATCTTTATGTATGTTAAACTATAGACGAAACCATAGCCATATTTGTAATCCTGATCGAACAACGGTTCCAACGGTATGCGGTTTGTTTGATTTGGTGAAGAAAAGTTCTTGACCGAAGCTGCCGCTTGAAGAGCGAAGAACGCATGAAGAACGTGACAAATTCTGGAAATTTTCCACCTTCAATCCGTGCAAGTGCCTAGCCACTTTTGAAAACTTGTTTCCCACCATAACCGGTCAATCCACACGTGACACGGCATTAATGAGCACTTACCACGTTTTTCGGATATTTACGGAATCGCCATTGCTGTAAATTAATTCATTAAACCACTTAAATAAATATTATCATAATATTACAAAACTTAAAAAATTCACATAAAATTCAATATTAATCCGAATTAGGTGGGATTTTTTTTGATAGATTCCAAATTTTGTCTACTTTTTTTTAGGCATAGTAGTATAAGTTGTGCCTGGTAGAATTTTGGATTTGTATATTAATCTTGATCATGTGTGACATATTTGCATGTTTCACCATTTTAATCACCAAATGCTCATACATTATCCAAAATTAATGAAATTTAATATGATGATTCTTGATACATTTATGGAGATTTTGGTATATCATTTGTGATTTTTGGACCTCTGGATTGGTAGATATGAATTATTCTTTTTGAGTGTGACAGTTTGTGTCACACTATGCTATGCTGAGTTCATGAATTAATTTTCCATGCTTCCCTTAGGCCAATGGTCCTGATTTTTTGCATGAGATGACTTGTATATGTTAACTTTCAACATGAATTTTTGTGGATTCAATTGATCCATTTTCTATTTGATTAGGATTTTTGATTGCTGCTTAGCATTTTTAGGGCTTTGCTTGTGTAACATTTTTACATATGTTGCCAAATCCTCATCCCTAATCCTGTAAATATGAAATTTGGTGGAGTGCTTCCTAACATATTAAGCTTCCATTTGGCTTTGGTCCTACTCATTTCTAATTTGATTTCACTGTTTTACAATTGATTGAAGTTGATACTCATATTGTGACCTAGTTTTGATTGTGTTTTTGCATGCTTTAACATGCTGATTTAATTGACATAGTTCCTTTTGTCCAAGTGACATGAAAATTGACGTGTAACTTGTTGAATGTCCTCTGTTTAGGATATAATTTTTGTGGAATTTACTGTGTTGTTTTGATATTTTTTTGGATGTAATCATTCTGGTTGTTCATATGTGATTCATCTTTGATCACTTTGCCTTAAATTGTGCATAAAATGAAATTAGTGCATAGTTTGGATATGAGACCAATTGGGATCTCTTCTTATTGGAATTATCTTGACTTTGATCATGATTCACTTGCTGTTTTAAGTTTTTTCCTTCCTTTGGACCCTAGGCTTGTCCTAGTGGTCTTGTTACTTATGTTTGAGCTTGACTTTGACTTTTCAGGTTAAAAAGCTAATGCCTTAAGGAGGTTGATTCATATTTGAGTTGAATTCATTTGACTAACTCTTTGTTTTGTAGGATGCTTATCTCATTTGAGCTTTGAGCCTTGTGCTTTGCACATGTTTGATTGCACATTATTGGTTGATCATTATGTTGTTGTTTTGTTTATGTTGGGATGCTGATTATATTTGATTGATTTCAGGTACCCGTAGTTGCTCAGTTCTCTTAAGAACTTGCATTGCTTTGCTTGTATAGCATTTGCATTGAGGTATAGCACCTTCTTCTTCATGTAGTCTGGAAGACCTGGCTTGTTATTTAGCCAGGCAACTGTCTGAAGTCCTCCTTAAGAGGCAATGTTTGTGATTGTTTATGTTTGTCCCAAGCAGGTAAAGTCCTTTAAATAAGGCAATTGGTGGATATAAGAGATATGTAGCCTATCTCCCACTATTCTGTGAGTCTTCTCCTTGCTCCCATTTCATGGTTGTAGCATTGAGATCCTAACCCAAGATCTATCGAGTCTAAAATGTGGAGAGAGTTCCATCTTTCTGAACTCCCACACCTTCTGATATTCAATACTCTCTCTGACCAGAGATAAGAGTGATGAGGCACACCCCTCATATCCTTTCATCTGCTTCACCTTAGCCCCTCAATGGCAAGGTTAAGAGCAACTTGAACCCTATTACAGTTGGCTTTAATGCCCCACCCTTTTGCTTGAGCCTCATTGAATGGTTATAGTGTGTGCTACTTGAATTTATGTGATTGATTACTTGATTCATTTATACATGATTACTTGATTTGCCATTGTGCATTTACTATCATTGATCGCCATTGTGCATTTATCATCTTTGTTTGCCATTGTGCATTTATCATCTTTGTTTGCCATTAGTGCATGATCATTTCTTTTGTCCTTGTGACATTGATGTTTTCCCATTGAGGACAATTGTAAGTCCATATTGATTGGCTTTTGTTTCTATGACATGGAAGGGATAGAGTGTAAGACCACTTCATTGGTCACTCATATCCTCTTTGCTCTTTGATTGAGCTTGTTGTTGTATGTGAGGATTCATTGTAAGCCCATGTAACTTGGCATTTGTTCTCCTATGATCATATGTGGAGGTTAACCTAAGTCCAGATAGATTGGCAGTTGACTTCCATGTTTCATTTTTGTTTTGCTTTGTGAGATTGGAGTAAGCCCATTTATTGGCATCCGGTATCATTGTTTTATTTTAGGAGATTGGTGTAAATCCATTTATTGGTATCCGGTATCCGCTTTTGTGTGAGATTGGAGTAAGACCATTGAGTGGCATCCGGTATCACCTTGTCTTTTATTTTACTAACTTGCCTTGTTGTCTTATTCCAAAGGACACACTTGAATCATCTTCTATATGATTTCAAGAGGTGAACCTCTAGGAAGTTTTACATTCCACCATCCATCCATTTTTGTTACAAATCCTTTTCACATTGTTGACTTTTCAAACTTGTATATACATGTTGTGCAAACATTCTCACCTTCTTTCCAAATTAGAAACTTGGACCTTAAGTCCATGATTTTCCAAACTTCATTTTTGTAAATACTTCATTTTGAATTGACTTTAATCATACTTTGACCACACTTTGTAAATAATCCAAACCAAATAACTTCACCCATTCAAATGATTTTGTGGCTTTGTCCATGTTTGTTAAGTTTTCATACATTAGCTATAGGTTTGATTTACCCTAGTTGGTTGATATTAATCTCACCTATTTGTCCTTAGTTGATTGAATTGTAAGTCTTCCTTGCTTATTATAGGGTTAACCCCTCTCTAGCAAGTTGAAGCTTTTCTCACATGGTGGACTTGTTGTTTCTTAAGGTTGAGTTTTCTCCCGTGGGTAACGTAAGACCTTTGAGCTTGTGTTTTAAAATTGAATCCACTAATTTTTGGAAGTTTTTAGCCGAACTACGGCGTTTTGATCCTTACCTTTGATGGAAGGTACGTAGGCAACGGGTTCATCCGTTCGAACACAAAAATAATTAACATGTACATTCTTTTCTCATCATCCCACTCATGTTTGCACAATATGTCAAAAACAAATAAATATTTTTCTTACACAACAAATGTGAAAAAGGTTCCCTAGGAGTACCTAGGACGTAGTGGGTGCCTAACACCTTCCCATTGCGTAATTTACCCCTTACCCGATCTCTGATCTTTTCATTAGTTTTCTATGTGTAAAACTTCTTAGGCTTTTGTTCGCTTTTTAGCCAGTCCATTGGATAAATAAAAGTGCGGTGGCGACTCTATGTTCATTGTATACTTTGCTTATGATTTAATCAATAGATCACATAGCGACGAATACACCGCTACCTTGTGCTCAAGAAAGTCTTGTCTTTCGCGCCCGATTCCAGGGGCAAGTGGACTCCAAACTATGAGGGTCCATATGTTGTTAAGAGAGCCTTTTCAGGCGGTGCTTTGATACTTACAACTATGGATGGGGAGGATTTCACTCGTCCTGTGAATTCAAATGCAGTCAAGAAATACTTCGCCTAAAAAATAAAAAAGAACATCTCGCTAAGTTGAAAACCCGAAAGGGCGGCTTAGGAAAAAATGAGCGTCTCGGTGGATTGAAAACCCGAAAGGGCGATCCAGGCAAAAGTTAGAGACAAAAAAAAATATAATAATGATATATGTATCCCGCTAGATTGAGTACCTCATCCTGGGGCAATCTAGGCAAAAATTAGGGATTTGGCAAGTAACTGCATCCTGACAAGACCTTGTTCTACAACTGTCGTCCGTCAGAGATTCTTGCTCATTATCAACCAAAGCTTCAAATACATCGGATTCAGAATTGGTGGAGAAATGGTCATTATGTTCAATGTAGCCCTTTTCCAATATATATCACCAATTTCAAATTTGTAAAGATCTATGGAGTCTTGCCATTTGCAGACTACCATTCTATCAAATAAATTTGAGCCTTTTATCCAATTATTGGCACTCTTACCTGTTTCTATCCAACAAATGTTTTGCATGTTTTGATTAAGAAAATATCATTGTTTTAAACAATCAAATTTTTCATAATTTGTTTTTAAACAAAGTGAACATTCACAATGACGAAAGGATACTTAGGAGATCCTCAGTGCTCTCCCAAGGATGGTACAATCCCCAACAGGGTAAGATTTTTGTCCTTATTCCTGGCATGACTGTATCTCCTCCCTCCGGAACCTTTTGTGGTTCATCCTACCAAGTGGATTGCTTGTTGAGAGTCACCTTTCTTCCCTTCAGCAGATTAGCAATTTTTCTTCCTCAGCAGCTTGGATCTCTTTGGGCAGGAGCGGTATTTGGTGGTTGATCCCGATAAATCCTTTATCTCCTCGGATAAATTCCCCAGTAGAGTTGTTGGTGTGGTGGACCTTGTCTGTGATAACTCTCGTCCCCAGCTAGAATGACTGATGTTCATCCCCTACAAGGACAGTCGCCCTTAGGGGACTTGGCTTTCTCTCTTGAGATGTAGTACCAGGTGGTTGATTCCTGGACCTGGTTGTGTTAGATATGTCTGTTTGTCAGCACACATCATACATAAACCATACATATACATGCATAATTATAACATTCAGATATTCATGTTGCATTCTTTGCCATATATCGTTGTTTGTTGTCTCCTGCTATTTGGTGATACATTTCCCCAAGCAGATGGGTGTGTCTGATCTCTCCACATAGAGTCAGCTCCATAGGCAAAAAGCGTCTATCCTTCTTTCCATATTCCCCACCGGGTTATATCCTCGTGGATGTTGATTGTTTTTGTTCCTTCCCAACACATATATTGGGATGGTTTTCCCCATTGAGTTATATCCTCACCTGGACAAGTCTTGATTTGGGGTGCCTATTTAGTTTGATCCTAGATCGGTCTCTTGAGACTCTTTTCCTGTTTCCCCGTGGTAAATGAATAATTGCTCAATAATTAGTAATTATTACCCCCGACGGAGTCTGTGGTTCTCTACCCTCATACCGGTAGTTGTAAACCCTATTTCTTCCCTTTTTGCAGAGTAACTATTTTTGCTCATCTTTAATTGGTGACAGTTATCTTCATCCAATATTCGGTGATGATATCCCCTCATCTGCTGGGATAATTGCCCTGATTACGCAATTTATCCCCAGCGGGTCATCTCTCGTCTACCCTGCTGTTGTTGGTGACAATTGTTTCTCTCCTGAATTGGTTATCATTATATACCTAGTTTCGGTATCCCGATGCCTTTTCTTTTCGGTCGATTTATCCTTTATTAACCCAGTAACCGGTTGTGGATAATCGTCCATGCGAGTATATTATCTATGTTCTGACGGTAATAGATAGTATATCTCATGCACTCTCGGGTCTGAAGCCTTTTGTTCTTCCCCGGTTGAGTTAGATTCGTATCCCCTTTGTGGAGTCGAATATCCATCCTGTAATCGAGTTTGCTTTTTAGCCCTCTTATGGATGATGAGTGTCTTGGGAATATTCCCCAATTCACGTCTTGGTTGGTCACCTATTATATGCCCAGTAACCGGTATCCCTGGTGTTCCTTCCTCTCTGCTCCCTATTATGACTTTTTGTCCCATGTGGAGTCAGAATCCCTGAGTTGAAGTATACCTTTTTGGTTTTCCTCAGATGTTTTGAAGTCTTGATATCTCTCACCCTTATACCGGTCTTGGATATTCATCTCTTCCTGAGCATGTTGTATCTCTCGCCCTCATACCTGGCGTTCAGATCACATGTCTCTTTGAGCTTATTACCCAGTAACCGGTAATACCTCATCTCGCTGCTTCCCCAGGAGAGTCTTTTTAGACATCCCCAGCGAAGTCCCTTAGTGGATTGTTTTCATCCGGATTTTATCCGAAGTATCCGTTGTGGATAGTTTTTGCTGTATTGGCATATTCCCCAATACATGCATCTTCGAGTCAGCTCGAGTCTGTCCATTGGATCTTTTCCCTTTGGAATTCTGTTCCCCAAGCTTTGAGTCGTGACCTGCTCGCGCATTTTTACCCCTTTTCTATCCCCAGGAGAGTCCCCAGGGTCTTGGTCCCATGGAGTGAATTGCTCATACGGATTATCAGTGGCTTCTGATTTCTTTGCTTTTGTGGACACATATCTCCACAGAGTGTTACCATTTTTCATACCTACATTTGCATTGTGAGGTCTCTTAGGGACCAAAATTCGTCTCTTTGTTATTATTTAAGCCCATTCTACCCCGTCGAGATGAGGGTTTCAGCCTTCACTTCTCCGGCTAGAATGACCTTAAATAGGGGCATCTGTAAGACCCCAATTTTGGCCCTAAGATCCCCCATGGCATCATAACATTGCATTTTCATAGCCTCAAGGATCATGAGCATCTTGGTTCCCTTTGCCTTTGGATGGGACTCCTTATGATTGGTTTGAGATCACCAAGCATGCTTGAATTATATATCGTTGTTTCTCTTATTTTTGTTTACTAACAAAAAGCACAAAAATGTGTCACTAACATCTTTTGTTTGAAGCTTGAGTATCATCCAAGACACTTTGTGGATTCTATTCGGGGTATCAGTCAATACATGGAAATGACGTGGGTTACTTCCAACATGTCCCAATGGGATCTATTCATCATTCAAAATGCTAATCTGGAAAGAGTAAAAGTCTGTTCCTGAGCTGTCAAGCTCGCTAAGCGAACCATTTCTTCGCTAGGCGAAGGTCTGAGCTGTCATGCTCGCTAGGCGAAGACCACGCGTTTTGAAAACATAACAGAATTTTGGGCCTAAATTGCATTCATTTTAAGCCCACCAAGCCATCAATATCAGGCTATAAATACTAGAGTTTCATTGAGACAAAGGACGGGGAGAAAAAGAGACAGAAAGACAGAGAGCAGAGAAGAGAGACCTGGGAACCAATCTGCAGCAACCTCCAGGCAGCTCTGAAAAGTTCACCCCGACTCACATACCTTTGCACCTCCGTCTCACGCAAACCCTAACATTGCTTTGCAAACCCATCCGCGCCATTCGAGTTTAATTGATCTCTCCAATCAGGTTTGCCTTATTCCCATAATTTTATGCTCTTAATTTGAATCATCCGAATGTATGAGGTATCGTTCAATTTTGCCCACGGGTTTAGATATGCATGAATGTATAAATAGTACCTTGAATGTTTGATCACTTGATTTCTGAAAGGGAGACCATAGGGTTTGGAGTCCCTAAAATCGTACTGTTACCATGGAAAATCCAAAACCCGCAGGCCTTCGCTAGGCGAGCCTGTAGCGAAGCTTCGCTAAGCTTTCGCTAGGCGATGCAGCGGCGATCGTGACAACATTTGATTTTTTCTGTTTTCTCTAACCTGTTTTATGGCATTGTTTTCTCCTGATTTCATCCTTTTACTCTAACCTGTTTGTTGAGTTTTTGTGAGGGCTCACATACTCTTGCAGGGATAGCTTGCTTGGTGTCCCACTTTATTTATGGGATACCACCTGGAGGTTTATTCCGATTGTCTGTACTGACTCGCTTTCTTTAATGGTGTTAGCTTGGAAGGATCTCTGGGTTTCTTGTTTTCTTTATTTGTTGTTACTTCGGATCTTTATCCGTGTGGTAGATCTTAATCCCTTTTACATCTTTTAGCATTTTTACTGCTTTCTTAGCTGGAAGACCTCGATAGGAGGCAATGTTCTTGTGTGTTACTTTTGTGCTAAAGACCTCCATGAAGAGGCAATTGACAGATAAAAGGGATTAGTAATCAATCCCCCGTTATTCAGTGTGTCGTTCTTTATGCTCACACTACGTGTCGATGCTTCAGAACAAAAGCCCAAGATCTTTTGTCCGGTCGGTCAGTGGAGAGGGTTCCATCTTTCTGAATCCCCACTTTTTGTCATGAGCTCACCTTGTCCAGGGTTAAGAGCTATGAGGTCTTATCCTCATTACCCTGTTAATGTGCTCACCCTGACGTTCAATGTCAGAGGTTAAGAGCCCGTTTGATTACCCTTCCATGGCTTGTTTGTCGAGGTTGATATGACCCCTCTTGACTAAAGCCCTACCCATGTATGTTCGAGCCCCTTGTTGGCATGTTTACTTTATGCATGTTTGTTCTGTATGGTGCGATCGTCCCCCCATAAGATTGCCAGGACTTCCTTTTTGCATGAGCATCCATAAAATACAAACAAACTCATTGATTTTTCTTCTCCTAAGAACACGTTAACTCCTTCTACTACAGGCGAGTAAGTCTCCAAAGGTCGAGCATCCGGTAGATTGCGTAGTAACGTCGTTCATCTAAAAAACACAAAACAAACAAAAATAGGTATTCGAACTATGTTTTGCTCTAATTCTCATTCCAGATGAGATACGTAGGCATAAGACGCGATGTCTTAGCGAGCACACTCCTCTTTAACCCATAGGTAGCCGAGCTACGAAGACTCTGATTCTCAGATTCAGATGAGATACGTATGCAGTGGATGCGACATCCGTGCGAGTCATCTTCTGTTGACCCTTCTTTTAGTAAGTAGTACATTAGATAAACATACACGCTTTTCTCATCCCTTCAATCATGTTTGCACAAATAAATTTTCACAAAAACAACAACCTTTGCAACAAATGTGAAAAGGGCTCCCTAGGAGTACCTAGGATGCTTTGGGTGCCTAACACCTTCCCATTGCATAACCAATCCCCTTACCCAGATCTCTGACATTTTTACTAGTTTTTTTATTCGATAAAACTTTTAGGTTTTTGTTCGCTTTCTAACCATTCCTTTGGATAAATAGAAGTGCGGTGGCGACTCGACTTGTATGATTTACCTTGGATTTAGTCAATATCTCTAATGGTAATGAATACCCCGCTACAGTCTTTCACAAGGATAAGGCATCTTCAACTCCAACGCTCTCTTCTTCACCCAAAGAGTGTAAGCTTCTAGAGCTACACAATTGTGTGGACCAAGCTCGGATCTTCCTTTCCTATGCACATTATGCCAAGCATGCACAATATTCTGCTTCAAATGTTGGGGATCTTTACCCTCTTGATAGAAAAGACCTTCTAACAAAGTGTTATTAGTTTTGTCTCTCAAGGGGAACCCAAGTTGACGACAAGCCAAAGCAGGGTTATAGTTAATTCCTCCTTGTGTACCAACGAGAGGCACATTAGAGAATTCACCACAACTATCAATAATCTCCAAACTGCTTAAAGACGGAGCATACCAAACTATATCATCATTAGTGAGAGACATAAGTCTCTGAGACCACCTTAGACATTGTTTGTTCTCCACAAAAGCAGTTGTCTGAGGCAAGTGCGAAATAAACCACTTGTATAGAAGAGGAATGCAACAGACGATAGTTCCACCACCCTTAGAATTCCTTAGATGCAAAGAGAAATACATATCACCCAATAAAGTAGGCACAAGATTCCCAATCAAGAAAAGTCTAATGGCGTTAACATCAACAAAACTGTCAATGTTAGGGAACAAAGCTAATCCATAAATGAGCAACACAAAGATAACTTCAAAAGAATCCACACTACCGGCTTGAGCAAAGGCAGTAGCTTCCTTGATGAGGAAATCAAATGGCAACCCAAACAACCCTCCTTTCTTCACCCAATGAGCCTCTATCTCAGACTTCTTCAAGTGAAGAGCTTCAGCAATAAGATGAGATCTGGGAATCTCTTCCAATCCACTAAAAGGTACTCTACTAGAAATAGGTATCCCTAAAAGATGAGAATACTCCTCCAATGTAGGCACAAGCTGGAAATCTGGGAAAGTGAAACAACGGTAGAGAGGATCATAGAACTGCACCAATACACTCAAAAGCCCTTCAACCATATCAGCAGATAAGATAGATAGAAGCTTCCCATGACGTTGTTTGAAGTCCAAGGGATCTAATACAAAAGATGCTAGCTTCCTTAACTCTTTCAAGTCTGGACATCTGAAACTGTACTTCTTAGTGTTCCTCCGTCTATAATTCATGGTCTAAAAATATTTGCAAATAATACCTCAGTTCCTTGAAATTTTTATGTGATGAATGTTATGATGAGCATGAATGCATGAATCACAAATAAGGGATCACACATAAGGCAAACAAAGGTCAAGGGATGAATCAAGTCATTGTCAAGATCAATCATCCATTTTGGTGGATTATGGTTTACACCTTATCAACACCCAAGTTCCATTGATATTGACAAGACTTGATTGGATCAACCAAGAATCAAGGGTTTGTTGTAAGTCACGAGCATGGAGTCTGGGTAAGACCCATCCCAAAGGAGTGAACTAAGGATAAAAACCTGTAGATCATGTTCTAAAAAGTTCCCAGAGTCTTAATTCCATCTATCAGATATTACAGGTTAAGATGACTGACTCATCGACCCATAATATTCTCAAGAGAAACTCGTCTGAGTGTAGTATCACGTAACAACTGTTATCAAGTCTACACTTGAACAGTTTTTGCACTACGTCCTAAATAGGCCAAGAGGGGGTAAATGTTCTATGGTCCTTAGCTTCTCGTACCCAAATTAGAGATAGTAATGCCTAACCATAAATACTTGTGTGACATTTCCAAATCCAAAAGAGTCTCGACTGAGCAGATGGATCTCAAGCCAACTTGTTAAGGACTACTCCACACAAGTCGAACATGGCTATACCATCCTCCTATCTTAATTGCACTCAAGTTCGGGTTAGAACTTATCTCACCACTTAGAGATCACCAAGCACAACAAGCAGATTATATCACACATACATATATACAAACATCACATATATACAAATATTTACACACAAAAAGTAGGCTAAACCCACTGGAGACTACTCCTCAGCAGAGTCGCCACTTAATTTCTGTAGCAGTAAATTCATGATCATCAAGCTATGGATAAGCTAGACATCAAATAACAAGAGTCGCTACCGCGCTTTTATTGTTTCTAAGGGAAAAGGGAAAAAGTACGAACAAAACCCAAAAGTAAGAAGTTTTCAAATCAAAACTAATAAAATGTCAGAGATTACAGGTAAGGGGGTTGGTTACACAGAGGGAAGGTGTTAGCATCCAAAGTGTCCTAGGTACTCCTAGAGAGCCCTTTTTGTGTGCATACGTATTTGGTACAAAAATGATGTTTTCAAACAAATAGAATGGGGGGATGAGAAAAGAATTCATTAATTATACTTTTGTGTTTGACAAGACATTCGGACTTGTGCCTACGTACCAACATAAAGATGAGGGATCAAAACTGTAGCACCTCAAATTTTCACCTCCCATTTTGTATATACATTTTCATTTTAGGTCATTAACATTGCATTGTTCATTGCATAGTCCATCAAGTCATCAGGCAAGACTGGTCAAGAGATTCAACTGTGCAAGGCAACAAGTGCATTTTCCATGGAATCAAAGCCCTAGGGTTGGTATAATGAGTTCATATGACCCAAAGATCATTTTGAAGATGATTGGTCAAGCATTGAAGGTTCAAAGCTCATCAGTCCATGTGCAAATCATCTGAAACCCTAAAAAGTCAACAGAAGTCAACTGTCAGTTCAACTATGGATTTGGAGGTGGGAGATGGTTAGAGATGCCTCAATCATGTGGGAACAAGTCTCATTTGACATTTCAAACATCAACATTGAAGGATTTGAGGTCAGATCAAAACTTGCCCAAAATAGCAGGTGACCTGTAATTTGAATTTGCCAAAAATGGAAAGGTTTTCAACTCAAGATTACATCATCAAGAAAGCTTCAAATGAATTTTTGTCCAACATTAAAGTTGAAGATCTTTCTCTCCCATTTCCAAAAAGTCCAAGATCATGGATTTCTCATGTGTGGTTAAGGAGATGTGATCAAAACTTGGCCAAGGATGCATTGAACTTCAAATGGGCATAACTTCTCAACCAAAACTCCAATTCAAGTGGTTCTTTTTGCTAAATTCTCCTTTTGACTTCTAGTTTCCAAAAAATACATTGCATTACACCAATTGTCATCACATAATCATTTGCATTTCACTTGTTTTTTGGACGGAAAAATTAAAGTTTAAATTTGGTGCATTGTTCACACATTCTACCATTACCATTGGCTCCAAAATGATATTTTGAGTGAAAATCAAATAAATTCGTGCACTGTTCATTCATGATTTTCATGCATAGGGTGAAAAACAAATTTTGCATTTACACTCCAAATTGCTAATTCCACTTAACCATTTTATGAAGCATGATAAAAAGAGTGATTAGGGAGAGGTATAAGAAAAAAACCCTAACTGTTTTAGCATTAACAACAATCACAATTTTCAGATCTAGAAATTTTCTCAAACTTTTTCTCTCAATTTTTCTGGAAATTTCTTCAAACACACACCATTTCCATTGCTTGATCCTGGTTCCTGAAGTATCATTGAGTGGATTTGCACGTGGAATCAAGAGATTTGGTGCAGTTTTGAAGCATATTTGAAGCTTGAAGCAACTATGGTGAATTCAGAATTTGGTGAGATCGTGCACAATTGAGCTGAGTTTTCTTCTTCAAACACTTGTACAAGCATCATAGAAGAGGTTGGAAGCATCACAAGGCCTGTAGCTCGAAGAATTCCAGATCTGCACTTCAAGAGGTCATGGCTCGATCTCTTCATTTCTCAAAATTATTGCCATGTTATGATAGATCTTTTTATGCTGAGTGTTTTGAGCTTTGAACCATTGAATTTCATGCACTATTGGCTGAGAAATGTTGATTTTAAGTTTCATGTGCAAATGATAATTACTTCGATTCTCCTCGTGTATGTTGAATTAGCCTTAGCCATGCATATATTCGTGCTCTATGTTGAAAGATCTACCTGTTGATGTATGCCTTTTTGAATTCTGGGAAAAGTGTTCTTGGTGTTCTTGGTGATCTGGCACTGTTCACGAGTTTCATGAAGAAGAAGATGATACTGTTACATTTGGCCACGATTTAATCCATTCAGAAACACTTTCTGCATGTTGCATGCGTTTATCCTAGGGTTCGCTTATACGTATGCGCGTGCATGGCGAAGTGATTGGCTCAGGAGTGTTTGACTGCGCGTTGACTGCCAAATAGGATTAGTGAAATGCATCGTTTCAAGGCCAAGGCGCGCTATTTGAATTTGGCTGGTGTTCGATTCCCAGCCACAACACATATTTCCATTGCTTCATTCATTTTCTCCTATTTTCATACCATGCTTCTCATTACATTTTTTTATTTTTTCTTCATCTTCTAAAATTCATACATAATTGAATAATGATCCAAAAAATATGTGGTTTTTTGCATTGTGTCACATTTTCTGTCTATTATTTTTTGATCATTTTTTCATAAATTGTGCTTGGCTGGAAAATATTTTGTGCTAGGGTTTGTGAACATGTATGCCTTTTGTATCTTGCCTTGCCATATCATTTGTGAAATGCTGAGTTTTTATCCAATGCTCATGAAATTTTGCATGCTATAACTAGACATCTTGCTTGACATTTTGGTGTTGATTTGGTGCTTGTATCATTTACCATTGCTGTTTTATGATCATGCTAAGGTAGGTGTGACAATTTGTGTCACACCTTGTGATGTTCAACTTGATTGATATGTTTGACATGCCAAATGATATCCAATTGCCTTGATTTTTTGTATGATGCATGCTATAGAGGTTGTGATTGAGCATAATTTTTGTTGGAATTTTTGGAATCATTTCTGATTTAATTGAGATTTTTTATTCTGGATGGTCACATTTGAGCTTCCAAATTGCTTTGAATTTCATTTGATTGTGAAATACTTGATTCTTATCCAATGAATGTGAAATTTTGCACACTATTTCTAGACATGTTGAGTGTTGTTTTGGATTTGGTTTGAGGCTCTTACCATGATCCATTTCTGTTTTATGCCTATGCTAAGTTGATGTGACAATTTGTGTCACATATGGGCTTGTTGTGCTTGTCTTGACTTATGCTATGTGATTGCCATGCCTAATGATGTCCAATGCCTCTAATTTTTTGTGTGATAATCATGTTGTATGTCCTGTTTACTCATGAATTTTTCCAAGATTACTTGAATCATTTTTGATTTAATGTGCATTTATTGCTTCTGATGTCACAATGTGGTCACAACTTGCATACCTTGCCATGTTTGGTGCATGAAATGAATTTGGTTAATCATATTGATATGGGACTTTTTGGATTGTGTTCTTGATTGAATGAAGTTGATTCATGTTAAGTTTCATGTTCTGTTTTGAATTTTTTCTCCATCTTTTACCCTAGGCCTTGACCTAGTGGTTTGGACTCACTGTTTGGATTGTGGATTTCAGGTTAAGAAGCACACTACCATGGTTGAAGTGGTTCACTCATTTGGATTGATTAATTGGTTGATGATTGGCTAACCTTGTGTTGTTTTCTAGGTTGATGCCAAGTTATTTGTGTTATGCCCATTGGCTTGTGCCTTGCTCACTGTTGCATTGATTGCTTGTCTGTCTGATTGTATGGATGACTGTTGTCTGTTTGATTGTTTGACTTGTAAACTGATTGATTTAGATTTTTTTCAGGTACCTAAGTTGCTTTGAGTTCTTATTGAACTTGCTTTTGCTTTGCTTGGTTGCTTAACCATTGAGGTATAACTCTCTGACTTCATGTAGTCTGGAAGACCTGTCCTGTTATGTGGGCAGGCACCTGTCTGAAGCCCTCCTTAAGAGGCAATGCTTGTGTTTGTTTATTTTTGTGCCAAACAGGAAAAGTCCTCTTATGAGGCAGTTGGCAGATAAAAGAGTTGTGTAATCCATCTCCTGCTATTCAGTGTGTCATCCACTTTGCTCACACACCATGTGTTGATGCATTGTGGATAATAGCCCAAGATCTTTGTTGTGTCAGTCATATGTGGAGAAGAGTTCCTACTTTCTGAACTCCCACACATTCATTTGTCTGAAGCTCTCCCAGGCCAGGGATAAGAGATGTGAGGTCTTACCCTCACTTCCCATTTCATCTGCTTCACCCTAACTCTCAATGTTAGGGTTAAGAGCTAACTGCACCCGATTCCAGTTGGCTTGTGTTTCACAGCCTAACCTTGTATGAGCCCATTTGTTTGCATATAGTGTGTGTGCTTACTTTATGTGCTTGTATGTATTTGCCTGTGCTATTTAGGATAGCTTGCTCCCTGTGCAAGTTAGATAGAAACCTTAACATAGGGATCGTATGCATGATAACTTCTAGGCTCGAGTCGTAGTCTCCTTAGTAGTTTGTGTTTCCCTTTGTATCTAGTTAGGCTAGTCCTTTTTCCATGCGTAGGGGAGCTACGTCGCCCTGATCCTCATACCAGATGAGGTACGTAGGCAGGAGATGAGTTGATCTCTCCGGGCGCCCTTTTTCTTTTTCACCCCTTTGTGTGTGTTTGGAGTCTGACATAAGCCCAACGATTGGCAATCGGTTTCTTGTGTCTTGTTTCTTTGTTTGGAGTCCGACATAAGTCCAGCGATTGGCAGTTGGTTTCCTGTGTGTGTTTGTTGGTTCGGAGTCCGACATAAGTCCAGCGATTGGCAGTCGGTTTCCTGGTTGTGTTTTGTTTGGCGTGCGTTAGCCGAGCTACGAGTGCTCTGATTCTTCTCTGGTCAGAGAAGATACGTATGCATAGGATACGACATCCTAGCGAGCACGTTTTCCCCTGTCCCGAACTACGTCGACTCTGATGTCTGTGTCTGACAGACTACGTAGGCCCAGGATGCGATATCCTGCCGAGTTAGTTTCTCTTGTCTTTCTGTGTTTCCTTCCAGCCTTGTGTGATGTGTGAGTAGTTTCTAGCAACCTTATCCTTTCTGAGCGTGGATCCCGTCTAATACGACGGATGCGTAGGGGTGCTAATACCTTCCCTTCGCATAACCGACTCCCGATCCCATCTCTCTCTGGTCGCGAGACCATGTCTTTTCCAGGTTTACTTCGAGCGTTTCCTTTCCCTCCTTTGGGATAAATAACGCACGGTGGCGGCTCTGTTGTTTCTTTTTCCCGCCGGTTTTTCGCGTAATGCGACAGCTGGCGACTCTGCTGGGGACTATAGAGAAGTTGACCTCTTGCTGGTCCATCTTCCCTAGGCGAGTCTCTCCTAGCGCTCTCTAGGATAGGGTTTGGTTGCTTTTGCTGTTTCATTTATTGCATTCATTTATTTATGTTTGCATTTATTATCTGCATTTATGTTTGCATTTATCATCTGTTCATCTGGCTGTGCTGTGTTTGTCTCTCTATTGGGGTGGGAGTTACATGAGGTAAAAAGCCCAATACCCAGGCTATGAGTGAAATCTAGGACACCTAGGAATAGAGTGGTTCATGGGAAGCGGGTGGTATTGCGCCACTTAGCGGAACATTGATATCACGAGCAGTTCAGACTCTGATGGGGTATCATCGTTATATACTTCGGGTGTGTATATGATGATATTCTATGAAAGGGTTATTTATGCTGCGTTTCTCTCGACTTTACCCTGGCCTAGATGACACCCGTGAGTGGGGAGGGAATGATCATTATTACAGGTACAGTTGGTGACTTGTCGGTGATCTTGTTGGTGACTTGGTTCAGAATTGTTGGGTCTCAGATGATTTTTTGGGTCTCAGATGATTTGTGGTTCCGAGTTCAAGCCGAAGCTTTGATCCTGTGCTCCGAGATACACAACCAACCAGTCTTGTCCGCATCATTTACATCATAGCATGTTTATTTTCAAAAAAAAAATATGCAATAAAAAAAATGGAAAAAAGAAAAAGAAAAGAAAAAAGCTAATCTCTTCATGCATATCATTTCTCAAGTTCATTCAGGGGTCTGTTCATTGATAGAGATGGCAACTGGTCCTGAGTTGAAGCGGAAGACTTGTTCCTACAGTTTCCACCGGGAGCCTTTGACGCCTTTGATAGAGTTGAGCAACCTTGTGACCGGAGGTAATCAGAAGGTGTTTGTGGACCAGTATGGGGATTTGTTGACACCGTTGAGGATGGTGGTAGATCCAGTGCCGTTGCAGACTCTTCTACAGTTCTACGACCCAGAGCTCCGTTGCTTCACTTTTCAGGATTATCAGTTAGCGCCCACTCTTGAGGAGTACTCCATTCTGATGAATGTCCCGATCAGGTACCAGATTCCTTTCTTGGATGTGCCTAAAGAGGTTGATTTCAGAGTTATCTCCAGAGCTCTCCATTTGGGTATCAAAGAAGTCAGTGATAATTGGAGGTCCAGTGGAGATGTTGTAGGGTTGCCTCTGAAGTTCCTGTTGAGGATATCTAGAGAAGAAGCAAAGAAGGGAAATTGGGAAGCTTTTCATGCTCAGTTGGCCATCATGATTTATGGGATTGTCTTGTTCCCGAGTATGCCTAACTTTGTGGACTATGCCGCAATCACTATTTTCATTGGAGGAAACCCAGTTCCTACTTTGTTAGCTGACACTTACTATGCTATTCACAGTAGACATGGTAAGGGTGGAGCTATCAGATGCTGTCTCCCGCTTTTGCTCAGATGGTTCTTGTCTCTTCTGCCAGTCAGTGGACCTTTTGTGGATACTCAGAGCACTCATAAGTGGACTCAGAGGGTTATGTCTCTTACCTCTTATGATATCAGGTGGAAATCTTACCGGATGGATGTGCGTAATGTCATTATGAGTTGTGGAGAGTTCCGTAATGTGCCACTTATAGGGACCAAGGGTTGCATCAATTACAACCCAGTTCTTTCTCTTCGCCAGTTGGGGTTTGTGATGAATGGAAGACCACTTGACGCTGAGATAGCTGAAAGTGTGTATTTTGAGAAGCGGAGTGACCCTGTCAGTTTGGAGCGAGTAGGAAGAGCTTGGAAGACCATTGGTGTCAAGGATGGAGCTGTTCTAGGGAAGAAGTTTGCAGTTGCTATGCCTGATTACACTGAGTGGGTTAAGAAGAGAGTGGAAACTTTGTTGTTACCCTATGATAGGATGAAGCCATTGCAAGAACAACCACCTTTGATCCTTGCTGAGAGTGTACCTGCTGAGCACTACAAGCAAGCCCTGATGGAGAATCGCCGGTTGAAAGAGAAGGAGCAAGATACCCAGATGGAGCTCTACAAAGCCAAAGCTGACAAGTTGAACTTGGCTCATCAACTCAGAGACATGCAGGGTGTAGATGCTAGTGGAGTAAAGAGCAAGAAGAGATCTTATGAAGAGATGGAGGCCCTGTTGAATGTAGAACACCGTGAATGCCTGAGGTTGCAGAGAGCTGAGGCCAGTTATCGGAAGAAGATAAGAGACTTAGAGAAGCAACTTAGAGACAAAGACATCCAGTTGAGGAAGGAAGTTGACTTGAGACATGCATCAGAGAGCCAACTTGGAGGAGAAGTTGTAGAGCTCAGAAGACAACTGAAGGAGAAGATCACTCCTTTGCCAGAATGTTCAGAGTGTGACCTGTTGATAGACCAGTGTCAGTACCTGAAGACTCTCATTCCTGGAAGCCATTTATCTTAGCTTGTATCTCTAATGTTTATGTTGAGAATCACCTCCAGGCTTGTTGGATGGGATTCATTATTGTACTTTGATTCATTTGGATCTTTGTTGACATTATTGTATGATCCTTGTTGCTCTTATCTATAGATGAGGTTGTTGGTGTTTCACCTTGTGCTCATTATCTTGTGTTGCTTCCTTGTTGCGTGTTGTAGATTGCCATTTCTTGAAAGATGAATTAGGCTCTTTGAATGCCTGAGAAATGAACATATCATGTGCATCATACGCATCATTAGCATCATACACATATCATTTTGCATAACAGGTGTTCTTGCTCGTGACTTCTCACTCTGGTTCCTGTGTCAGGCAGGATAGCTGATCAACGACCGCACCGCTACGCAACCAGATTGAATCATCAGAGGAATATGGACCAGGTTCAAACAGAATTGGCTGAGATGAGGGCTAACATGGCCCAATTTATGACAATGATGCAAGGGGTCGTTCAGGGGCAAGAGAAGCTGCGTGCCTTAGCCCAGAGACAGGAAGCTGTGATTCCGCCGTCCAACCGTGCTTCACCAGTGGGTGTACCCGTTCATGAGAATGCTGCTACTGCCGCTCCCGTCAATGACTATGCCGTAGGGGATGAATTGAGGGGTATCAGAATCAACAGACATCCTCTTGCTGCAGAGACTGTTAATGCCAGAGCTACCCGGGCTCCGATTCGTCATCCTGCTCCGCTTGTTGACAGGCAGGAGGATATGTTCACTCTGCTCAGTGAAGACGATGATGTAGTGAGAGTTGAAGAGAGGGACCATAAAGTTGATGCCCTTGCTGAGAAAATCCGAGCTATGGAATGTCAGAACTCCCTTGGGTTTGATGTGACCAACATGGGTCTGGTGGAAGGTTTGAGAATTCCTTACAAATTCAAAGCGCCCTCATTTGATAAATACAACAGTACTTCTTGTCCTCGCACCCATGTGCAGGCGTATTACCGGAAGATCTCTGCTTACACCGACGACGAGAAAATGTGGATGTACTTCTTCCAGGATAGCTTGTCTGGGGCTTCCTTGGATTGGTACATGGAGCTAAAGAGAGATTCTATCCGAAATTGGAGAGATTTGGGAGAGGCCTTCTTGAGGCAGTATAAACATAATGTGGACATGGCGCCGAGCCAGACTCAGTTGCAGAGTCTTTGTCAGAAATCTGGAGAGAGCTTCAAGGAGTACGCCCAGAGGTGGCGTGAGTTGGCTGCACGAGTACAACCCCCTATGCTGGAGAGGGAGTTGACTGACATGTTTATCAGTACCTTACAAGGAGTATTCATGGATCGGATGGGAAGCTTCCCATTCGGTAGCTTTTCTGATATGGTGATCTGTGGGGAGAGGACAGAAAGCCTGATCAAAGCTGGAAAGATTCAAGATGCTGGGTCCTCATCTTCCAAGAAACCATTTGCTGGGGCACCTCGCCGGAGAGAGGGTGAAACCAATGCTGTGCAACACGGTAGGAGAAATGTAAACAGAAATCAGTATCGCCAGGTTGCTGCTGTAACCATTCTGGCACCTCAGCCTCGTCAACAGCAACAATAGAGAGTTCAACAACAACCGCCACAACAACAACAACAACAACGTCCGTATCAGCCCAGACAGAGGATGGCTGATCGACGTTTTGATCCGTTACCGATGACCTATGCTGAGTTGCTACCTGAGTTGCTCAGATTGGGATTCGTGGAGTTGCGTACTATGGCTCCGTTGACAAAAATACCACCTGGGTATGATGCCAACGTGCATTGTGATTTCCACTCTGGTGCACCAGGGCACCACATTGAGAATTGTAGGGATTTTCATCATAAGGTCCAAGACTTAATTGACGCCAAGACTATCAATTTTGCTCCTGTGCCGAATGTTGTGAACAACCCTATGCCTCCGCATGGTGCACACAGAGTGAACAATGTTGAAGGTGGTGAAGCTGAGGACTTGGTGGTCAGTGTGGAGGAGATTCAGACTCCATTGGTTGTTGTGAAGGATCGTTTGTTGAATGAGGGAGTGTTCCCGGGCTGTTGTGAGGGCTGTGTAGAATATGCTGAATCAGAGAATGGTTGTGATCAGTTGAAGGCTGGTATTCAGAATCTAATTGATGAGGGCGGTTTACAGTTTAGCCGGGCTGTTAGAGAACGTGGGGTGGTGTCAACCGTCACCATTTATTTCAAACCTTCCGAGGGACGTGGTCAGAGGACTGGTAATGCGCCTACAACTAGTGGTACTCCTGTTACCATTTCTGCTCCTGTAACCGTCTGTACTCCGACTACTATTGTTGCTTCGGGTAGAAGGGTTGAGAACAATAGGGATGTGCCGTGGAAGTATGACAGTGCTTACCGCAGCAACAGAAGGGCTGAAAGTCAGATTAGGCCGATGAATCAGTCTCCTGTGACTATTGGGTTGCCTAGTAGAACTCCTGTGGTCGTTGGTCCAGTTGTGGACAACGTTGGAGGACCTGGAGGTTTCACCAGAAGCGGTCGTTTATTTGCACCCCAACCATTGAGAGATAACAATGCTGAGGCTCTCGCCAAAGCTAAGGGCAAGTAGGCCGTGGTTGATGAAGAACCTGCTCAGAAGGAGGCGCCTGAGGGTTCTTTTGAGAAAGACGTGGAGGAGTTTATGAAAATAATCAAGAAGAGTGACTACAAGATTGTGGATCAGCTGAATCAGACTCCGTCCAAGATCTCTATTCTCTCGTTGCTTCTGTGCTCTGAGGCACACCGTAATGCCCTGTTGAAGATGCTGAATCTGGCTTACGTGCCTCAAGAGATCTCTGTCAACCAATTGGAGGGTGTCATTGCTAATGTCAGTACCAGGCATGGTGTGGGGTTCACAGATTTAGATCTGACGCCTGAAGGACGTAACCATAACAAGGCCCTGCATATCACCATGGAGTGCAAAGGCGCAGTGCTGTCTCACGTGTTGGTAGACACTGGCTCTTCGCTGAATGTGCCGCCTAAGAAGATTCTGGGTAAGATTGATGTGGAAGGGGTTATCCTCACTCCAAGTGATCTGATTGTTCGTGCATTTGATGGATCCAAACGGTCTGTTTTTGGTGAAGTCACATTGCCGGTGAAGATTGGCCCGGAGGTTTTTGACATTATCTTCTATGTGATGGACATCCATCCAGCATATAGTTGTTTGTTGGGGCGTCCCTGGATTCACGCAGCTGGGGCAGTTTCATCAACTCTCCACCAGAAGTTGAAATATGTCTGGAACGGTCAGATTGTGACCGTGTGTGGTGAAGAAGATATTCTGGTGAGCCACCTATCCTCTTTCAAATATGTAGAGGTGGATGGCGAGATCCATGAAACTTTATGCCAGGCATTCGAGACTGTTGCTCTTGAGAGGGTGGCTTTTGCTGAGCAGAAGAAGCCAAGTGCCTCAATGGCGTCGTATAAGCAGGCAGTGGAGGTTGTCAACTCTGGTAATGCTGAAGGCTGGGGCAAGATGGTAGACTTGCCTGTCAAAGAAGATAAGTTCGGAATTGGTTATCAACCTCTGCAGGCGGAGCATATTGTGCAGACAGGTCCGAGTACCTTTACCAGCGCTGGACTGATGAATCACGGTGATGTCTTTGCAGCCAGTAGTGAAGACGGAAACAGTGATTGTGATCTGGACAACTGGGTTCGCCCGTGTGCACCAGGGGAGTCGATCAACAACTGGACGGTAGAAGATGTGGTCCAAGTTACTCTTCAAACAGAGTAATTTTCTTTTGTTTTTCATTTTGCACAAAACCCTACGTTCTGCCCAAGGCGTAGTGGTTCATTGTAGGGCCTCATCATGTTTTTCAATGATATCATTAATAAAGGACGTTTTGCAAACAATTTTGTGATCCCTGTCTTTCTATTTTTGTTTTTCATTTTCAAAAATAAAAATGGCAATGTTTTTGTTTTTTGTGACTTTCTTGAACTCTTTTTTCTAAAATAAAGCATTAAACATGCAGAAGTGATCTTACGGACTCCACTATGAACGATTCTGTTATGGATCAGTATGATTTCAATAATCCCATCTACCAAGCTGAAGAGGAAAGTGATGAAGACGGTGAACTCCCTAAAGAATTGGTCAGATTGTTGAAGCAAGAGGAAAGGTTCATCCAACCTCATCAGGAGGAGTTGGAGATTGTTAATCTTGGTACTGAGGGCGCCAGAAAAGATATTAAGATCGGGGCTGCTTTGAAGGAAGATGTTAAGAAAAGGTTGATTGAGATGCTGAGGGAGTATGTGGAGATATTCGCCTGGCCGTATCAAGATATTCCTGGGTTGGATACCGACATTGTGGTGCATAGACTACCTCTCAGGGAAGAGTGTCCTTCAGTCAAGCAGAAGCTTCACAGAACAAGTCCTGATATGGCTGTTAAAATCAAGGAAGAGGTTCAGAAGCAGTTTGATGCGGGTTTCTTGTCAGTTACGACTTATCCCTCGTGGGTGGCCAACATCGTTCCCGTGCCGAAGAAGGACGGCAAAGTTAGGATGTGTGTCGATTACCGGGATTTGAATAGGGCGAGTCCGAAAGATGATTTCCCATTACCTCACATTGATGTATTGGTTGATAATACGGCTCAATCCTCGGTTTTCTCTTTCATGGACGGTTTTTCTGGTTATAATCAGATCAAGATGGCGCCAGAAGACATGGAAAAGACGACATTCATTACACCTTGGGGCACGTTTTGCTATAAGGTGATGCCATTTGGGCTGAAGAATGCCGGTGCTACCTATCAGAGGGCTATGACGACTCTCTTTCATGACATGATGCACAAAGAGATTGAAGTGTACGTGGATGATATGATTGCGAAGTCGCATAAAGAAGAGGAGCACCTGGTTAATTTGCAGAAATTGTTTGACAGACTGAGAAAGTTCAAACTGAGGCTGAATCCGAACAAGTGTACGTTTGGTGTGAGATCCGGGAAGCTGCTAGGCTTCATTGTCAGTGAGAAAGGGATTGAGGTTAATCCAGCGAAAGTCAAAGCTATTCGAGAGATGCCTGAACCGAAAACAGAAAAGCAGGTTCGTGGGTTTTTAGGGAGATTGAACTACATTGCAAGGTTTGTATCTCACCTAACTGCCACGTGTGAACCAATTTTCAAATTGCTAAGAAAGAATCAAGCAATCAGGTGGAACGATGATTGTCAGAAAGCTTTTGACAAGATAAAAGAATATTTACAGAAACCTCCAATCCTTATACCTCCAGTTCCTGGGAGACCTCTGATAATGTACCTTTCAGTGACTGAGAACTCGATGGGGTGTGTATTGGGACAGCATGACGAGTCTGGTCGAAAATAGCATGCCATATACTACCTTAGCAAAAAGTTTACCGATTGTGAAATCAAATATTCACAGCTTGAGAAAACTTGCTGTGCTTTGGCCTGGGCTGCTCGCCGACTGAGGCAGTATATGTTGAACCATACCACTTTGTTGATTTCTAAGATGGATCCAGTAAAATACATCTTTGAGAAGCCGGGTCTCACCGGACGTGTTGCCCGTTGGCAGATGATTTTGACAGAATACGATATCCAGTATACGTCGCAGAAGGCCATCAAAGGTAGTATTCTGTCAGACTACCTTGCCGAGCAACCGATTGAGGATTATCAGCCGATGATGTTTGAATTCCCTGATGAAGACATCATGTATCTTAAGATGAAAGATTGTGAAGAGCCTCTTGTCGAGGAAGGACCGGATCCTGATGACAAGTGGGCATTGATGTTTGATGGGGCTGTGAATGTGAATGGCAACGGTGTTGGGGCAGTACTGATCAATCCTAAAGGTGCTCATATACCTTTTTCTGCCAGGCTGACTTTTGACGTGACCAACAATGAGGCTGAGTATGAGGCTTGTATCATGGGGATAGAAGAAGCCATTGATTTGAGGATCAAGACTCTTGACATTTATGGAGATTCCGCTCTAATGATCAATCAGGTCAATGGAGATTGGAATACCAATCAGCCGCATTTGATTCCTTACAGAGATTACACCAGAAGAATACTGACGTTCTTCAAGAAGGTAAAATTGTATCACGTTCCCCGGGACGAGAATCAGATGGCTGATGCCTTGGCTACTTTGTCTTCTATGATCAAGGTTCATTGGTGGAATCATGTGCCATATGTTGCGGTGAATCGACTCGAGAGGCCTGCGTATGTGTTTGCAGCCGAGTCTGTTGTTGATGAGAAGCCGTGGTACTATGATATCAAGAACTTCCTCAAGAGCCAGGAGTATCCTGAAGGTGCGTCGAAAAATGATAAGAAGACCCTGAGAAGGCTAGCGGGAAGCTTTTATTTGAATCAGGATGATGTGTTGTACAAGAGAAACTTTGACATGGTTCTGCTCAGATGCGTGGATAGACACGAAGCAGACATGTTGATGCAGGAAGTGCACGGGGGTTCGTTTGGTACCCATGCTGGTAGTCATGCAATGTCCAAGAAATTGTTGAGAGCCGGTTATTACTGGATGACTATGGAATCCGATTGTTTCAAATACGCTCGGAAGTGCCATAAGTGTCAAATCTATGCTGATAAGGTGCATGTACCACCAAACCCTCTGAATGTCATGAATTCGCCTTGGCCGTTCGCCATGTGGGGGATTGATATGATTGGGAAGATTAAGCCTACTGCTTCGAATGGACATCGCTTCATCTTGGTTGCGATTGACTACTTCACCAAATGGGTGGAAGCAGCTTCTTATGCTAATGTTAGCAAACAAGTGGTTGCCCGGTTCATTAAAAAGGAAATCATCTGTCGATATGGGGTTCCTGAGAGAATCATTACTGATAATGGTTCGAATCTCAATAATAAGATGATGAAAGAGCTCTGCAAAGATTTCAAGATTGAACATCACAATTCTTCTCCTTACAGACCGAAGATGAGCGGTGTTGTAGAGGCGGCAAATAAGAATATCAAGAAGATTGTGCAGAAGATGGTCGTGACGTACAAGGATTGGCATGAGATGTTGCCTTTCGCTTTGCATGGGTACCGTACCTCAGTACGTACGTCGATCGGGGCAACCCCGTACTCCCTTGTGTATGGTATGGAAGCAGTCCTACCTGTTGAAGTGGAGATTCCTTCTCTGAGAGTCTTGTTGGATGTCAAGCTTGACGAAGCCGAGTGGATTCGAACAAGGTTTAACGAGTTGAGCCTTATCGAAGAGATATGGTTAGCAGCTGTTTGCCATGGGCAGTTGTATCAGAGAAGGATGAAGAGAGCCTTTGATCAGAAAGTGCGTCCTCGAAGCTATCAGATCGGTGATTTAGTTTTGAAGAGGATCCTTCCTCCCGGTACAGATAACAGGGGCAAATGGACTCCTAATTACGAAGGTCCATATGTTGTGAAGAAGGTTTTCTCCGGTGGAGCCTTGATGCTTACAACTATGGATGGTGAAGATTTTTCGTCCCCTGTTAACTCAGATGTAGTCAAAAAATACTTCGCATAAAATGACCCGCTGGACAAAAAGAATAAAAGAGTCCAGGCAAAAAGGGGCATCCCGGCGAACCAAAAAAAAAAAGGTTCGGGCAAAAGTTAGGGAAAAAGAATGAAAAGAATGTGTACACCCGGTAAGTCGAAAACCCGCAAGGGCGGCTTAGGCAAAAATGGGTATCCCGGTGGATTGAAAACCCGAAAGAGCGATTCAGGCAAAAGAGGGATTAAAGCGAAGACTACAGTCTGAGTTTATCTGTGCTTCATCACGCTTCGTCGTCTGCCATCCCGAAGGATAGGATCGGTCCAATCACTCTTCTCAGAAAGCAAGGAAGTTGGGAGGAAAACTGATGATCTGTGAGTTATAACAGAATTGGGAAATAGTGGATGCCGTGTTCACATTGCCATTAGGATAGATTTTTCCTTTTGTGCGCAATTACCTCTTTCTAGGAATTGCTTCCCAATGTATTCGCCTTTTCAGGCCCATTTTCAATCAATAAAAGTTGTTATTCAGATAAATTGCTCTCTTGTTTTTATTTTACTGTTTTGTTTGCAAAAAAACGTCCAAATTTTTGATAAACATTGCATATAAAAACATGAAGGCTAGACAATAATGTGCAGAGAGATAAAACATTTGAAAATCATTTTGAATGTTGAGGACACTTGAGCGCATCTTGTCCATGCAATTCCCTGGTGCATGTTTGTCGTGCTGTTTTGTAGGTTGTTACCTTTTGATCCCTGGCTGAAGCAGATAAGTCACGGTTGATTCCTCAGCAGTGTGAGAGAATGGGGATATTCCCCAGCAAGTGGCTGTTTCCCCAAGCAGGTCTGAAAGCTATCAGAACTATTCTTATCCCCTGCAGAGACGTCTGTGGATAGTGCTTTCTATTCCCAGCAGAGCTAAGGATTGTTAAGTCCTCGGCAGGACTGAGAGTGGGTTGTACTCCCAGCTAGTCTGAAAGTTGGCAGTTCCCCACTGAGTCTGAGAATATTAATCCCCACCGAGTTGGAAGGATGTTGTATCCCCAGCGGAGGTGTCAGTGGAGTGGTTTTATTCCCCAGCAGTTTGGTTTGAAGTACTGCTATTCCCAGCGTGGTCATGAACGCTTTTCCCCGGCAGGTTTAAGGATGTCTATCCCCAGCAAGGTCTGGTATATTTCCCTTCCCCAACAGAGTTATGCTTTTCCTCAGCAGGGTGGTGAATGCCTGTGTCCATCAGGGTTATGATGTGTTCCCCTAGCAGATCTCCCGAGCAGAGGTTTGTGTTGATGGTTTTCCCCAGCAGGTTCCCCGAGTGGATCAGGTTTGGTGGAAATTATCTCCAGCAGAGTTTATTCTACCTATGGATTGGCATCTCTCCCCAGCGAAGTCACTTTCGGTTGTTTCCCTAGCAGAGTCCCCGAGTGGGTTGGGATTTAACTTTTCCCCATCAGCGGTGCTATTCTCCAGCATGAGTGAGAAGTCGGTGCTACTCCCCGCAGAGTATTCCTCAGACAGAGTCTCCCCACAGAGTTGGAGTATCTGATCAGTTTGCTCCCCGGCAGGGGTTCATCATTTTTCATTTTGCATGTAGTGATCATTGCATCCTCAAATCGCGTAGCATTTCCATTCAATTTGGAGCATTACACCATAGAAAAATTCAAACATATGCATTCATATGTCAAACCTAATTGGACCATATCCCTAGCAGAGGCGGATCTTTGTTCAACATTTGTATAGCACGTTTGCTACAGTTGCTCCTGACAGCATTCAGGATTGATATTCCCCAGAGAGGTTTATTTCCTCACCCGTCCGCGAACGGAAAGCCTGATTCTCCCCAGTGAGACCCCCAGCAAGTGTTTAGCCTTGCCCTGACATATGTAGATGTCGTCCCCGTGATACCGGTAAGTGTCATGTCAACACCCGTGTGTGTTCTTTCTTTGGTGTCGGTAAACACCATTCTTTCGGTGTCGGTAAACATCGAGTCTCACCCCCAGTCATCGGTAAATGTCTGGTCTTCTTTGTTGATGTCGGTAAACATCATCGTCCGATGTTCGTAACATATATTCTTTCCCCAGGAGTCACCTCTCCGTTGGTGTCGATAAACGTGGAGTTTTTCCTATTCGTCTGCTGACGTCTAGTTGTATCCTCCCCACAGGTCATCCGTTGATGTCTGTGTCACCTCTCCGTTGGTGTCGATAAACGATGAGTTTTTCCCAATTGTCCGTTGACGTTTGGTTATGATTAGCTTTTCCCCAGTAAGTTCACCTCTCCGTTGGTGTCGATAAACGTGGAGTTTTTGCCTGGTCGTCCGTTGACGTCTGGTTGCACATCCTATTTCCCAGTCATTCGTTAATGTCTGGTCGCCTTTCTTTGATGTCGGTACACATCATCTTTCGATGTCGGTAAACATCGAGTCTTATCCCAGTCATCGGTCAATGTCTGGTTGTTCCCCAGCCAGAAATCCCCAGTAGAGTCGTCGGTAAACGTCCTATCTGGTTTCCGGTTGCAAGTATTTGTTTTCCTTCCCCAGTGAAGTGTTCATCCCTCCGTTGGTGTCGATAAACGTCGAGCTTCTCCCGTTCGTCCGTTGATGTCTGGTCGAATCTTCCCAGTCATTCGTTAATGTCTGGTCACCCCTCCGTTGGTGTCGATAAACGTCGAGCTTCTCCCGTTCGTCCGTTGACGTCTGGTCGAGTATTCCCCAGTCATTCGTTGATGTCTGGCCACCTCTCCGTTGGTGTCGATAAACGTTGAGTTTTTCCCATTCGTCCGTTGACGTTTGGATGTATCTTTCCTTTGATAAAAATCAAAATCCCCAGTAGATTCGTCGGTAAACGTCTTGTCTGGTCACTGTTGCAAATATCCTGTATCATATCCCGCAAAGTGCAAATTTCTACGGTTCTTCGGTATTCAATCCCTGTTTACCTTGAAGGTCTGACATCCGTTGCTCTCATCCGTTCAGGTCCCCAGCTGATTGAATAGGGGCAGCTGTAGCACCTCAAATTTGCACCTCCCATTTTGTATATACATTTTCATTTTAGGTCATTAACATTGCATTGTTCATTGCATAATCCATCAAGTCATCAGGCAAGACTGGTCAGGAGATTCAACTGTGCAAGGCAACAAGTGCATTTTCCATGGAATCAAAGCCCTAGGGTTGGTATAATGAGTTCATATGACCCAAAGATCATTTTGAAGATGATTGGTCAAGCATTGAAGGTTCAAAGCTCATCAGTCCATGTGCAAATCATCTGAAACCCTAAAAAGTCAACAGAAGTCAACTGTCAGTTCAACTATGGATTTGGAGGTGGGAGATGGTTAGAGATGCCTCAATCATGTGGGAACAAGTCTCATTTGACATTTCAAACATCAACATTGAAGGATTTGAGGTCAGATCAAAACTTGCCCAAAATAGCAGGTGACCTGTAATTTGAATTTGCCAAAAATGGAAAGATTTTCAACTCAAGATTACATCATTAAGAAAGCTTCAAATGAATTTTTGTCCAACATGAAAGTTGAATATCTTTCTCTCCCATTTCCAAAAAGTCCAAGATCATGGATTTCTCATGTGTGGTTAAGGAGATGTGATCAAAACTTGGCCAAGGATGCATTGAACTTCAAATGGGCATAACTTCTCAACCAAAACTCCAATTCAAGTGGTTCTTTTTGCTAAATTCTCCTTTTGACTTCTAGTTTCCAAAACATACATTGCATTACACCAATTGTCATCACATAATCATTTGCATTTCACTTGTTTTTTGGAGGGAAAAATTAAAGTTTAAATTTGGTGCATTGTTCACACATTCTACCATTACCATTGGCTCCAAAATGATATTTTGAGTGAAAATCAAATAAATTCGTGCACTGTTCATTCATGATTTTCATGCATAGGGTGAAAAACAAATTTTGCATTTACACTCCAAATTGCTAATTCCACTTAACCATTTTCTTAAGCATGATTAAAAGAGTGATTAGGGAGAGGTATAAGAAAAAAACCCTAACTGTTTTAGCATTAACAACAATCACAATTTTCAGATCTAGAAATTTTCTCAAACTTTTTCTCTCAATTTTTCTGGAAATTTCTTCAAACACAAACCATTTCCATTGCTTGATCCTGGTTCCTGAAGTATCATTGAGTGGATTTGCACGTGGAATCAAGAGATTTGGTGCAGTTTTGAAGCATATTTGAAGCTTGAAGCAACTATGGTGAATTCAGAATTTGGTGAGATCGTGCACAATTAAGCTGAGTTTTCTTCTTCAAACACTTGTACAAGCATCATAGAAGAGGTTGGAAGCATCACAAGGCCTGTAGCTCGAAGAATTCCAGATCTGCACTTCAAGAGGTCATGGCTCGATCTCTTCATTTCTCAAAATTATTGCCATGTTATGATAGATCTTTTTATGCTGAGTGTTTTGAGCTTTGAACCATTGAATTTCATGCACTATTGGCTGAGAAATGTTGATTTTAAGTTTCATGTGCAAATGATAATTGCTTCGATTCTCCTCGTGTATGTTGAATTAGCCATAGCCATGCATATATTCGTGCTCTATGTTGAAAGATATACCTGTTGATGTATGCCTTTTTGAATTCTGGGAAAAGTGTTCTTGGTGTTCTTGGTGATCTGGCACTATTCACGAGTTTCATGAAGAAGAAGATGATACTGTTACATTTGGCCACGATTTAATCCATTCAGAAACACTTTCTGCATGTTGCATGCGTTTATCCTAGGGTTCGCTTATACGTATGCGCGTGCATGGCGAAGTGATTGGCTCAGGAGTGTTTGACTGCGCGTTGACTGCCAAATAGGATTAGTGAAATGCATCGTTTCAAGGCCAAGGCGCGCTATTTGAATTTGGTTGGTGTTCGATTCCCAGCCACATCACATATTTCCATTGCTTCATTCATTTTCTCCTATTTTCATACCATGCTTCTCATTACATTTTTTTATTTTTTCTTCATCTTCTAAAATTAATATATAATTGAATAATGATTCAAAAAATATGTGGTTTTTTGCATTGTGTCACATTTTCTGTCTATTAGTTTTTGATCATTTTTCCATAAATTGTGCTTGGCTGGAAAATATTTTGTACTGTGGTTTGTGAACATGTATGCCTTTTGTACCTTGCCTTGCCATATCATTTGTGAAATGCTGAGTTTTTATCCAATGCTCATGAAATTTTGCATGCTATAACTAGACATCTTGCTTGACATTTTGGTGTTGATTTGGTATTTGTATCATTTACCATTGCTGTTTTATGATCATGCTAAGGTAGGTGTGACAATTTGTGTCACACCTTGTGATGTTCAACTTAATTGATGTGTTTTACATGCCAAATGATATCCAATTTCCTAGATCTTTTGTATGATGCATGCTATAGAGGTTGTGATTCAGCATGATTTTTGTTGGAATTTTTGGAATCATTTCTGATTTAATTGAGATTTTTCATTCTGGATGGTCACATTTGAGCTTCCAAATTGCTTTGAACTTCATTTGATTGTGAAATACTTGATTCTTATCCAATGAATGTGAAATTTTGCACACTATTTCTAGACATGTTGAGTGTTGTTTTGGCTTTGGTTTGAGGTTCTTACCGTGATCCATTTCTGTTTTATTCCTATGCTAAGTTGATGTGACAATTTGTGTCACATATGGGCTTGTTGTGCTTGTCTTGACTTATGCTATGTGATTGCCATGCCTAATGATGTCCAATGCCTCTAATTTTTTGTGTGATAATCATGTTGTGTGTCCTGTTTACTCATGAATTTTTCCAAGATTACTTGAATCATTTTTGATTTAATGTGCATTTATTGCTTCTGATGTCACAATGTGGTCACAACTTGCATACCTTGCCATGTTTGGTGCATGAAATGAATTTGGTTAATGATATTGATATGGGACTTTTTGGATTGTGTTCTTGATTGAATGAAGTTGATTCATGTTAAGTTTCATGTTCTGTTTTGAATTTTTTCTCCATCTTTTACCCTAGGCCTTGACCTAGTGGTTTGGACTCACTGTTTGGATTGTGGATTTCAGGTTAAGAAGCACACTACCATGGTTGAAGTGGTTCACTCATTTGGATTGATTAATTGGTTGATGATTGGCTAACCTTGTGTTGTTTTGTAGGTTGATGCCAAGTTATTTGTGTTATGCCCATTGGCTTGTGCCTTGCTCACTGTTGCATTGATTGCTTGTCTGTCTGATTGTATGGATGACTGTTGTCTGTTTGATTGTTTGACTTGTAAACTGATTGATTTAGATTTTTTTCAGGTACCTAAGTTGCTTTGAGTTCTTATTGAACTTGCTTTTGCTTTGCTTGGTTGCTTAACCATTGAGGTATAACTCTCTGACTTCATGTAGTCTGGAAGACCTGTCCTGTTATGTGGGCAGGCACCTGTCTGAAGCCCTCCTTAAGAGGCAATGCTTGTGTTTTTTTATTTTTGTGCCAAGCAGGAAAAGTCCTCTTATGAGGCAATTGGCAGATAAAAGCGATGTGTAATCCATCTCCTGCTATTCAGTGTGTCATCCACTTTGCTCACACACCATGTGTTGATGCATTGTGGATAATAGCCCAAGATCTTTGTTGTGTCAGTCATATGTGGAGAAGAGTTCCTACTTTCTGAACTCCCACACATTCATTTGTCTGAAGCTCTCCCAGGCCAGGGATAAGAGATGTGAGGTCTTACCCTCACTTCCCATTTCATCTGCTTCACCCTAACTCTCAATGTTAGGGTTAAGAGCTAACTGCACCCGATTCCAGTTGGCTTGTGTTTCACAGCCTAACCTTGTATGAGCCTATTTGTTTGCATATAGCGTGTGTGCTTGCTTTGTGTGCTTGTATGTATTTGCCTTTGCTGTTTAGGATAGCTTGCTCCCTGTGCAAGTTAGATAGAAACCTTAACATAGGGATCGTATGCATGATAACTTCTAGGCTCGAGTCGTAGTCTCCTTAGTAGTTTGTGTTTCCCTTTGTATCTGGTTAGGCTAGTCCTTTTTCCCTGCGCAGGGGAACTACGTCGCCCTGATCCTCATACCAGATGAGGTACGTAGGCAGGAGATGAGCTGATCTCTTCGGGCGCCCTTTTTCTTTTTCACCCCTTTGTGTGTGTTTGGAGTCTGACATAAGCCCAACGATTGGCAGTCGGTTTCCTGTGTCTTGTTTCTTTGTTTGGAGTCCGACATAAGTCTAGCGATTGGCAGTTGGTTTCCTGTGTGTGTTTGTTGGTTCGGAGTTCGGCATAAGTCCAGCGATTGGCAGTCGGTTTCCTGGTTGTGTTTTGTTTGGCGTGCGTTAGCCGAGCTACGAGTGCTCTGATTCTTATCTGGTCAGAGAAGATACATATGCATAGGATGCGACATCCTAGCGAGCACGTTTTCCCCTGTCCCGAACTACGTCGACTCTGATGTCTGTGTCTGACAGACTACGTAGGCCCAGGATGCGATATCCTGCCGAGTTAGTTTCTCTTGTCTTTCTGTGTTTCCTTCCAGCCTTTTGTGATGTGTGAGCAGTTTCTAGCAACCATATCCTTTCTGAGCGTGGATCCCGTCGAGTACGACGGATGCGTAGGGGTGCTAATACCTTCCCTTCGCATAACCGACTCCCGATCCCATCTCTCTCTGGTCGCGAGACCATGTCTTTTCCAGGTTTACTTCGAGCGTTTCCTTTCCCTCCTTTGGGATAAATAACGCACGGTGGCGGCTCTGTTGTTTCTTTTTCCCGCCGGTTTTTCGCGTAATGCGACAAAAACCTCGTAGTTCGTGATACAAATTTCAAAGTGGATGCATTGCTTTTAACAAAAATTAAGTTTGAAAGGCACAAAGGCCTAAAAATGGTTTGAATGAGTTAGTTCTTTTTGGCTTTTTGAAAGTTTAAGTCAAGTATGATTAAGTTTATTTATAAATTTGATTTAAGAAAAGAAGTTTGAAAATGCAATGGCATAAGGCCAAAGTTTCTATCTTTTTGCAAAATGGTCAAAGTTTAGAACAAAATAAGTTCAATCAAAGAAGATTTTGAAAAGCGAGGGAGAGATTTTGAAATTAAAGAAATGGGAAGAAGATGAAGAGACTAATCCTATGCACAAAATTAAAAGTTAAGAGTTGAAAAGATCTAACCAAATGGGTAGTAATCCAATAGACAAGAATGTCAATAGAAACCCAGAAATCCGTTGGACATTTTGAATCAAGCAAAACAAAAATGCACAATTATATTATCTTGAAGAGCAAAGGCATCAAATAAAGATAGCCACATCCAAGCTTTAGCCACTCCATGATCTTCTTCAAATTAGTCCATGTAACAGATGAATTCTACAAGTCACAAGTTCAAAATAACAACTATATAAAGAGCATGTTGCCGATAAACTTAGAGGGATCTTGAATGATGTATCAGATGAAGTTTCAAATTGCAAGCACTTGGTTTCATAGAAAGCTGGCATTGGCCAAGTCCTTTAGCATAGGCATGTTGCCTAAGTTCTAAGTCCATTTGTCCAAGATCAAGCCAACAGTCTACGCAAAAGTTTTTTAGGGTTTTTGTTGTCATTATGTACATTAATGGTCAAAGACCACACAAACAAGCAAAGTATATACAAACAAGATATATCACACAATATGGTCCAAGTGGACAAAGTGAAAATTGCATTAACATAAACAATTAGAATGATATGAACAATAGCAAATGAATAAAGGCAAGAATTAAATGACATTAAAGTAAGTGGCTTGAAATTAAAAGTTAGTTGTCAATGAGTTAAACGTTAGTATTGTTTGGCTTTTGCTTTTCATTTTAGGACATTCTTTGGAGAACACTCAACCCACTTATCACAAGCATGGATCCTTGAGGCAAGACATCTTCCAAAGGAAGGAAAAAAGGCCAAGTTTCCACACAATACCATGAAAGAGGGGAGACTTACAATCTCACTAACTAGAATGCTATGCCTTTTGTGTCACAAACTTAGCGCTATGTTAAGCAATCATAATTGGACTTATGTAGAAGTCACAACTATTTGAGATCGGGCAATAGAATTTTGGTGTTAATGCAAGTTAGAGACATAGTATAATGGACTATGTTCATGAAAAATACTACACACAAAAAGAGATATGCAAAAGAGGTAGCCTAATCTCATCCATACTCATGTTAATTTTTCAATCAACTAGCTTTGGGACTTTGAGATATCATAGACCAAATGAGATGAATGCATAAAGAAGGGGAATGAGATAAAGAGGGAAGGGAATGGATCAAAACTCAAATTGGCCAAAGGAGGACTTTTACCAAATTAATATCATCCATTCATTTTGGGAGATGGAATGTACATTCCATCAATCCCCTAAATCCAAAGATATTAACTTGACAAAGTCAAATCAACCTTGACCAAGGCCCAACAACAAGAGTCAAACACAAACAAGTCATCACAATTGGTCAACAAAATTATTTGACATTTATTCAAATTAAAAAATGCTAAAATAAGACATTTAAATTAAATATGGTTTATCAATTTTCCTAAAACCTCATCAAAAACCAAATAAATGGCCATGAGATTTATCATAGGTCAGACAAGGTCAAAGGACCTTGGAGAAAAAATTTCAGAATTTTTAAAGACTTAAAAGTATTTTTAAATAATTAAAAATAAACAAAAAATCAATTAAATCATGAAAAATATTAATAATGATCCAAAAAATAATTTTAATTCAGAATATGAAAGAGGACATTATTTGAAATTATTTGGTGAAACTCTCATATTTTTTGGATCAATATTAAAATTAAGATGAATTATTGAAAATAAAAGGAATAAAAGAAAATAAGAAGATAACAAAAAAACGTGGACCACTTGATCCCCTCATTAATTGAGGTGGCAGATCAAGTGGTCCTCAGCGCGCTTTTCACCATGGACTTAAGTCAATGCCACACAGGGATGGTAATCAGAACCAACGCGTGAGATTAAAACAATTTGAACCAGATCAATGACTCTGAAAACTTCCAGCACATCGCCGGAGTCCAAAGGCCGATCATCTTCTCCGGTGACCCTGGCCGGACTGGTTCACTCATCACCACCAAGAAAATGAAAAAGGAGGACATGATCTTAAAGAAAAATGGCGTAGAGCACGAATCTGACCTCAGTTTTAACTAACTCCACACATATAGAAAGATATGAGGAGTTGAATTTTGAGGTGTGTCAACTGAGTTGCTTCGATTTGACCTCTAAGCAACACAATCTTCTTGCCTATATTGGTAGGACTTCAGACAACCAAAGATCCAAGATAATTGAGTGGAATTGAGAGAGAATCGAAGAGATGAAATTTTCTGGGAAATACCTTCAATGCAGGTATGGATTCACTTGTTCTTGCTTTGGCTTGTGCTTGATCTTGCTCAGTATGCTTGTAGAAGTAGATTAGAATGCACAAAATGTCTTGGATCCCAGGAGTCTTGAATCTCAAAATAGTGAGATTCAAACTTAATTTCCAAAGGAAATTCTTAGGATTATCCTCTCAAATGGAAGGGTTTGGTGTTTGGGATCAAAGCTGGCGCGAAGGAGTCCTCAATTCTGAGCATATGGTGCTCTATTTATAGCTGAATCACATGATATTTGCACCTTACAATTGAGTTTCCAAAATTGGCAATGAGTGATGCATGTGTGCATGGGCGTGTACAGGCCCATGAGATCATTCCATTTGATCCATAATTGAGTGTGAACAAGTCTGAAATCAAATTGGAGTGCTAGGAAATTTTACATGGAAGCTTGAAGTTTGATTTTTGCCAAATGATGATGCAATGTTCAAGCCATGCGCATCCCATTCAAATCTTGTCCAAAATGGATGAAGTTAGACTCTTTGGAAAGGTTAGATCAAGAGGAACAACTTTGATGTTTAACATGTTTTCATTTGGAGCTTGGAACATGAAAAATTCTGAAGTAGAAGTTTGGAAATTTCAACACGTTGAAAATTTTTCTAAGTGTCAAGCCATATATCTCAATATTCCACCTTGCTTAACTTTTTATGTGAGCTTCAAATAAGAAAAGTGTCTTCATCAAAGTTGTAGCTATCTCAAATATCTTCAAAATTGTCACCAATTTCATGTCATTTGGATTTATAATGATAGAGTTATGCATTTTTGAAGTTTGGAAAAATCACTTGGTCAATGGTGTAGGTCACAAACGACCTATAATGTAACCTCATATCACATGCTCATAAAAGTTGAACTTGTTATCACTCCAAACATAAAAGTTAAAGTAGACATATTGAATTTGATTGTGAAACTTGGAAATCTTTAATCTCATAAAAATTGAGCAAGTTATGGCCTTAGGAAGTTGACTTTCAAATTAGGGTTTAGACAAAATGACCTATAATGTTTCAACATAGAAAATGATTTTCTAAGAAAAACTAGCTCTAGGTATCAACATGAAAGTTGTTTGGAATGTCATATAGAGTAACTTTGATATTGGAATCATTTTCATATGGTGAAAATTGTAGGAGATAAGGTCTAGGGGGACCCATTTTTGATCAGATGAATTCATCTGGCCAACCACCATCAACCAACTTGCTAACCTTTAATTATTTTGAATTTCTTGGCTCATGGTAGATCATATATGCATAATATGATGAATTTTGAAGTGTACCTTGAGAAATTTGATCAATTGGTGAGATAGCTTGTTGGAGAAGTTACTCAAGATACCCAGTCAAACTAGGGTTTCCAAGGCAAATCACCCTCAAACTCTTGAAGAAAACTTGATCAATATAACATGTTGGAATCAATGGAGCTAATATATGATGCTAATAACAATTCTTGGATCACTTCATGGTTGTGCTCTTTTCCATGAGGGTCTCAAACCCTAGATATGAACTTGATAGATCAATGGAGATCATGCCCTACCTACAAAAGAGTTAGGAAAATACAAAGACATATTTTTGGTATTTTGGTTAGTAAAATGATGATATACAAGTATGATATAATCACATAGTGCTTGGTGATCTCTCCCAAAACAAACCCAATGAAAGAGGGGTAAGAAGGATGCCAAGGTATGATCTCAATGCTAATGCTTATGATGAAATTGCATGAGGGATCTTAGGGTCAAAATTGGGGTCTTACAAAAATCAAAGCTCCATAGTTCATGGTAGAAAATATGGATGTGTTACTTGTTTTTAGGGAGTAGTTATAATCGTATCCTGGAAGTGTGTAGATGTTAGCTGATTCTGATCCTTGTTCAAATGCTCTACGCTTTTAGTCTGACTGTTAAGAAACGAATTGTAACAATTTTTTTATAAAAAGAATGAAAATTGTTTTGAAAAAGGCTTGTGTGATAAAAGAAGAGAAAAAAAGAGTTGCTTGAATTGAATTAAAGTGAGTAAGTTGCTTGAATTGAGAAAAGAATTGTGAAATAAGGAAAGTGTTGCTTGGATGTGGTGAAAGTATTGTTTAGACCAAGAGTGTGTTGTTTGAACCCATAGGTAGGTGTGTCTGAACCAAAGAGTGTGGCGTTAACTAGTAGATGGTGTGGTCAATGCAAAATTTTAGGATTTTGCCTAGGTATGGAGATTAAGTCCTACAAAGGGGTTTTTCCTGAGCATGGAACTCATAGGGAAGAAATAAAATGAGGTTGCCAGGGGACGGAGCTCTACAGAGCAATGCATGAAGTTGTTGTAGAACGGAGCTCCACATGTAAATGCATGAAGCTTGCTGGAGCACGGAGCTCCACAAAGTAGTGCATGAAGGTTTCCGAATCATGGAGCTCCCCAGGGCAATGTATGAAGGTCACCGGAGCATGGAGCTCCACAGGGCAATGCATGAAGGTTTCTGGAGCATGAAGGTTCACAGAAAAATGCATGAAGGTTACCAGAGCACGGATCTCCATAGGGAAATGCATGAAAAAGGTATTGGTTCAGGAATGGGTGTTTACCATGAGGTGATTAACCTAATGAATGTATGGATGTCAAAGAGAATGTTGTTTTTGATCCAGAGAGAAAAGTGTTATTGATGTTGATTATTGCAGTGTTGAGGGGTGTATATGGGGTAGATAACTTGAAAGCTATTTGATTTGAATTGCACTAAAGTCTATGAATGGAGATAAATACTTTGAACAACTGGGCTATGCATCCTGTATCCAAAGATATTCAGAATAAGGATAGGAATACTCCCTCTTATTCCTTATCCATTACTTAAGGCTCGTGGCGCACAATTCACATCGTAACTGACAAGTGTCGAGGGAACTAGAAAAGTCTTTTTATTGTGCTTGAAGGGTGCTCAGTAGTGATCCATTGCCTTGATGTCCAGAGTCTTCAGAGTATTGCATGTGAAATCTTGAGTTTACTTGAAGGATCAGGTACAATGCCATAGGTCTGACCTAATCAATTGATCAAGGAACTTATGATCACTTGACTGGATAGGGGAAGAAAGCAATTTATTCAAGATAAGTCTAAGACAATATCCAATATCAAGTGTAATCAATTGATCAAGCATGAATTTGATCAACTAATTAAGGGGCAAAGATCATGCTATGGTCCTTTTAAGCACATATATTTGATCAAAACCTAAAGGCCATAAGAATGGAATTAACCCTAATCTATCATGGAATTTAATGGAAAATATTAAAGAGAAAATTCTAACACTAATCCTAATTAAGTCCTAATTAAAATCTACATGTATTAAACTATGTGTCTTAAAAGGTTCCTTTTTTATGTATTTTTCATGAAATTAAAAAAAACAGGACAAATGAATTAAAAAAGGAAAGAAACAGTAATTAAAAACAAAACACAAATATACAAGGTGTGTATTGGACTGAGGAGTGTAGTCAAGAAGATGGTACCGGGGCTTGAGAAAAGCCCAATGTCATGGCTTTTGTTTGTAGCATCCAAAAATTGGAGTGTGTTAAGCACCCAAGGTGTTAGGCCTTATGCTGAAGGCCCAAAATGTTATGAGGTTCAGAACATAGGGGTGTAAAAAGTAAAACAAGGCGTGTGAAGTAGCAATGTCATTGGGCCTAGGGACTTAGGCCCACGAAAATTGTCAAGGTTAATGGAGGGAGTGTCAGATGCTTATTTCGTTCTTCATGTTTCAAACTCAACTCTCTCTCTCTCGCGTCTCAAAAGTCCCCTCTCTATTGGTGGCTTTGCCGCGTCGGAGGCGGCAGAGTTAGTCCAAAGTGAAAAGTAACACCACCAAAACACTCCTCTTTGTTTCCTTTCTCTCATTCTTACCTAATTTCACATTTCTAGATTATCTCAATTTATTGCTCCTTCAAAAATTATCCCCTTCTCTATGGTTTTCTCGCCGTGCAGGAGACGGTGGAATTGGTCTGAACAACCATTAACAGACGCCAAACTCACCCTCTCAACATTCGCTCATAAAATATTGTATCAATTTCTACCAAAGCCTTACCAAATATTTGAATCAAACCATGAACACAACAAACCCTAAGCTACCAAATATGAAATTAAATACTGAGGGAACACCAATCTGAACTCAAACCTTAGGGGTTTTGTTCGGAGACATCGACCCTACATTACAGTAACGAAATTTAAAGCAAGAAAAAGAAGTGAAAAGTAACCAACCGGCGAGATCGTGGCTTATCCTGGATATTATTGAAGATAACGATGATGATGTTGAATAACAAAGAACACCAGAGGAAAACGAATCAGGTACACTTCAAGCTCCTTACTCCTTGCATATTTCCTTTCCTTCTTCTTCTTCTTCTTCTTTAAACACTAGCATGTAGGTGTTGGAACTATGTGTTGTGATTATTGTCGCGTGTGTGGATCATAGAGAGGGATAGGAGTTGAGCTCTTGTTGTGGCAAGATTTAAGGTGAAGCTTACTCAACAATGGAGATGAGATTTGATGTGAGGGAGAGAGATCAGAGAGGACGAATTGAGAGAGAGGGTGAATTGAGGATTATATAGAGAATGATTGTGTAACTAATTCGAGTAATCCTTGGGCGGGGTTGTTAGAAATGCTAGGGCACTGTTAGATTCAATGAAGAAGATGGTTATCAGTTAGTTAACACTGTTAAATTCCATTATAAGTTGTTAGTTTAGTTAGTTACAGTTAGTGTAGTTAGAGTTTTGAATTGGAGTGTTAGTTGAAATTGAAGTGTGACAGTTAGAAGGTTAGGGTTGTTAAAAGTAACTTGGACAGTTGGAGTTAGTTCAGTAAATTGGATTGTTGAACTATTAGAGGTTAATTGAATTGAGGTGAGGAATGTTAATGAAGTGGTGAGTTAGAATTATGGGATTGTTTATGTCTTGTAATGTCTATGCAAGTTGATTATGTGTTAAAATCATGCTTTGAGTTTTGGTTAGGTATGCCTTGAACTTGATAATTGGTTTTGTCATTGTTTGGACTGTTGGCATGCATTGCTATTGTAGCGGGGTATTCGTTACCTTTAGATTTATTGACTAAATCAAAAGTAAATCATACAATTCGAGTCGCCACCGCACTTCTATTTATCCAAAGGAAAGGTTAGAAAGCGAACAAAAACCGAGAAGTTTTATCAAATCAAAAATGAATAAAAATGTCAGAGATCTGGGTAAGGGGGTTGGTTATGCAATGGGAAGGTTTTAAGCACCCAAAACATCCTTAGTACTCTAAGGGAGCCCTTTTTACAAATGTTGTATGGTAGGTTGGTATTTGTGAAAAACATTTGTGCAAACATGATTGGGGAGATGAGAAAAGAATATACAAGTTATTTACAATTTTGTGTTTGAATGGATAAACCCATTGCCTACGTACCATCTTAAAAAGGTAGGATCAAAACCTCGTAGTTCGGGGTAAAAATCTCAAAAAGTTGGTGAATTGATTGGTAAAATGCCTTAAGGTCTTTTGTTATAAAAGGGAGAAAACTCAACCTAAAACCACAAATCCACCATGTGAGGAGAGTTTCAACATACTAGTGAGGTGGATCCACCCTATAATAAGTATAGAAGACTTATAGTACAATCACTAAGGATATAGGTGAGGATTACATCAACCTCTATGATAACTCAAACCTAATAGCTAATGTATACGAAAAGCTTTGGAAAAGGTGGCCATTGGAACCACAAAACATTTGGGTGAGTTGTATTTACAAATGAAAAGTGTTCACAAAATAAAGTCAAAGTTGACTTAAGATTCAATTCAAAATAAGTGTTATGAAAAGAGTTTGAAAAAATCAGAGGCATAGTGCCTAGGTTTTTAATTTTGAAAGCAATGTCAATGTTTGTTCAAAATAAGTTTGGCTTGGGTTAGAGTGGAGTGAAGAAGAAAAGGGCTAGGTCCTAAACATGCAAAGATGAGAGAAGAGAAATAAAACCACTTGGAGTTCCCTTCTTGAGATCATAAAGATGATCCAAGTTGCTCCTTTCCTTTGGACTTAGCAAGCAATAGGCAATTAACTCAAGCAATCAAGCAAATATTTAATCAAGCTCCTAGGATCCTCCAATTTGGATTTGTCTCTCTTATCTTGGATGCTCATGACAATGGTCTTTCTAATAGCTCAAGTTTGGTATCCCTATCACAAGAACACACAAATCAAAAAGTTCCACAATGCAATAAAAAGAATGTCAAGAGTGAGTTTAGAATTAGGAGTCCTTTCAATGTCATCTTCAAGGTTAAGCACTCTAAAGGCATGAGGCCTAGTTGCTCTTCAAAATATTTAGCATTCTAAAGGCATGAGGCCTAGTTGCTCTTGAAACTCCATTTAGCATAGGTAAGATTCTAAATCTAAGTCCTTTCTCCATTTTTGCATTGGGTTCACACAAACAAAAACAAAACAAGCACAAGGCAATAATATATACACAATAATGTGCTCAAGTGAGCAAAAGGCAAATGGCATAAACATAAACATGAGCTCAAGTGAGCAAAGGGCAAAGACAAATGAATTAATGAGCAAGAAATTAAATTGCATTAAAGTAAATTGCAAGAATTAAATGCTTGAATTAAAAGTTAGTAATTAGTAGTTAGTGTTAGTGTGTCATAAGGCAATTTAGTGCTATGTTAAGCAATCGTAAGTGGACTAATGTAGTAGTCACACCTATCTGAGGCCGGTCAATAAAACTATAGGCAACTAACACAAGTTAGAGATCATGACTAGTAAGCCAAGCTCCTACAACTTGCCATGCCAAAAGAAAAGAAGGATGACCTTGAATGGATTTAGGTTTTTGCATGACCAAGAAGCAACCTATCTTTAATGCAACGCAATTCACTTGATCTTTGATCAAGATGAATTTGATTTGGATCAAAGAAGGTTAAGCCTCTCATATGTCAAGGCTAACCACCAATCATTAACTCATTGGTCAAAAAAGAAAAAGAAGAAGAAGAAGAAGAAGAAGATGGAAATGGAATGTACATAATTGAAATTCAAAACATACAACCAAAACACATTGAGCAAACATGAATGGAATCATCCTTAATCAATGGTAAACAGAAGTGAAATGAAGATTAGAAGTCAAGAAATAACAAAAATATTTTTGGTATTTTTTGGAGTTAAAATAATACTTGAAATAAAATGAACAAATAAAGGTCAAACTTCAAATCCAATTCAAATCAACTTGGAAAAGTCCAATTGGATCATCATAAGTCTAACATGGTCAAACAAGGTTTGACAAAAAATTTCATCATTTTTTGAAAACAGAAACTAATTTTAAACAATTAAAAATGAAGAAAGATAGCATAATTGGACTAAAATCTCAAATAAATCTCAAATCAATGAAGAAATTGATGAGAATATTTTTCATAGATTCATCATCATCCAAAGATGTTAAGAAAATATTTTTGGCATTTTTGAATATCAAAAACTATTTTAAATGAAATAAAAGAAATCAGAAATGAAATAATTTACAAAAAATATTAAATGGAATCACAAAAAATATTAAAAATCATTTTATGAAACTAGAATTTAAAAGAATTTTTTTGCAATTGGTCCCATATTTTTGTGATTAAAAATAAAGAAGTTATGAATTTTTAAAATAAAATGGAATTAAAGAAAATAAAATGGAAATTCAGAAAATAGCAAAAATCCACAGCGCTTGGATCCCACTTCATTAATTGACGTGGCTGATCACAAGGCTGGGAAACGCGCGTGCATGATGAACCTTGGTCAATAGCGAAACACATTACATTAAATAAAGTCAAATAGATCAACAACCAAGATTAAAACGTGGAACACTCATCCAATGGCTGAGGCTAGGACGTGTGGGGGCGGTGGTGTACACCACCGTCTTCTCCGGCGAGAAGGCCAGTTCCGGCCACCAGTTGCAGGTTTTCAAACCTCAACTAAAACACACGATCTATACATCATTCGAAAGTTAGGGTGATGTACATCACCATTGTAACCTTAATTTCCACTCAAGATCCTTATAGAGAAAGAAATCTGAGATAGAAAAATGAGGTGTTCAATCTGAACTTGTTCAATTCACAAAATTAAAAGCACAAATCAATTGCCTCTCACATGAGGACTTCAGAGGTACCAACCAAACCAAGCAATGCACAATAATAAGGGAGATTCAAAGGAAAACAGTTGGAGAATCAACTTTTGAGGTGCAGCTTTTCAGTGCTTGATCCAATCCAATTCTTCAGTGCAGCTTGATCTTGAAGTAATAAGGAAGCAAGGCTAAGGAATTTGGAAGCCAAATATCAACCAATGAAGTTGAAATTTGAGCTTGAAAAATGAAGAGAAAAATCAGAATTCCTTTAATGGAGGGTTGGGGATTCAGTTGTGCAGAGCTTCAGGCGCCTTTAGGTTAGTTTTCAAATGAAGCAAGCATGTGAATTTATAGCAAGAGCTGATGCAATGCCATGAAGAATTCGTGTGTGCATGAGCTTGGGTCCTCCATGCATGGGCCTGTACAGGCGCATGAGAGGCCCAAACTCAATTGCATTTGAGTGCTGATGATCAAACAAATGGAATTGGACGTGCAGATGGCAATGCATTGGCTTGTGCATGGAATTTTAACATGTTATGCATAATTGAACCCAAAACTTCACCTCTTCAAAAATACCATTTGAAAAATTGAAACATAGGCATGTGGGTAATGGTTGAAAAGGTCTTGACATAAGGAACAAATGTTATGTTGATCAAAAGTTCATTTGGAGTGTGAAAAATATTGAAAACTGGCCATGAAGTTCAATGTACAAAACATGTATTTGAGAAATTTGCCAAAATGGACCAACTTCAAGCCCTTCTGTTTTAATGATGCAAGCTTCAAACGACAAAACCTTCAACGTAAAAGTTTTATATCTTTTCAAGACAATCAATTTGGAATTACATTTTGCATCATTTGGATTTTTGATGAGAAAGTTATGTGCACTTGAAGTTGGACTTTTTCACATTTCAATGGTTTTGGTCCAAAGTGACCTATAATGTTTTGTATTATCACATGTATTTATTTTAGGATTATGAAATTTTGTCCAACATAAAAGTTTAATTAGACATCTTAAAATTTCTAGTTCACTTTGTCTCACCTCAAAATCATAAAAAATGAAGGAGTTAGGTCCTTGGGAAGTTGACCCAAAATTAGGGTTTCAGTCAAAATGACCTATAATATATTTAAATGAATGATGACCTTCCAAGTTTCCAATGGTATTTGGATGAACATAAAAGTTGTTCATATGGTTCTTAAGAACATATTTTCTCTTGGGGTCATCTTCATTTGACAAACACATCAAAAGTTACGTCTCAGTGGATTTCAGATTAGTCAGATGACTTGACTGGTCAACTTCTCAAAGCCAAACTTCAAATATTGATGAATAAATGATTGAGGACCCTCACATAGGCTCATATATGCATAAAATTATGAATTAAATAACTTCCCTTGATTTTATTTGATCATGGGTTGAGGTTGCTTCATGAGCAAGGCACAGTCAATGCACAGTTGAATTAGGGTTTCCTTGGGAAACAATCCTCAAGCCCTTTGGTTTGTCTTCATCAAATTGACAAATTGAGATACTTGGGAGGCATATATTATGATTGGGAGCTTTTGGAACCATTTTCATGCTTGCTTTCATCTTCATTTGGCCATATAAATGAGCATAGGGGCCTCCTAGGAGCCTTGGATCACATGACTGCTTAAGCTTCAAAACAAAACAAGTTAGTGACATATTTTTGTGCTTTTGGTTAGTAAAAAAAATAAGAAAAGCAATAATATAGAATTCAAGCATGCTTGGTGGTCTCAAACCAACTCATACAAGTCCCAACCCAAGGGTAAGGAGCCAAGATGCTATGATCCTTGAGGAAAATGCTATGAGCAATGATATGATGCCATGAGGGATCTTAGGGTCAAAATTAGGGTCTTACAGATGCCTATATTTAAGGTCATTCTAGCCGGAGATATGAAGGTTAAAATCTTCGTCTCGACGAGGTAGAATGGGCTTAAATAATAACAAAGAGACGAATTTTGGTCCCTAAGAGACCTCATGATGCAAATGTATGTATGCAAAAGTTAATACTCTATGGGGATATTTTGGTCCCTAAGAGACAAATTTGTATGTATGCAAATGTATTGGGGAATATGCTAATACAGCAAACTATCCACAAGGGATACTTCGGATAAAAATCCGGACTCAGGCGGAGAATGTCCACAAAGGACTCAGTTGAGGAAACAACAAATGAGGTATTACCGGTTACTGGGTAATAAGCTCAAAGAGACATGTGATCAAAACAACGGTACAAGGGTGAGAGAACAACATGCTCAAGGAGAAAGAATATCTAAGACCAATATAAATGTGAGAGATATCGATCATCCGAACATCTGAGGAAAACTCGAAAGGTATGTTTCAACTCAGGAAAATCTGACTCCACAGGGGACAAAAAGTCATAATAGGGAGCAGAAGGAAGGAACACCAGGGATACCGGTTATTGGGCATATAATAGGTGACCGACCAGGCGTGAATTGGGGAATATTTCCAAGACACTCATCATCCGAAAGGAGGGATGAAAAAGAGAACTCGATTACATGATGGACATTCGATTCCATAAGGACATACGAATCTTACTCTACTGGGGAAGAACCAAGGCTTCGACTGAAGAGCGCATGAGATATATTATCTATTACCGTCAAAACATAGACAATATACTCGCATGGAAGATTATCCACAACCGATTACTGGGTTAATAAAGGATAAATCGACCGAAAAGAAAGGACATCGAGATACCGGCTACTGGGTATAAAATGATTACCAATCAAGGGGAGAAACAATCATTACCAAACAAGGGTAAATGAAAGATGACTCACTGGGGATACATTGCTTAATCAGAGCAATTATCCAAGAGATATGTCACCGATTACTGGGTGGTATACTCAAAACTTAAGGAATATCAATACCGAATACTGGATAAAGATAACCAACAAGGAGGGGATTACATCTACCGGATACTAGATAGAAAACCAAAGGTGAGAGTACCCGTCATCGGTTAGGATGAACAAAATCAGGGATTAACTCTGAAAGGGGAATAAAATGGGGTTTACAACTACCTGTTACTGGGTAGAAAACCACAGAGATAGGACTTACAGCTACCAGTTACTAGGTAGAAGGCCACAACATCCGCTGGGGAGAGAATGAACAATTACTGTTTACTGAGTAATTGATCACCTGAACCACAGGGAGGTGCAGGGGAAATAACAGGAAAGGAGTCAGTCTAGGAACAAACTAGAGAGACGCAATGAAGCAAGACTCCACCCAATGAGGATATAACTCAGGGGCGTAATTCCATCCCAATACATGTTTTGGGAGGAAACTAAAATAATGATCATCCACGAGGACATAACTCAGTGGGGATGTGAAGGAAAGATAGACACTTTCTGCCTACAGGGATGACTCTACATGGAGAGATCAGACACAACCGTCTGCTCGGGGAATGATATTTCACCTCTAGCAGGATATAACAAACAAATATATATGGCAAAGAATGTGACATGTATATCTGAATGCTATAATTATGCATGTATATGCATGGTTTATGTATGATTAATACTGACAAACAGACATATCTAACATAACCAGGTCCAAGAATCAATGGACGGACGTCCGGTACAACATCTCAAAAGAGAAAACCAAGCCCACAGGAGAAATCCAATCTGGTGGGGGGCAACAAATACTAGGAAACCAATCACCACTGAGGACCGAGCGAAGTCGCTGCCAGGGACAAAGACCACTTCTAGGGGAACAAGCAGGATCACCGAGGATCAGAGACCACTATTGGGAATAAGAAAAGGATCACAACTACCAAAGTTGGGGATCTTCCAACAGTATACAGAGACATGGATAAGATCAGTCAGAGAAGAAATCTATTGGGGATCTTATCAGGGGGTGATGTGGAATTCTGTGGGGAACAACCACCAAACAGAAGCACATCAAATCAAACATTCACTTCTATCCACCGAGGGAAACATCTCTGCAGCGGAGAAGGAGAACCAGTCACTCCAACTGGGGAAGGAATCAACACATCTTCCTCGAAGTTCCAAAACCAAACTAGGATCAGGTAGAGCCCTAGCTGGGGAAGTCACAGAGCCATTTCCAGGGAGATCAACATGGATAAGATCCATCGTAGAAGCAACTCTATTGAGGAACTTATCAAAAGGGGGATATGGAACTCTATGGGGAATAACCATCAAACAAAAGTTCCAATAACCATCACATTCCTCATACTGCTGGAGAAACAATCTCTGCCGAGGAGAAGAGAAACACCGATCCGATGGGGATAGAAAAATAAATATTTTCATCACCCTCTCTTCTAGGAGGAAACTATCTGAGAAGGAGGAAGTAACAACAATCAGGCTCCGATCAGGCAACTCCACTAGGAAAAAAAATGCTGATGACTGAACCGGGGATGACTTGTAGGTGATCAGCTGGAGATAACCTACTGGTGACCAAACGGGGGAAGTCTAATGTGAGCAAACCTGCTAAGGATGAACGGTAGGAAAACCTGCTAGAGATTAATGTACGCGAATCCGCTGGGGATAAGCTTCAAACCAACTTGTTGAAAATTCCACTCATGCTGGGATTTCCTGCTCACTCTGCTGGAGATTTCCAATCTTAATGAGGGAATACCGACTTCCTCGACAAAGATAGCATGTTAATTTATCAATATATAAGGGATTTTAGGTCAATCCACACAAGGGATGACAACCATATAATTGATAAAACACCGATGCTAGATCCAGACTCACTGGGGAGCTAGAAGACTGAGACCAAACTCCAGACTCTCTGGGGATTTTGGTGGTGTAATACCTTTCTGCGCTTATTGAGGAGACAACTTGAAAGATCATGAAGAGGACACAAATATGCTAGGAATATGAACAAATGCCTTACCCTTTTGGAAATCGTACTATCCTTTGGAGAGCACTGAAGACATTCCATTCATCCTTTTGGAATTAAAACAGTTTATAAAACTTTATTTGTTTAAAACAATGATATTTATCATTTAAAACATGCAAATATTTGTTGAACAGAAACAAATAAGAGTGCAAGGAATTGGATAAAGGCTCAAATTTATTTGATGGAATGGTAGTCTGCAAATGGCAGGACTCCATGGATCTTTACAAATTTGAAATTGGTGATATAAATTGGAAAAAGGGCTACATTGAACATAATGACCATTTCTCCATCAACTCTGAATCCAATGTATCTAAAGCTTCAATTGACGATGACTGATCGAAATTCTTTGATAGACGACAAATGTAGAACAAAGTCTTGTCAGGATGTAGTTACTTGCCAAATCCCTAACTTTTGCCTAGATTGCCCCAAGGTGAGGTACTCAATCTAGTGGGATATATATTCATTTTTTATGTCTCTAACTTTTGCCTGGACCACCCTTTCGGGTTTTCAATCCACCGAGACGCTCATTTTTGCCTAAGCCGTCCTTTTGGGTTTTCAACTTAGCGAACTATTCTGTTTTTATTTTAGGCGAAGTATTTCTTGACTGCATCTGAATTCACAGGACGAGTGAAATCCTCCCCATCCATAGTTGTAAGTATCAAGGCACCGCCTGAAAAGGCTCTCTTAACAACATATGGACCTTCATAGTTTGGAGTCCACTTGCCCCTGGAATCGGGCGCGAAAGACAAAACTTTCTTGAGCACAAGGTCACCTTCTCGGAACACACGAGGCTTGACCTTCTTATCAAAGGCTTTCTTCATCCTTTGATGATATAACTGACCATGACACATGGCAGTCAATCTCTTCTCTTCAATTAAATTCAGCTGGTCATAACGACTCTGAACCCATTTAACATTAGCCAACTTGTCTTCCATCAAGACTCTCAATGATGGGATCTTAACCTCTACTGGGAGCACAACCTTCATACCATAAACAAGAGAGAAAGGGGTTGCCCCTGTTGAAGTGTGGACAAATGTACGATAACCATGCAAGGCAAACGGCAACATCTCATGCCAATCTTTGTACGTAACAACCATCTTCTGAATAATATTCTTGATGTTCTTGTTAGCAGCTTCAACGGCCCCATTCATCTTGGGTCTATAAGGAGAAGAATTATGATGTGCAATCTTGAACTCGCTACACAGCTCTTTCATCATCTTGTTGTTTGTGATACGGTGAACTGACTTTGTGTTTTTGCTTTGAAAAGCAATGTTGCGGACAACAAGAGTCACCACCGACTTTTCTTTTATCCAATAAGGAAAGGCGGAAAAGAACAAGAAAGACCTTGATTAGATTTTGAGTTCGGGAGGTACATTATACAAAGGGAAGGTGTTAGCACCCTTTGTATCCATGGTTATCCATGGGCTCTTAATTGCTTAACTCACTTATGTTTTCCTTGTTTGAGAAAGTGTTTGAGAAATGTGGTGTGTTTAGAAAATATTTTGAAAGGAGAGTTTAACTTTGTAATGATCCTTGTACGAATGTATACAAAGTGTTTATCTCGTTTGATTTTGAAAGATGTTTAGAAAAATATAACTCGGCGATGATTCTGGTGCGAATGTATACCAAGTGGTGATTTTCTAAAAGATGTTTTGAAAAGTGTGAGGTGTGAAAAGTATTTTAAGCTGTGAGCAAGCATTTAAGAGTTATACCTAACCAATGTCTTTATAGGTATTTCCTATCCTTAGGAGGGTAAAACTGTCCTTACTATTGAGAAGTAAGTAGTCTTATCCTTTGGATGTAAAGGGACATCGTGGGGTCGTCGATTAGTCATTGAAGGCAACATTTGTAAGGATACCTTAGCATTCGAAGGGACGATCATCATTTAATCGTAGGCTACAACGAAGGGTCATTGAGGGACAAAGTCATATATTCGAAGGCAACGTTCGAGGGACAAGGTCATATATTCGAAGGCAACATTCGAGGGACTATGATTTATCTTGTAGGGACATTGACCTTTTGATCGAAGGGACTATGACTTATCTGTTTAAGGATGATGATGATTTAATCGAAAGGGTCTTTGCTAAGGGTATCCCCACATTCGCGGGACATGACCGTAATATCGTAAGGCAACAAAGAGAGGGTTACCCTAGAGGTGCAAGTGTGGAAATGATTGGATTCGAATATATTATCTTGAATTAATTTATCTAAGTTCGATTATTTATATTTCCATGCAATCCATTAGCATACATCTAGACAGTTATATTCACAGTACGGAAAAATTAAAGTGCGAAAAATAAGACTACGCTATTACATGGCTTCGGGATGGGGGTACATAATTTAAAAGGGGATATAAAATATCTAAATCTTAATTAAAAATAGGTCCTGGGGGCACGAACCCAGGACCTCTACGTTGCAGTGAGGGGGGAGCTACCAACGAGTCATGTTGGTCCATTCGTTATTTATTCACCTTCATTAAAATATATATTAATTCTACATGGATTTTTCCATTTTGACACAACACCACCATGCATGTTACAACTTTCTCTCTTACGGCAAGTTACTTTATTTTTTTCTCATGCTGTTTCTTTCATGTGAATACAACAAACCTGTAACTTCATCTTATATCAAACCACACACATAAAATAAGATCATATGTAATCATCATGCAATAATAAAAATAGCCATGCACAAATCAAGAAGCTTATATTATTTTACTCATGTATTAGTTCTCTTTACTGCAAGTGATAATGATAAAACAAACCTTACACATACATGTTAAAGACAACCAAGGATTTATATTATCACCATTATATCATCATCATCATTATTATGTAATAACAGCATGTGAAATAAACATAATCATGCTAGAAACCACACTCATATAATAATAATTAAATGGCAGATATAATTCTTTAATCATGCAAACAGAATTTCTCCAACATGCTATGACATATCAAGAACAGATGCATACTTGAATAAAGCAATATCAACATCCACCAAACCATGAATACATCATCTCAATATATATATTAAACCAATATTATTCATGCATGAATTAAGGAGTATTGCAAGGTAATCATGCTGGATGCAAATTCCATAATGAACACTTACTGAGGATTTGATTCTTCTAGCTTGCTCACTGTATGTGTGTTGTTCTTATTCAGGCTATGAGTGCTTTATGGTTGCTTCTCTTTTCCCTGCCCGTGAATCTTCTTGCTTCTGCCTTGCCTTGTGTATCTTCTTCTGCTGTATCTCTCCTCTTTTTCGTCCTCCCTCTCGCTGCAGCCATATGAAGTATTTATAATGGTGTGGATTAGGGTTTAACCTTGCTAAATATTTGGATCCCTTCCTATACATTAGGGTTTAACCTTGCTAAATATTTGGATCCCTTCCTATACTTTAGGAGAGTTAGGGTTTAACCTTGCTAAATATTTATTAAATACAAATATTATTATAAATAATGAATAATTTAAAGACCTTTAACAAATAAAAATTAATTTAAATTTTAGTTACATAATTGAATTAAAATTTAAACCTATTTCTATTTTTACTTTCATCATTTAAAAAAAAATCAAAATTATTCTTACTTATATCAACCAAAATTATTTTATAATTTATGGGCTTTTAAAAAAATGTTACTCTTATAAATAAATTTTATTAAGTAAAAAACGTGAATTACTAAATAAATACTATTTATAAATAATGAATAAATGGAACATGAGTCACTAAATTATAAAAAATAGTTATTATAATTTAATGAGCTTTAACAAATAAAATTAATTTAAAATTTTAATTATACAATTAAAATTCAAATCTATTTTTATTTATCATTGAATTAAAACTATTTTATTTATATATATATAATTTATTTATATCATACAGATAACCAAAATTATTATTATTTTTTATATCTGTATCACATAATAAATAAATTAAAATTTATAATTTATATGAGAATGTATGCTAATGAATGAATGCAAATGTAAAATGAATGCCATGCATGAATCAATTTATCATAAAAATTAACAGGCAAATTTTGGGGTATGACAGTTGCCCCTGTTCAATATTCTTAAACCGAGAGAATTAGAATGGTATGTACGCCATTCGTGATCTGGAGGTGGAAGATTATTGAACACTTAGAATGCCCCAAAAATTTGCACTTATTAATTAAAAGATAGTCTTGATGGAGATGGGCTTAAAGATGCCACCCAGAAAGTTTGACGATGAGAGCTTCAGAGTGCGTCGTACATTAGACCATATCTGAAGACATGGGTGTCACACTGGGTCGTACGCTAGACCGTATAATGAGTCATCCATTAGGTGATATTAGGGTGAGTTGAACCTGATGAGATAAGGATCAAAATGGGTCATACGCTAGACCGTATATGAGTAGCAGAGTGAGCCGTCCGTTAGGCTGTATCTGGAGAAATAAAGATCAGAATGGATCGTACGCTAGATCGTATCTGAGTAGTAGAATGAGTCGTCCGTTAGGCTGTATCGGGCGATAAAAAGTAGTCGTACGCTAGACTACATTTCAGAATATGCCATACGCTAGGTAGTATCTGATGAGAAGAGTCAGACTGGGTCGTACACTAGACCGTATCTGAGTTGCAGAATGAGCCGTCCATTAGGCTGTATCTGAGGATAAAAGATCAGAATGGATCATATGCTAGATCGTATCTGAGTAGCAGAATGAGCCATCCATTAGGCTGTATCTAATGATAAAAGATCAGAATGGATCATACTCTAGATCGTATCTGAGTAGCAGAATGAGCCGTCCATTAGGTTGTATCTGATGATAAAAGGGGTAGTCATATGCTAGACTACATTTCAGAATGTACCGTATGCTAGGTAGTATCTGAGGGGATGAATATCCAAATGGGTCGTACTCTAGACCGTATTGGAACAGTTGAAGGAACCATACGTTAGGCTGAATCAGAATGAGCCGTACGTTAGGCTATATCTGATAATATTTGTATATGTTGTATTTGCAATAAATGTCTGGGATGGGCTTAAAGATGCCATCATTAGGAGGATATCAGAATGCTTGTCAGAATGAATATTCATATGGATTATATCTGAAAGATGTATCTGAATCTTGAATGTAATCGATAAAGATATCCGTCTGAATGAATCTTTATTTTGACTGTATCAGGAGGATAATTAACTTGGAAAAAAAAGAGTTAGCCTCATGCCATGTCATGATGCATGAGATGTTTTATGCTCTGGCAAATAAATGTGAACATTGCATGCATGTATATGCTGTGAAATGATGCATGAATGAATTATGCGTCTGAAATTTTTTGCCATGGGAAAATAAATCCCGATATTCTGGTTGGAGATATTTGTATTGATGACCCTTTCTTAGCTGGGGATATTTGATTTCTGTCTGATGGTAGAAATATTCAACAGAACCTGACTGGGGATAAAAGAGATGATCAGTCTGTCTAGTAGTGCCAATTTCTTCTGGGAATAACTGGTTTTGCTGGGGAATAGGATTTGCAACCGGATTTGTTAGAACGCATGGTTAAACCTTATCCTTGATCCTAAAGTCTTTTAGTAATTGCTATTTCTATTTTATGCATGTATTTTCGGTAAACATCAATCATATTCAAATGCATATATTAATTCGAATTAAATCAATGGATGTTTATGCAAACAAAACGGAGAAAGTAAAACAAAAGTATCTTTTTGGAAATAAAATTGTATTGATTTTGAAAGAAGGCCTATAAACAAGCAATTTTAATACAAGGAGACAAAAATCCTAGTAAGAGGAAATTGTCAAGAAAGCAAAGAACAAACAACTATGAAAAAATTCCTATTGATTTTAATTCTACTACTGCTATTATATCTTCAAGCATCTCATCTCTTGCTGTCAGATAGAAGTGATTGGCTTGTTTAGTCTCTTTGACTTTGGTGAAGCCGACCGAGAACGGGACATAGTCATACGCTTTAATCCCTAATTTTTGCCTGGAAAAGGAAAATGTGTGCCATGAGGAGTAATAATCATTGCCCCAATACCATTTCCATATTGATTTACAACACCATCAAACACCATGCCCCATCAGGAACCACGCTCTCGCCCTTCATCGAGCGTAGGCTCATCGCAATCTTTCATTTTCAAATACAGAATCTCCTCATCAGGGAAGTCATACTGAACAGATTGATAATCATCAATTGGTTGATGTGCCAAGTGGTCAGCCAAGATACTACCTTTAATAGCCTTATGAGCTCGATACTCAATATCATACTCAGACAACAGCATCTGCCAACGGGCAATCCTCCCATTTAAAGTAGGCTTCCCAAAAATGTACTTGATTAGATCCATTTTGGATATCAACCAAGTCTTATGATTCAACATATGCTGGCGTAAGCGCTTAGCAGCCCAAGCCAAAGCACAACATGTTTTCTCAAGCATTGAGTATCGAGACTCACAATCAGTGAACTTCTTACTCAGATAGTAGATGGCATATTCTTTCTTCCCTGATTCATCTTGTTGACCCAATACACAACCCATAGAGTCTTCAAGAAATGTCAAGTACATAATCAATGGCCTCCCTTCAACAGGCGGAGACAGAATCGGAGGCTCGGACTGCTACTCTTTGATATTGTCAAAGGCCTTCTGGCAATCCTCGGTCCAATCATGACGCTGATCTTTCCGGAGGAGCTTGAATATTGGCGCACATGTGGCAGTCATGTGGGATATAAATCTGGAAATATAATTCAAGCGGCCAAGAAAACCTCGGACTTGCTTCTCAATTTTGGGTGCAAGCATTTCTTGTATGGCTTTGACCTTGGCAGGATCAACCTCAATACCTCTTTCACTGACAATAAAGCCTAATAGCTTGCTGGAACGGACTCCAAATGTACACTTATTCAGATTCAGGAGGAGTTTGTATTTCCTCAAATGCTGAAAAAGCTTCAACAAGTGCTCTACATGTTCAACTTCCGTTTTCAATTTTGCAATCATATCATCAACGTATACCTCGATCTCCTTGTGCATCATATCGTGAAATAAGGTAATCATAGCTCATTGATACGTGGCTCCGGCGTTCTTCAAACCGAAGGGCATCACTCGATAACAGAATGTTCCCCAAGGTGTGATGAATGTTGTCTTCTCCATATCCTTGGGTGCCATTTTAATCTGATTATAACCGGAAAATCCGTCCATAAATGAGAAGACATTGAATTTAGTTGTATTATCTACCAACATATCAATGTGTGGTAGAGGAAAATCATCTTTCAGACTAGCTTTATTCAAGTCTCTATAGTCCACACACATTCAGACTTTTCCATCTTTCTTAGGCACAGGCACAATATTGGCCACCCATTGAGGATATGTAGAAGTCACCAGAAACCCCGCATCAATTAGCTTCTGAACTTCTTCTTTAATCTTCACTGCCATATCAGGATGAGTTCTTTTGAGCTTTTGCTTCACAGGCACACAGTCAGGCTTCAAAGGTAGGAAATGTTGCACAATATCAGTATCCAGACTAGGCATGTCTTCACATGACCAGGAAAAGACGTCGACATATTCTCGTAGCAACTCAATCAACCCCTTCTTAACAAATTCTTCCAGGAGTGCCCCAATCTTCACCTCACGAACACAATTCTCAGACCCCAAGTTGACTGTTTCCAGATTCTCAAGATGTGGCTGAATGATCTTCTCTTTGTGCTCAAGCAAACGGGTAATCTCATCAGGAATCTCTTTAACATCATCTTCTACGGCCTCAAATACAGGGAACTTAAAGTTGGGAGATGGTGTTGGTTCATTATGTTCAATGGGTTTGACCAACCTGCATAATGATTTTGGATATAAAAGAGATTTTAGAATTCAAGCAAAGCAAATCATTATGCAGATGAAAAGATTGATTTTATTCTCTTTTTTAGGGTTTTATGTGATCACAAATTTCATGCAAAAAAGCAAAAAGTGAAAATAATTTGGAAAAACAAACATTTAACATGTAATTTTTGAATGAATATCATTATATTTATATGCCAACAATGTCATCACTTCTCCTTTTGGCATGGGAGAAGGGTTTTTAAATAAAAATGAACATTACGTGGACTTATGGACAACTGTTGGAACATCAACAGCGACCCAATTATTGCAGACTCCTCCAGGGATGACAAAGTTGCCAGAATCTTCCTCTGCATCTCCTCCACTATAGCAGCTGCCTCTTGGTCTTCGACCGTGTGGATGAAACCACCACTCTGAAACAAACCGTTCTTGTTGAAAGTGCCTGAAGAATACCCTATGCCAGCCCGGGATTTATTGTCTTCCAGCTTAATCATTTTTCCTAAACCAGTAGTTGCGCCATGCTCAATGGCCAACTTCGCATCATTGTAGGACGTAAATGAAGAAGTTCCTTTCTTAGAAGGCTCAGTAATAGACAAAGCTTGGAACGGCGTCCCAACCTCATCCTCAGCATCAATGTAAGAAAAGGAAGACATATGGCTTACCAAGAGATCCTTCTCTCCCCCTACCACCACCAACTTCTTGTTCTTGACGAACTTCAACTTTTGGTGTAGGGTTGATGTCACGGCGCCTGCCTCGTGAATCCATGGTCTGCCTAACAAACAACTATATGATGGGTGGATATCCATGACCTGGAAAGTGATCTGGAAATCACTAGGTCCTATCTTGATTGGGAGTTCAACCTCACCAATCACTGTCTTTCTGGATCCATCAAAAGCTTTGACTACCACTCCACTCTGCCTCATGGGAGGCCCCTGATATGAAAGTTTCGCCAGAGTGGATTTTGGAAACACATTCAGCGATGATCATGTGTCTACCAACACATTAGACAGGGCATCATCCTTGCAGTTCATAGAGATGTGTAGTGCCAAATTGTGGTCTTTTCCCTCCTCGGGAAGATCAGCATCACGGAAGCTCAAATTGTTACAAGCAATAATCTTTGCAACAATGCTATCAAACTGTTCTATTGTGACATCATGATCCACGTATGCCACATCCAACACCCTCTGCAAAGCTTCATGGTGTGGCTCGGAGTTCATTAACAAAGACAGCACAAATATCTTTGATGGAGTTTGAAGCAGCTGATCTACAACATTATACTCGCTCCTCTTGATGAGCCTCAACATTTCATCACATTCCTCTTTCAATGTGCCATTCTGGCCAACAGGGACAGGAGCTAACAGCAACGACAGGTTTGTCAACAGCAAGTGCCGGATTCGGAGAAGTAGAAGAAGTCCCCACAGGACGGCCGACATTATCAACAACATCAGTTCTTCTGGAATCAACTTGGGGTTTCGGCAGCGCCGAAAAAACACGACCACTGCGGGCCAATCCACTGACATCAGAAATACTTGTCACAGAAGTGGAGGGCAGAGGCACCTCCTTCCCATCTTCTAATGCAATTGCATTATATCGATAGGGAACATCCTTGTCTAAAGAGTATGGAACAGGGCCAACTGGCTTAATGACGAGAGTAGGAGAGGCCTTCTACTTGGTGCCATCATATCTGACAACAACCGGCTCAGGTATTCTGAAGACAGGGGATATAACATTAACTTCGTCCTCATTACGATTCTGAAGTATCTCGATCACACCCTGGTCCAACATTTCTTGGATATCTTTCCTGACTTGACGACATCCCCTCTCATTGATAATGCATACACGGCAGCTGTCATGGTCATGCTCGTAACGACTGTATCCACATAACAGTCTATGCATCTTGACCAAAGATTGTTTGATATGGTTGACATATCGGACCTTGTACTTGCCAGGAAAACCCTGAACCATGTTAATAACAAATTTCCCATGCTCGGGCAATGGGTTCTTCTTCACATTAGGACCTACGTCCTTGAAAAACAAAATACCGCTTCTAACAAGGTCTTGAACCTTGGTCTTGAGAGGGTAACAGTTCTCCACATCATGTCCAGGAGCCCCGGAATGATAAACACATTGAAGTTCGGGCTTGTACCACCACTGAGGGTTAGTCGGTACAGCAGGTGGGTCACATGGAGTGATCAACTTCCTTTCAATCAGTGAAGGATATAGCTCTGCATAAGTCATTGGAATAGGATCAAAAGTGACCCTCTTCCTATCATAGCTAGTGCTGGTTTCATTGTTGTTTCGAGGCTGGTATGCCTGCTGTTGCAGACGATGATGTTGCTGTTGATATTGTTGATGTTGTTGTTGTTGGTTTTGATGTTGTTAATGTTGATTTTCCCTGAAAGCAAGTGCTATATGAGCCACCTGATGCTGGGTACTGGCCGGGCGCACAGTCTTCCTCTTTACAGAGGGTCTTCTTTGTTTGACATGGGAGGACACGACATATTCCTCTCCATCTTTCTTTTTGGCAAACACCCCATAACTTTTGGCAGAAGAGCCTTCTTCTCTGGTCAGGCGTCCTTCCCTGACTCCCTCCTCTAGTCGCATCCCCATGTTCACCATCTTGGTGAAATCAGAGGGAGCGCTAGCGATCATATGCTCGTAGTAGAAAGAGCTTAAAGTCTTGGGAAAGATCTTCGTCATTTATTTCTCTTCGAGCGGGGACACAATCTGTGCAGCCAATTCACGCCACCTCTGGGCGTACTCCTTGAATGTTTCTTTCTCCTTCTGGGCCATGGCCCTCAGTTGGTCCCTATCGGGAGCCATATCAACATTGTAATTGTACTGCTTGACGAAAGCTTCGCTAAGGTCGTTGAAGGAGCGGATGTTCACACTATCCAGACCCATGTACCATTTCAATGCGGCACCGGATAGGCTGTCCTGGAAGTAGTGGATGAGGAGTTGATCATTGTCAGTTTGAGTCGACATCTTGCGTGCGTACATCACAAGATGGATGAGCGGGAAAATATTTCCTTTGTACTTTTCAAAGTCAGGTACTTTGAATTTGATAAGAATCTTGACATTTGGCACGAGGCACAGCTCAGCAGCAGATTTGCCGGAGAGGTCCTTCCCTTTGAGAGTTTTAAGTTCCTTGCGCAGCTCAAGGAATTGATCATTCATAACGTCCATTTTCTCATACACATCTGGGCCCTCAGATGGCTCAGAGTGATAAATGGTGTCATCAACTCTCGGCAAAGTTTGCACAACTGGAGGTGGCACAGCGAGGACCGGGCTAGATGCCGACAGAGAAGCAAATGTAGGGGTGAGACCCTCTGGAACAAAATTAGCAGGCACCCCCCAGGGAAACCCGGCTGGCATAGCGGACGGAACAAAATGAGCACTGGAAGCAGGCACGGTAGAGGAAGCAACCTCTGAAATGACTGTCCTCTAGGAAGGAGTTGAAGGCGTTGGAGAAGAGTGGCTTTATACGGCCAAGAATGACTCCATTAAGGCAGTCAATCTTGCCACTTCCTCCTTGAGTTCTCTGTTTTCTTGTTCGAGGTGATCCATTAGCTTTGAAGAGTTGGCTCTGGTGTAGTACCGGTGCGTCAGCTTGTCTTCAAAATAAATGAAGAACACAGAGTCAGACCACTGATCAAGAAGCCTGGAACAAAACCTGCTTATGCATATAATGCATGCAATGCTTGTGCATATGATTTTAATTTTAATCAGAGGAACTTTTAGAGATTCATTTGCAAATATTTGAAAATATTAATCATTTAGACATATATGGAATAATCATATCAATAATATCGGGAAAGTTTTTAACACAAAAGAAGTACAGTCTTGGTAACCAAATACAATACAAGAGAGAAGGAAAATGAACATCCTATGGAACCCTAGAAACAATCGTCCAAAGCTCTCGAGACCGAAAGATAAGTTGCACGAAGCCTCTTCACCTCTCCCTCATAGGCTGCCTCCATATCTGCCTTCTCCTTGGCGAGTCGATCATACTTCCTCTTCCAAAACCTGGATGACTGAAGAAGAAGAGAAGTAACCACATCATCAGGCTCGTCAATAACCTAATGCTCCAAAAAATCTATCAAAGCATCCTTATCTCTGAGTTGCTGAAGTAGCTCCTCTCGCTCACGGACCCAAGCACGCTAACGGTCTTCATCTCTCAACTCCTCTACTCCTTGGTTAGGGAGGGTTGAAGGCCCAACCATAACCATAGGTGTAGGTCTCGGATAGTCATAGGGCATGCGGTACTCAGAAGCTCTCCTCCTTGCCCACGAGGTGTAGGGTTCCAAAGCAATACAATTCTTTGGACCAAGCTCTTTCCTTCCCTTCCTATGAATCTTGCGCCAAGCGCGGACCATCCTGCCCTTCAAGTTTTGGGGATCTTTACCCTCTTGAAAGAACACACCTTCTAACAAAATGTTATTAGGTTTATCCTTTAAGGGGAACCCAAGCTGACGACATTCCAAAACAGGGTTGTAGTTAATCCCACCACATGTACCAAGAAGAGGCACATTGGAGAATTCACCACAATAGTCAATAATCTGCACACCATCATATACACGGTTGTACCAAAAGATATCATCATTAGTGAGAGACATAAGTCTCGTGGACCACCGTAGACATCCTTTGTTCTCCTTGAAGGCGAGCGTCTGTGGCAAGTGCGAAATAAACCACTTGTACAACAGAGGCAAACAGCATACGATGGTACCACCACCCTTTGCGTTCCTCATATGCAAAGAGAAATAAGTGTCACCCAACAGAGTAGGAACGAGATTAAGAGTAGAGAAAATCCTAATAGCGTTCACATCCACAAAATTGTCGATGTTGGGGAATAACACTAGCCCATAGATTAGAAGTACAAATATGGCTTCAAAGGCGTCCTCACTCATGGCCTTCCCAAACATAGTAGCCTCAGTAATGAGGAAATCAGATGGGAGACCTTGAATTCCACCTTTGGTAGTCATATGAGCACCAATAACAACTTCATCTACATGCAACAAATCAGTAATCTCTTGGGAAGAAGGAACTCTCTCCAAGCCACTGAACGGCAACTGGTCTAGGATAAGTATACCCACAAGATAGGCATACTCCTCAAGCGTAGGCAAAAGCTGGAAATTCGGGAAAGTGAAGCAACGGTACAAGGGATCATAGAACTGTACCAACACACTCATCAGACCTTCATCCACCAGAGTAGCAAGAATAGACAGAAGCTTCCCATGGCGAGCTTTGAACTCCAAGGGATCTAATACATAGGATGTCAAACTCCTTAACTCTTTCAAGTCGGGTTGTCTGAAACTGTACTTCTTTGTATTCCTTCTTTGCTTATCCATGTCTGAAAATTTGCAAATAGACCTCTTAAGTTCCTTGAAAATTTTCTCATTGTTGATGATATGGATGTGTATGAATGCATGAATGCGTGGATGCAACAATCACACTCAAGGATCAAGCAAATCACACCACACAAAGGTCACAGGATGGATCAAGTCATCCTTAATATCAATCATCCATTTTGGTGGATTATGGTTTACACCTTATCAACACCCAAGTTCCATTTATATTAAGGATATATGAGAACGGATCAACCGCGAATCAAGGGTTTATTGCAAGTCACGAGCATGAAGTCTCGGTTAAGAACCACCCATAGGGAGTGTACTATGGTTAAACTTGACAATCATGTGCTAAAAGAGGTTCCCATAGTCATCATCTCGTCTTTCGGATATTATCGGATAAATGACTACTCGTATTCCAAAAATGTTCTCTAGAGAGACTCTTATGAGTGTAGTATCGCGTAACAATCGTATCAAATCTTACACTTGAACGACCTTCGTACTACGTCCTAAAATAGGCCAAGATGGACTAGGTAATCTAAGGTCCTTGGCTTCTAAGGCATATATTGGAAAGAGTAATGCCTAACCATGACTACTCGTGTGACATTATTGATCCTAACAAAACCTCCACCAAGTGAATGGGCTTGCAAGTCAACTTGCTAAGGAATAACTCCACACAAGTCAACAAGACTATGCCATTCTCCTATCATAAGTGCACTCGAGTTCGAGTATAGAACTCATCTCACAAGAGACCACCAAGCACACAAGCAATTGATATATCAAGCAATTCATACATTACAAATAGTACAGTCATCCCAAATTTGTACAAAAATATGTCACAAAGCAAATATAAACATACAATACAACAAAGGTAAAAAGTAGGCTAAACCCACTAGGAAACAACTGATCTCCCCAACAGAGTCGCCACTTTTCTGTAGCGGGGTATTCGTTACCTTTAGATTTATTGACTAAATCAAAAGTAAATCATACAATTCGAGTCGACACCGCACTTCTATTTATCCAAAGGAAAGGTTAGAAAGCGAACAATAACTGAGAAGTTTTATCAAATCAAAAACTAATAAAAATGTCAGAGATCTGGGTAAGGGGGTTGGTTATGCAATGGGAAGGTTTTAAGCATCCAAAACATCCTTAGTACTCTAAGGGAGCCCTTTTTACAAATGTTGTATGGTAGGTTGGTATTTGTGAAAAATATTTGTGCAAACATGATTGGGGAGATGAGAAAAGAATATACAATGTTGATTCTAAGTGTTGGCAACAATTTTGGTAAAACAAAGAGTGTTCACAAGATGTCATGTGTGATGTCTTAACATAAGATATCCTATGTACCTGCTGGAGTTCAAGAACATGTTATTGCAGGATTGTTTCAGAATGCCACTTACAATGCTAAGGCTTCTGATATTGGATGTACCTGCTGGAGTTTAGATGAAAGACATGTTCATGCAGGATTGTTTCAGATGACATACACAATGTCATGACATCTGATATGGCTGTACCTGCTGGAAGTTATAAAAGGAATTATTGGATTATGCAGGATTTTTCCAGGATGTCAGACCCGATGTCATGACATCCTGTACACAGAATATTCAGTATGAATGTCTGGTGTTTTGTGATTGCACAATTAATGGAAATCTTTGGATGATTGAAGATATGGCTAACTGGCGCATTCAATCATGGATTACAACCAGATTTACTTATTTTCCAAGGAGATCTATACAGCTATTATAAAAAGATTTGATTGGAAAATAGATTTAGGGTTTTCAAGATGTCCAAGCCCAGCTGGGTGCTTCTATAAAAAGGGACTTAGAAAACCTATTTGAACACACAACCAAGACTGAGCGAAATATAGAGAGAGAGCTAGGGTTTGTGTCTGTTTAGTCGTAAGACTTGTAGGTCATTCAAGTCATCCATTGATGATTGAATTGGACTGATTTGTGATTGTAATTTGTCACTCTAAAGCTGTTAAGCAAGAGTGTGTGTCTTCTTGATCAAAGCTTTGAAGCAAGATCAAAAGTGTGTCTTCTTGATTGAAACTGTGAAGTAAAATCAAGAGTGTGTAATTGAAAAGTATTTTCTTTTCACAAGGGATTGTTGTTTAAAATCACTGGTGTGTGATTGTAGGGAAGTGAGTGGGTTCTCATATCTAAGAGTGCTTAGGTAGAAATTGCACGGGTAGCGATTAGGTGATAAAGACTGTAACTTGTTGAAGTGTACGGAGAGTCTTTGAACTAATTCTATTTTAGTGAATTTCCTTCCTGGCTTGGTAGCCCCCAGACGTAGGTGAGTTGCACCGAACTGGGTTAACAATTGCTTGTGTTATTTGCTTTACCATTCTGTTGTTGTTTATCCATTGTGTGTTACCAGATATTAGTGTCGTGACATTACCTTCGACATCTTATATCTGATACCAGAATTTCAATTGGTATCAGAGCAGGCATCCTGCTCTGGTTCTGGGTGAGATCTAGGGGCAATACTTTCTAGTACAATTGAGAGAGATGGAGGATCTGTTCATAGGCCACCAATTTTGGATGGTTCTAACTATGACTATTGGAAACCTAGAATGGTAGCGTTTCTGAAATCCCTTGATAATAAGGCTTGGAAAGCTGTGTTAACAGGTTGGGTACATCCTGTCATTACTAATGAAGGAGAAGCCACCACTAAGAAGCCTGAAGAACAATGGTCCAAGGAGGAGGATGATCTTGCTCTTGGAAACTCTAAAGCCTTGAATGCAATAATCAATGGGGTATACAAGAATATTTTCAGGTTGGTAAACAAATGTGAAGTGGCCAAAGAGGCTTGGGACATTCTCAAGACCACTCATGAAGGCACCTCTAGGGTAAAGATGTCTAGACTTCAGCTGCTCACCTCCAAGTTTGAAAACTTAAGGATGAAAGAAGATGAAAACATTCATGAATTTCACATGAGTATCGTTGAAATTGCTAATGCTTCAGGAGCCCTGGGAGAGAAGATGACAGATGAAAAACTGGTAAGGAAACTACTCAGGTCACTTCCTAAGAGATTTGCAATGAAGGTGACTGCCATAGAAGAATCTTAAGACATTTCCAACATGAGGGTAGATCAGCTAATTGGTTCCCTCCAAACCTTTGAGTTGGGGTTAAATGATGGTGTTGAAAGGAAAACAAAGAGCATGGCCTTGATGTCAAACACTTATGAGGATAAGAGTCAGGAGGATGATGAAGATCTGGTCAATGAAGTAGCAATGTTGGGAAGGCAGTTCAATAAACTGTTGAAAAAGATGGATGTAAGATCAAGGGCAAATGTCAAGAACATCTCATCTGACATCAGTAAATCCAACAATGCTGGAAGAAGAGCAAGATCAAATGAGAAGCTCAATGAAGGAAAAGAGGTTCAGTGCTATGAATGTGATGGGTATGGACACATCAGGACTGAATGTGGAACCTACCTCAAGAAACAGAAGATGAGTCATGCTGCCACTTGGTCTGATGAAAGTGAAACAGAGGAGGCTGCAAATCTTGTGACAGCGATGACAGGAAGATGGGGATCTGATGAAGACTCAAGTAATGATGAAGTAACCTTTGAAGAGTTGGCCTCTACCTACAGAAAGTTGTGTCACAAAAGTGTAGAGCTGTGCAAACAGGTTGAAAGCCAAAAGAAGGAAATAACTCAAAAAGGCAGAATACTTGGAAACCATCTCCAAGTTACAAATAGAAGCAGTGGTTCTGAATGCCAAGCTAAATCCACAAGCTAAAAATCAGAAGATAGGACAGCTGGAAAGTGAGAAGGCAGACCATGCAAAAACCATCTCTAAATTGAAGACTGAAGTCATGTTACAAAATTCTAAATTAGAAGAAATGACCAAGTATGTAAGAATGTTAAGCAATGGGTCTGATTCCTTAGACAAGATTCTTCAAACTGGGCAATAACAGGAGACAAATCTGGTATTGGGTATAATAACTCAAAGCCTGAGAGCAGTTACACTGGTGTCAAACCTCAAGCCAAACTCAAGTGCATTCAAAAACCTGTGATGTCACATCATATGTCAAAACACCAGAGGAGAAAACAGTTGAAAGGAAAACACCAAAGATGGAGATGCCATTACTGTGGGAAATTTGGTCATCTGAAGCCTTTCTGCTATAAACTGTATGGCTATCCTAGGCCTGCTCATCATCAGGATCACTATCAATTCAGACCCAAACAGCACATGCCTAGCATCAAGAAGCAATGGGTCCCTAAGACTAATGTTACAAGTCTGATAGCTCACATTCCCCTCAGAATCTCAGCCAAAGAAGAATGGTACTTTGATAGTGGATGCTCCAGACACATGACTGGAAACCAAGACCTGCTAACTGATCTGCATCATCAGACCATAAGTCATGTAACCTTTGGAGATGGAGCAAAAGGTGAAATCAAGGGAACATGTAAGCTTGATTGCCTTGGAGTACCTAGACTTGACAAAGTTCTACTAGTCAAAGCCTTAACTACAAACCTCATAAGCATCAGCCAACTATGTGATCAAGGTCTGAATGTTAACTTCACCAAAACTGAATGTCTAATCCTTGACATAAATAGTGAAGTAATTATGAGAGGAATCAGGACCAAGGACAATTGATATATATGGAGCTCTCAATTGGATTATCCCTTTAATTATTGGTTGAGTACAATGCTCTCAAGAGTGATGAAAAACAAGGCTGGGGGAAATGTCATACAAAGATGTCACACCAGAAGCTCAGAGGAGAAAAGGTTATGATGGCTCAAAAAACTGAGAGGTTAGATCAAACAGGTGGACATATGACCAGTCATAGGGAGAATGGAACTGGCGGGACTAAGCCACAAGGGACTCTATGCAAAAAGGCCAAGGACAATATGGAGAAGATTTGGATGACACCTGTGAAAGGTATAAAAGATGATAGCAGTTGGGCTCAACTGGGTTGGATGAAATTATTACTGATTGCATACAATGTCACACATGATGTCATAACATTATATTATGACTTCCTGAATGCTGAAACTAGGTCCAAAAATCAGATTCAGCACAGATGGACAAAGTATTGTTCTTGCTATTATTACTCCATTAGGAAATTTGTGGAAGACAAATTCAGAAGTCTAAAGCTTGGACTAGAACTAGCAGACAAGCTTACAAGGAATTTGGGTAAAATTGAATATGAGGGAGGGAAATTAGGGATTTGGACTCTTGTGAAATTATGGCAGTTAAAGTGGAAAAATAAAGAAAATAAAAATAGTGTCTGCCCTTTTAAAAGAAAGAGCCACATTAATGATAAATCATTCCCTGGCATCGAAAATAGTATCTACTCCCTTAGCACACGCTCCCTCTCCATTCATCTTCTCAGAAAAGCTCAGCTAGGGCAAAGAAATGTTTCTCAAAAGTTCTACAACATGTCTCAACATTCATCATCATCTAGTTCACATTCATCTTCTTCTCACCATGAAAAAACTCCCTCAATGGAGTTTGTAGATGAAGATGTGATGGACGTCACTCCACTCTGCATGATACCAGGCGACACCCCAGGTCCCTCTTCCAAAGCTGGAGATAAGCAAGGTAATACCTCTGGTAACTCCTCTCTCCCAAAAGACATGCATTATGCTGATCGTGCAATAAGGAACCTAGTCACTAGGATTCTAAGAGAAGGGCATGAAGTCAAAGGGGTTTCTACCCCTCTGTCTAGAAGGGAACCCTCTCCTGAGGAGGAACCTCATGCTGATAAAGATGAGGACTCATCTAAATCAGAAAAAGAAGGTGCTGCTGAAGGGCTATGCTCTCTAGGTAAAACCCTACCTAGCAAGAAACCAGCAAATATCTCTCAGGAGAATGTTATTGACCTAGAGGAAGAAAGCTCTGAAAAGGAGGATGATCCTTTGGTTAATCTTGTAAAACCTAGTGTTGCTGAGAAACTGAGAACTAGGCAAGGGAAAAGTGTGGCAAGAATAAGAACAGGAAGAGTGAAAAAGACGGCTGGTATAGGACCCTCAAAAGCTTGGAGCAAAGTTGAGGTTAGGAAAAGGAAAGAAAGAGATAGCTCTGACTCTAAGGAAGATGTCAAAGACGATGTCCCAGACATCTCCCTTGCAAAAAGGCAGGCTGTCCAGAAGTCTCCTGGCAAGGGTGATGCTGTGCACCTAGACAATATCTCCTTTCATTTGGAAGATGGGGCAGCAAAATGGAAATATGTCATTCAGAGGAGAGTAGCTATTGAAAGAGAGCTTGGACAAGAAGCTGTAGAGGTAAAGGAGGTAATTGAGTTGATCAAAAAGGCTGGACTCATGAAGACTGTGGTAACTCTAACCCAATGCTATGAGGGGTTGGTAAAAGAGTTTATTGTTAATATTCCTGAGGATATTCAAGAAAAGAGCAGCAGGGAGTTCTGCAAGGTGTTTGTAAGGGGAAAATGTGTGAAATTCTCACCAAGTGTCATCAACAAGTTCCTAGGAAGAGGAACAAATGGAGGAGTAGACCTAGAGACTACAGACAATGAGGTATGTAGGGTTATCACAGTTGGACAAGTTAAGGAATGGCCTAGTAGGAATCACTTATCAGTTGGAAAGCTCAGTGTTAAATATGCCATCTTGCACAAGATTGGTTCAGCTAATTGGATTCCTACTAATCATGTCTCTACTATCTCCATTAACCTTGGAAAAATCATTCATGCAATTGGAACAAGGGTTAACTATGATTTTGGAAAGTTCATATTTGGTCAAACCATTAGACATGCTTCTAAAAATGTTGTGAAGTTACCCATTGCCTTCCCCTCCCTTATTTGTGGCATTATCCTGAGCCAACAACCAGGCATTCTGAGTACAAGTGACATTCCAAGTAGGAGAAAATCCCCTCTGTCCATTCATTATAAGTTGTTTGAGGGAAGTCATGTCAATGATGTCATGACATCTTCCAAAAGGGAGTCTACATCTCAAGGGAGCTTGGTTGATCAACTAAAAGAAACCTGCAAGGAATTGGAAAATGGTATAAGGGTGGCCAAGGCTAGAAAAGAAGCATTAGAAGTTCTGATCTGTAGCCTAGAGAGGGAAGAAGTAGAGAAGGCTGGGAAGGACTCAACTACAAGATCAAAATCCCAATCCAATGGAAGTTCTGGAAGCTCAGAAGACTCTGAAGGTGCAGGTGAAGATACAAGTGAAGGTGAAGATGATTCTTCTTCTTTTGATTAATGGTCCCTGGCTGAATTGAAGATTGGGAGGAATGCTGAAAAAATTTGGTGGAAGTTGGTCTGCTGTTTGAAAGACTGGTGTTTTTTTCTGGTTTTTTTTATTTTGTGGAAGTCCTTTTTAATGCCTGTTATGTAATATTTAGGGCTCTTAAAGTTCCTTGGATTTGTTCATTATTCCAGCTATCACAGATGTGTTTAATGATGGTGTGTACTTCCTGAATATTTTGTTTTAACATGCTTAATGTTATAACATCTGATCTAACATTCTCTGCTAGGCTAATAGACATTTATTTTGTCTAATTGGTCACCTTTGGTCAATTTTGACTAAAAAGGGGGAGAAGTGCTGATGTGGAAGTTGTATGTGGCTGGACAAAAGGACATTTATTATTGAAAGAAGTGCACAGGTGTTAAAACAGAATGTTGTTCTGTTTACAGATGTCAAAGAGGATGTCTGATATGGTGCATAGGTGTTGATGTTGAAGCAGATGTCAGTATGACATTCTGGCTGGTATAGGTACTGGAGTTCAGTAGCTGTTATGATTGTTGTGTGCACAGATTTAGGGGGAGAAGGAGTACCCTTGTGCATTTGTGTGTCTTACTAGTTGCATCCATAACTAGTAATTTTGTTTGTTGCACAGATTTAGGGGGAGGAGAAGTACCCTTGTGCATGTGTGTATTACTAGTAGCCATAACTAGTAATTGTTTTGCTTCTACTGCTGATTAAACTTCTGTTATGTTGTTTAACTGCTGATAGTTTACCTTGTGAACAAAAAGGACAAATATACGTTTTAGCCAAAATTTGCCAAAGGGGGAGTTTGTTGATTCGAAGTGTTGGCAACAATTTTGGTAAAACAAAGAGTGTTCACAAGATGTCATGTGTGATGTCTTAACATAAGATATCCCATGTACCTGCTGGAGTTCAAGAACATGTTATTGCAGGATTGTTTCAGAATGCCACTTACAATGCTAAGGCTTCTGATATTGGATGTACCTGTTGGAGCTTAGATGAAAGACATGTTCATGCAAGATTGTTTCAGATGACACACACAATGTCATGACATCTGATATGGTTGTACCTGCTGGAATTTATAAAAGGAATTATTGGATTATGCAGGATTTTTCCAGGATGTCAGACCCGATGTCATGACATCCTGTACACAGAACATTCAGTATGAATGTCTGGTGTTTTGTGATTGCACAATTAATGGGAATCTTTGGATGATTGAAGATATGGCTAGCTGGCACATTCAATCATGGATTACAACCAGATTTACTTATTTTCCAAGGAGATCTATACAGCTGTTATAAAAAGATTTGATTGGAAATGAGATTTAGGGTTTTCAAGATGTCCAAGCCCAGTTGGGTACTTCTATAAAAAGGGACTTAGAAAACCTGTTTGAACACACAACCAAGACTGAGCGAAATATAGAGAGAGAGCTAGGGTTTGTGTCTGTTTAGTCGTAAGACTTGTAGGTCATTCAAGTCATCCATTGATGATTGAATGGGACTGATTTGTGGTTGTAATTTGTCACTCTAAAGCTGTTAAGCAAGAGTGTGTGTCTTCTTGATCAAAGCTTTGAAGCAAGATCAAGAGTGTGTCTTCTTGATTGAAACTGTGAAGTAAAATCAAGAGTGTGTAATTGAAAAGTATTTTCTTTTCACAAGGGATTGTTGTTTAAAATCACTGGTGTGTGATTGTAGGGAAGTGATTGGGTTCTCATATGTAAGAATGCTTAGGTAGAAATTGCACGGGTAGAGATTAGGTGATAAAGACTGTAACTTGTTGAAGTGTACGGAGAGTCTTTGAACTAATTCTATTTTAGTGAATTTCCTTCCTGGCTTGGTAGCCCCCAGACGTAGGTGAGTTGCACCGAACTGGGTTAACAATTGCTTGTGTTATTTGCTTTACCATTCTGTTGTTGTTTATCCATTGTGTGTTACCAGATATTAGTGTCGTGACATTACCTTCGACATCTTATATCTGATACCAGAATTTCATACAAGTTATTTACAATTTTGTGTTTGAATGGATAAACCCATTGCTTACGTACCATCTTAAAAAGGTAGGATCAAAACCTCGTAGTTCGGGGTAAAAATCTCAAAAAGTTGGTGAATTGATTGGTCAAATGCCTTAAGGTATTTTGTTATCAAAGGGAGAAAACTCAACCTAAAACCACAAATCCACCATGTGAGGAGAGCTTCAACATACTAGTGAGGGATCCACCCTATAATAAGTATGGAAGACTTATAGTCCAATCACTAAGGATATAGGTGAGGATTACATCAACCTCTATGATAACTCAAACCTAATAGATATTCTATCCGAAAAGCTTTGGCAAAGATGGCCATTGGAACCACAAAACATTTGGGTGAGTTGTATTTACAAATGAAAAGTATTCATAAAATAAAGTCAAAGTTGACTTAAGATTCAATTCAAAATAAGTGTTATGAAAAGAGTTTGAAAAAATCAGAGGCATAGTGCCTAGGTTTCTAATTTTGAAAGCAATGTCAATGTTTGCACAAAATAAGTTTGGCTTGGGTTAAAGTGGAGAGAAGAAGAGAAGGGCTAGGTCCTAAACTTGCAAAGATGAGAGAAGAGAAATAAAACCACTTGGAGTTCCCTTCTTGAGATCATAAAGATGATCCAAGTTGCTCCTTTCCTTTGGACTTAGCAAGCAATATGCAATTAACTCAAGCAATCAAGCAAATATTTAATCAAGCTCCTAGGGTCCTCCAATTTGGATTTGTCTCTCTTATCTTGGATGCTCATGACAATGGTCTTTATAATAGCTCAAGTTTGGTATCCCTATCACAAGAACACACAAATCAAAAAGTTCCACAATGCAATAAAAAGAATGGACAAGAGTGAGTTTAGAATTAGGAGTCCTTTAAATGTCATCTTAAAGGTTAAGCACTCTAAAGGCATGAGGCCTAGTTGCTCTTCAAAATATTTAGCATTCTAAAGGCATGAGGCCTAGTTTCTCTTGAAACTCCATTTTGCATAGGTAAGGTCCTAAATCTAAGTCCTTTCTCCATTTTTGCATTGGGTTCACACAAACAAAAATAAAACAAGCACAAGGCAATAGTATATACACAATAATGTGCTCAAGTGAGCAAAAGGCAAATGGCATAAACATAAACATGAGCTCAAGTGAGCAAAGGGCAAAGACAAATGAATTAATGAGCAAGAAATTAAATTGCATTAAAGTAAATTGCAAGAATTAAATGCTTGAATTAAAAGTTAGTAATTAGTAGTTAGTGTTAGTGTGTCATAAGGAAATTTAGCGCTATGTTAAGCAATCGTAAGTGGACTAATGTAGTAGTCACACCTATCTGAGGCCGGTCAATAAAACTATAGGCAACTAACACAAGTTAGAGATCATGACTAGTAAGTCAAGCTCCTACAACTTGCCATGCCAAAAGAAAAGAAGGATGACCTTGTATAGATTTAGGTTTTTTGTTTGACCAAGAAGCAACATATCTTTAATGCAAAGCAATTCACTTGATCTTTGATCAAGATGAATTTGATTTAGATCAAAGAAGGTTAAGCCTCTCATATGTCAAGGCTAACCACCAATCATTAACTCATTGGTCAAAAAAGAAAAAGAAGAAGAAGAAGATGGAAATGGAATGTACATAATTGAAATTCAAAAGACATAACCAAAACACATTGATCAAACATGAATGAAATCATCATCAATCAATGGTAAACAGAAGTGAAATGAAGATTAGAAGTCAAGAAATAACAAAAATATTTTTGGTATTTTTTAGAGTTAGAATAATACTTGAAATAAGATGAACAAATAAAGGTCAAACTTCAAATCCAATTCAAATCAACTTGGAAAAGTCCAATCTGATCATTATAAGTCTAACATGGTCAAACAAGGTTTGGCAAAAAATTTCATCATTTTTTGAAAACATAAACTAATTTTAAATAATTAAAAATGAAGAAAGATAGCATAATTGGACTAAAACCTCAAATAAATCTCAAATCAATCAAGAAATTGATGAGAATATTTTTCATAGATTCATCATCATCCAAAGATGTTGAGAAAATATTTTTGGCATTTTTGAATATCAAAAAGTATTTTAGATGAATTAAAAACAATCATAAATGAAATAATTCACAAAAAATATTAAAAATCATTTTATGAAACTAGAATTTAAAATCAAATTTTCGCAATTGGTCCCATATTTTTGTGATTAAAAATAAAGAAGTTATGAATTTTTAAAATAAAATGGAATAAAAGAAAATACAATGAAAATTCAGAAAATAGCAAAAATCCACAGCGCTTGGATCCCACTTCATTAATTGACGTGGCTAATCACAAGGCTGGGAAACGCACGCGCATGATGAACCTTGGTCAACCGTGAAACACATTGCATTAAATAAAGTCAAATAGATCAACAGCCAAGATTAAAACATGGAACACTCATCCAATGGCTGAGGCTAGGACGCGTGGGGACGGTGGTGTACACCACCGTCTTCTCCGGCGAGAAGGCCAGTTCCGGCCACCAGTTGCAGGTTTTCAAACCTCAACTAAAACACGCGATCTATACATCATTCGAAAGCTAGGGTGATGTACATCACCCTTGTAACCTTAATTTCCACTCAAGATCCTTATAGAGAAAGAAATCTGAGATAGAAAAATGAGGTGTTCAATCTGAACTTGTTCAATTCACAAAATTAAAAGCACAAATCAATTGCCTCTCACATGAGGACTTCAGAGGTACCAACCAAACTAAGAAATGCACAATAATAAGGGAGATTAAAGGAAAACAGTTGGAGAATCAACCTTTGAAGTGTAGCTTTTCAGTGCTTGATCCAATCCAATTCTTCAGTGCAGCTTGATCTTGAAGTAACAAGGAAGCAAGGCTAAGGAATTTGGAAGCCAAAGATCAACCAATGAAGTTGAAATTTGAGCTTGAAAAATGAAGAGAAAAATCAGAATCCCTTTAATGGATGATTGGGGATTCAGTTGCGTAGAGCTTCAGGCGCCTCTAGGTTAGTTTTCAAATGAAGCAAGCATGTGTATTTATAGCAAGAGCTGATGCAATGCCATGAAGAATTCGGGTGTGCATGAGCTTGGGTCCTCCATGCATGGGCCTGTAAATGCGAATGTGAGGCCCAAACTCAATTGCATTTGAGTGCTGATGATTGAACAAATGGAATTGGACGTGAAGATGGAAATGCATTGGCTTGTGCATGGAATTTTAACATGTTATGCATAATTGAACCCAAAACTTCACCTCTTCGAAAATGCCATTTGCAAAATTGAAACATAGGCATGTGGGTAATAGTTGGAAAGGTCTTGACAAAGGAACAAATGTTATGTTGATCAAAAGTTCATTTGGAGTGTGAAAAATATTGAAAACTGGCCATGAAGTTCAATGTACAAAACATGTATTTGAGAAATTTGCCAAAATGGACCAACTTCAAGCCCTTCTGTTTTATTGATGCAAGATTCAAATGACAAAACCTTCAACATAAAAGTTGTAGATATTTTCAAGAAAATATATTTGGACTTACATTTTGCATCATTTGGATTTTTGATGAGAAAGTTATGAGCACTTGAAGTTGGACTTTTTCACATTTCAATGGTTTTGGTCCAAAGTGACCTATAATGTTTTGTATTATCACATGTATTTAGTTTAGGATTATGAAATTTTGTCCAACATAACAATTTAAGTAGACATCTTAAACTTTCCAACTCACTTGGTCTCACCTCAAAATCATAAAAAATGAAGGAGTTAGGTCCTTGGGAAGTTGACCCAAAATTAGGGTTTCAATCAAAATGACCTATAATATTTTTAAATGAATGATGACCTTCCAAGTTTCCAATGGATTTTGGATGAACATGAAAGTTGTTCATATGGTTCTTAAGAACATTTTTTCTCTTTGGTAATCTTCATTTGACAAAAACATCAAAATTTAGGTCTCAGTGGATTTCATATTAGTTAGATGACTTGACTAGTCAACTTCTCAAAGCCAAACTTGAAATCTTAATGAATAAATGATTGAGGACCCTCACATAGGCTCATATATGCATAAAATTATGAATTAAAGAACTTAACTTGATTTTATTTGATCATGGGTTGAGGTTGCTTCATGAGCAAGGCACAATCAATGCATAGTTGAATTAGGGTTTCCTTGGGAAACAATCCTCAAGCCCTTTGGTTTATCTTGATAAAATTGACAAATTAAGCTACTTCATAGGCATATATGACGATTGGGAGCTTTGGGAACCATTTTCATGCTTTCTTTCATCTTCATCTGGCCATATAAATGAGCATAGGGGCCTTCTAGGAGCCTTGGATCACATGACTACTTAAGCTTCAAAACAAAACAAGTTAGTGACATATTTTTGTGGTTTTGGTTAGTAAACAAAATAAGAAAAGCAATAATATACAATTCAAGCATGCTTGGTGGTCTCAAACCAACTCACACAAGTCCCAACCCAAGGGTAAGGAACCAAGATGCTATGATCCTTAAGGCAAATGCTATGAGCAATGATATGATGCCATGAGGGATCTTAGGGTCAAAATTAGGGTCTTACAACTATGAAGTATGAAAAGAATTTGATGATTAATGTTAATATGAAATCTTGGGAATTTGCAGGTGTAACCGGTTACAAACATGATGGCTTGTGTTTCTCTATGCATGGATACAATTGTTTGTGATTATGAAATGTAGGTGTAAATGGTTAACCCCTTTGGTTAACCGGTTACCAACATGATAGTTGGTCCTTTTTTAGTGTTATTGGATCAATTGTCTTGTGTATACATGTTTCTTTTTGTATGGTTTTGTGTTGCAATCAACTATGTCAAGGCCTGTTAGTTGAATGCAGTAGAAATCAAAGTCATGCTAGGCTAATGGGTTTGAATGGAACTATATTTGTATGTGTATGGTATGACTTGTTAGATTGTGGCATTGTATGTACATTGATGCTTTTATTTGTATGGATATGCATGAATGTGTATAGGTCCTGACTATGTTTGTATGAGTTCTAATTGTATTGTTGGTGTGATTTGTTTTGCAGGCTGGTGGGATCATGGAGTGGAACAACGTGCTCATGAAGATTTTGGTTAAGAAGACATGGATCAAAAATCAAGAAGACTTGAAGTCTTTGGAGATTTGAATGTACAAGAAATGAAGTGTATTGAGGATGAATATGGAAAGTAGACTAGGGTTTAGGAGTATGTTGACTTTGGTCAATTGTTTGACCAAAAAGTCAACAGTTGACAAAAAGTCAGCTCTAGCTAAAAGATATAATTCGTTGTAGGTTTTAATTTGAATTCTTTTGTAATGTAATTTGACGGCCTCTTGGAATGAAATGTAACTTGTATTTCAAGAACATACTCCTCCAGTCTTGGATTTATGAATATTTGAATTTCACACTTGGATATGAACTTGAACGAATCTTAAATATGAATGAATGAACCTTGATTTCTCTGACTTAAATCTAAGAATGACTTTCAAATCTCCATTCCATGATGTGGTCCATCGTAACAAAAACCCATGGTCCAAGAATTAGGGTTCCACAAGACTTTATCCATAAAGAATCAACATTATAATGCCAAAATAGTAAAGACATAACATAAGCTTGGTCCATATCTTTGTATCATAAATAGGAAAGCCAAAGATGCTTATTTGAACATGTAATTATAAATGAATGACTTAAATGTCAGTGAGTATGCAGATAAACCGTAAACCAAAAGTCAGATAAAAAGTGAAAAAGGTAGGACAAATTTTGGCATATGACAAAAATGAAGAACTCCAGGATGCCATCAACGCAAATAAAGAGTGGAAAGTATGGTGGGATAGATCCTTGGAAGAGAGGAAGGAAATTAGGGAGGAACTCAAAGCTAGAATGAAAAATCTCTTAAGGCTATTCCAAGGAGCCCAAGCTCATGCTATCCAGGAAACCCAAAGCATGAAAGAAATATAGAGGACCCACCAAAATCCTCATGGACTTCAAGAAGTCATGGCAGAGTTACATGAACTTAGATTTACTGCCCAACGCTTGAGAAAGTTTAGAGAGGACATTAAGAAGGAGTGGGAAGCCAAAGTTGAAAGCAAAGGAAAAACAACTGCAACAAGAATAAGCAAACACTATCCATGCACAAATATAAGCTGGCAAGTGGTTATTGAAGGGAAAAGAAGTGATCAAGCTCTATAATCGCTTGATAGACATTTTTCCGCCTAGACTAAGGGATGCTTACGAAGAATTTACTTACAGAATACCCCGCCCACCATCTTCAACTTCATTATCCTCTATAGGGACATGGTCAAGGACATTAAAGAAGAGCTGGCCCAACAGAAGGAAGTTCGAATAGTGGTAGAAGGCTAGGATATCTTTGTATTTTCATTAATTTGTTTTTTACACATCAATTGTACTTGATTATGCAATGAATGAATGATTGAGCTTGCTTCCAGTTGTTTATCTTTATTTCTCGCTCTTACGCTTCTGAATGATTAACAACTAACAAATTCGAACGATTCCCTGTGAACGAAACAAAAAAAACACATTATTTGCATGCATAGAATAATATAATCATGCATTTAATTTCCAAAAGAAAAAACTTACACGCATTCTACCCTCTTGTCCATCAAAGCTTACTTTTTGACACCGTTACGAGACTCATAAAATTACAAGATGACGTTGGAGCAAGTAGAAGCCAACCAGACATCTATGAGAAACGATATCGATTCCATGCAGGAAAAGATGAATCGCCTGCTCAAAGCCATGTTAAGCATGGACAGGAAGGAAAGTAACCCTGAAATCAACATTGATGCCTGGAACATTGCTGCTCATATAGGCTCATCGTCCCTGAACATCCAGGGGGTTACCAATCCCAAATTTGGATTTATTCATCCAGAGGGGGCTCCTGTCCCTACTCCTGTTGTTGTACCAGTGGTTAATTTTGGGGCCCAAAACCAATTTATTGCATCTGCCAGGAAATGATCTATGTATGATGATGAAGATCCCTTTGACATGCCTCAGGAGATGAGGCATGCTGCTGGAAATTTGTCGGACCCTGATATGGAGAGGCTTCGTAAACTAGAGGAAAAGTTCAAGTCCATAGAGGTTCACTGTACTATCGGTCTGGACGTTGTCGACATGTGCTTGGTACCAGCGTTAGTGATCCCTAAAAAATTCAAGGTACCTAATTTTGACAGATATAAATGGGTCAGTTATCCCCGCACTCACCTGGGGCATATTGCCTCAAGACGGAAGCTCAGATTAACAATGACAAACCCATGATCCATTACTTTTAAGACAACCTCAGTAGGTCATCCTTGGAATGGTACATGCAGCTAGAAAGAAGTTAGGTCCAAACCTGGAGGGATCTCACTGAAGCTTTCCTTAAGCACTACCAGTATAACACTAATCTTGCACCCAAGTGTACTCAGTTGCAGGATATGATATAGCATAATAATAAATTGTTTAAGGAGTATGCACAATGTTGGAGAGAGCTTGTAACTAGAGTGTAACCCCCTCTCCTTGACAAAGAATTAATTGATATGTTCATGGGAATGTTGCAGTTCCAATACATGGAAGAGATGGTTAGAGCTAGCTTCCATCCTTCTCTTATGTTGTTACTGCCAGAGAAAGAATAAAGAGCCACATGAAGAAGGGAAAGCTTTCTTGTGTTGCCAATGCTTCAGGTGGAGGAAAGAATTTGTACTCCAACTTCCAGAAGAAGAAGGAAGGAGAGGCCAACGCCATTATGGGATTAAGGGGAATAAATCTCAACAACATGCTCAGGTACCTTATCATAAAATCGTTGATATCGCACCTACACCATTTCAATAGCCATTCCAGCAATAGGCTTACCAGTAACAACAACAACCATAACAATATCAATAGAACGCCCCTCAACAATGGCAGTTCAGGCCAAAGAGGCCACAAAGACAGTATGATCCACTTATAGTATTGTACAATTAAATATTTCCATACCTACTTAAATGAGGACTATTAACCTTGACAGAAATAAGGTCGGGTAATACCCCGTATCCACCAGGCTATGATGCCAACTCTCATTGTGATTTCCATATGGGTGCATTAGGGCTCACCGTAGATAATTATTATGCATTCAAGAACAGAGTACAAGATTTGATTGACTCAAAGGAAATTACTTTCACACCAATAAGCTAAATGTTGGAACAAATCCCATGTTGGTACATGAAGGGACCTCAATTAATGTTATCGAGGAACATATTGACCAAGAGCTGATTGAAAAGGTAGAATAAATCCAAACTCCTATTGCTATTATAGGAGCACAATTGAGGAAACATGGTTTGATCCCAGTAAATCATTTTGGCAATTGATAACACTGAAACACACTGCGTATTTGGCTTGTATTTTGTCTTGTTTTCAGGTACATTTCCTCAATAAAGCCTTTGATGGAAAAAGGAAGCGAAAATACCAAGAATCATAGCTTTTCAGTGGAAAGTACACACATGGCATCCCACATGGCGTTGGCCATGTGGGTAGCCATGATGTGTAGGCTTTAACCCACATTTCAATGGTCACAAGACCACGCCTTTCTTATTTTGTGCACATGGCAAACATCATGCCTAGATGGCAGGCGCCATCTTCCTATTTCGCGCCCAGTCAAAGGCGGTTGCTAGGAAAAGGCCATGACTAGAGATTTTCTCTCCACACAAACTTTGAAAGTATTATGTAACCTCTGAGGCATTGTTACACTATAAATAGGACTTAGGTTTTTAGTTATAGGTATCCAAGTCTAGTTGCAACATAGGCCATAGAATCATACCGTTAAAGCAATAATTCTTCACATCAGAGGATTATTGCACCATTGTTGTAATCAGTATTGGAGCACCATAGAATAGAAGTTAATCTTGCCGTCATTTTACTTTCAAGTCAGATTTATTTCAAGTTTGTACCAGATTCAAATCTACGATTTGGAGCAGGTTTTTGAATTCAATTTGCATTACTATTATTTTATTTCTCGCACTGCCTTTAATTTGTTTTATTTCTCTCATCGCTTTTAATTTGTTTACTTTCTTTGCACGATTACTAGTCATATTTATTATCATCGCAAAAGTTTCGTTTTCAAACCTCACTTTGAACATATTCATTATGCGGTTAACTTTTAAAACCATTTTGCACACTTAACTCTTTATTTCCCTAAATGACTTATTCCATAAATCAATTATATGCTATGTTGTTTAATGTAACCATGTTCAGCTAAATCTATAGTGCTGGAATGTGAGGACCATCGTTTCAACGGTACTCTGCATGTTGTATCTGTAGAAATGCTTTAGGGGATGCTTTGATTTTAATACAAGTTTTCTGTGTTTAATTTGATCGGTTACTACGAAATTAGATCTATAATTAAGTCGGGTAAGATCGAAAGTCGTCCGACATTTTTAAGATAAAACTTGGTTAGTTTTTAATTGATAAAAATAGAGAAAGCGCTTTGTTAAATTAATTAGGAGATTTTAATATTATTAGAAAGTGATTTTAAAACTATTTTCGGACACGTTTATAGGTTTAGGACCCGGTTGGCCGAGCATATTCTGGAAACCCTTATATGTTAAAATCTTCCAATCAAAACACTTTTCAACTGAGCCTTAGAGATAATTATATAAAAAAGGACCTTTTCACTTTAACACAATACGCGGCCGGTGCAGCTTGAGCGGTTGGTATAGATTAGAGGTTAGGTTTGGTTTCGATTACGCTAACGCAACAGTTCCTTTTTAATTAACTTTTTTTCAAGGAAGAAAATATTTCCCTATAAGTAATTATTTTAGAAACAATAGGGGTATTGTTTAACCGATGTGGATTACATTCCAGTACCGTTTTCTCTGAATTTATTCTTCATTATTTTTAATTCTTGTGCACTATATACACCTGTTTGATTAGCCTTAGATAAACACTGTAATGATAGTAATCGATAGATTGACATTGGTGTTTGTGGGATCGATTATCTTTTATATTACTCTAACGTATTCCGTATACTTGTGGAAAGCACGCATCAAGTTTTTGGCGTCGTTGTCGAGGACCAACTATGTCAAATTCCGTACCCTGTTGTTACACCGTCTAGATTAAGGCACCCTTTTTTGTCGGTCAATGCTAAGATCTCGCAGTATCGGAAATTTAGTATATCCAACAGAAGAGCCTGAAAGATACACTCACACTCATCTTTTACTCCAAAAGATTAGAAGAGAGATGGCCGAAGAACATAACCAAAAAGACATCTTAAAGACTTTGCCATGCCTTCTAACAAAGAACCCCATTCTAGTATTGTAAACCCCACTATTCCAGCTAATAAATTTGAATTAAAACCCTCTTTGTTGTAAATAGTGCAATAAAACCAGTTCGCGGGTCTCCCTACTGAGAACTTGAACCAACATTTAAAAGTTTTCATCCAATTAGTTGATACCCTAAAAACCAATGGTGCTTCTCTTGAAGCGATACGTCTAAGACTATTTCCCTTTTCCCTCAGAGTTAGAGCACGATCATGGTTAGATTCCCTTCCAGCAAATTCCATAACCACTTAAAATGACCTAAAGAAAGTATTCCTTACTAGATATTTTCCACCGAGTAAGACCGTTGTCCTACGAAACCAAATAACTAGATTCACTTAACAAGATGGAGAATCACTTTTCGACGCTTGGGAGAGATATAAAGAACTATTAAGAGCTTGTCCACACCATGGTTTAGAACAATGGCTTATAATTCATACCTTTTATAACTAATTTATCTATAACACAAAGATGACCATCGACGCTGCCGCCGGTGGTGCGCTGATGAACAAACCATATCCCGAAGCTTATGCTCTCATTGAAGATATGGCACAAAACCATTACCAATGGGGAACGGAACGAGCATCAGTAGAAAAGAAACAAACCAAAGGAGGTATTTACGAAGTTAGTTGCCTAGATCATATGAATGCCAAAATGGACACCATAGCCCGAAAATTCGAAAGTTTATCTGTTAACCGTACAACTAACGTAGCTGCAGTTCAACCTGGATGAGAAATCTGTGGAGCCCAAGGACACATCATAGCTGAATGAAATCTTTTAGCTGAATCAAATCCAGATCAGGTCAATTATGCCCAAGGAAAACCTTATTCAAACACTTATAACCCTGGATGGAGGAATCACCCAAACTTTTCCTATAAGAATAACAACCCTACTCAGAACTCTACACCTCAAAGACCACCAGGATTCCAAGCCCAAAGACTGAATCAACATATGCAAGTCGCTCCTCATAAATCAAATCTTGAGAACATCATGGAGAGCTTAATCACATCCCAAACTCAACAAAACAAAGAATTCATGAACCATAACATTCATATAAATGGACTGATTACACAATTAGGCACCAAGGTCGATTATGTGATTACCCACAATAAGATGCTTGAAACCTAAACCTCTCAAGTGGCACAACAAGAAGCTGCTAAGCTACTCCAGGAGGAAAATTTCTTGGACAACCTCAACCCAATCCCAAGGGGCACACAAAACGTTATTTCCCTACGGAGTAGAACCATTTACGATGAACCTGTAAACCCTAGGTTGAATAAACCAGAAACCCCGAAGAAAAATGTTATGACTACACCTGAGAAAAAAGTAGAGGAACCAGTAGAGCCTTAGAAACAAAAAGATGAAGAAGCTAAAGATAAGGAAGGAGTGAATGATAACAAAGTATATGTACCACCCCCTCCTTATAAACCACCAATTCCATATCCACAAAAATTAAAACAAACCAAATTAGATAACCAAAACAAAAAGTTCATAAAAGTGATTGAGAAACTCCATGTCGAGGTTCCATTCACTGGGGATATTACCCAAATACCCTTTTATGCTGAATTCCTTAAAGACATCTTAACCAACAAACGTAGACTTGATGATCCTAAACCCTTAGAATGCAACTTTATTGCTAAAATTGAGAAAGACCCCCAAAAAAGTTCTACACCTTTTCTAGCGGTAAATTCGTGACCACAGAGCTATTAGTTAGCTCAACGTCAATAAAACAAGAGTCATCACCGCGCTTTTATCATTTCCAAAGGAAAAGGGAAAAAGTACGAAAAAAAACCAAAGATAAGAAGTTTTCAAATCAAAACTAATAAAATGTCATAGATTACAGGTAAGGGGTTGGTTACACAGAGGGAAGGTATTAGCATCCAAAGTGTCATAGGTACTCCTAGGGAGCGCTTTTTGTGTGCAAGTGTTTTAGTTGAAAAAGATGTTTGCTAAAAAATATAGAATGAGGGGATGAGAAAATAATTCATTAATTACAATTTTGTGTTTGATAAGACCTTCGGTCTTATGCCTACGTACCAACATAAAAATGAGGGATCAAAACTTTGTAGTTCGTGGTAAAAATTTCAAAGATTGGTGGATTAATTTTAACAAAAGCTTAAAGATCTTTTTTATCAAAGAGGGAATACTCAACCAAATATTCGTCGATAATGAGGGCTTTACAACATTTAAGAGGGAGGGCTCCAACTTGGATTCAACCAACAAGTATGCCACTAACCCCTAATAAATGGAAAGACTTACAATCAATATATCATGGAATGGGAGAATTATATCTCAACTAAAGATAACTCAAATCTAAATGCTTTCTTTTGAAAAGTTTAAAAGGAAAAGGAACATAGTGGCCAAAAGGATTAGATGAGGTTGTTAGTTCTTTTTGTCTTTTTTTGAAAGTAAGGTCAATATAGTTAAGTTCATTTACATGTTTGATTAAGAAAATATTTTGAAAATCAATGGCATAGGGACAAAGTTTCTACTCATTAAAACAAGTCTAAGTTGAAAAACACAAACAAAGAAGTTTTTGAAAATGAGGGAGAGATTTTGAAATAAAAGAAGTAGGAGGAGATGAAGGAACTATCCTAGACAAAATTTAAAAGTTCAGAGTTGAAAAGATCTAACCAATGGGAAGCATCCATAAGACAAAAGTGTCAAATAGAAACTCATGTCCTTTGGACTTTCAAGCAAGCAACAAGCATAATCATCCAAGAAATTAATAAGAAGATCAAATGGTATCAAATAAAGATAACCAAACATCCAAGAAAGCACTCCAAAAGTAAGCAGACTTCAATATCCTCCAAATGTATCAGGTGAAATATCCCTTGAAACACACTCAAAGAGACAAGCATCAGATAGAAACAATAAGATCAAAATAACAACTTAAGCACATAGACAAAGTATAACAGATAAACCAATGGAAGTTTCAAGCTTGTATTAGATGAATGGCATTGGCCAAGCAATCTCAGTCTCAAATAATGGCATTGGCCAAGTCTCCTTCAAAGCATAGGGATGTTGCCTACTCTAAGTTCATAAGGGTTAGATCAAGTCTCAGATAGAAGTCCAACAGTCCACCAATGTATTTTTTAGGGTTTTTGTTTTTATTAAGTATTTTGAGGTCCTAAGACCACAAATAAAACAAGATCACAAGCACACAATAATACAAGCACAAAATATGGCTCAAGTGAGCAAAGTGAAGATGACTGAAACATAAACAAATTGTACGAATGTAAATGACAATGAATGATAAAGTGCAAGAATTTAAATTGCATTAAAGTAAATGACATTAAAAATAAAGTCAACACAAAAGATGTTAGTCAAAGTTAATGGAAGAAGAAAAAAAAATTTAAGTCATTTTTTGGAGAACACTCAACCATTCACTCACAAGCATCAAGATATGAACCCAGCCATCATCCATGAGAAATGCTCCAACTTGGATAAATCAACAAGTATGCCACTAGCTCTCACAAATGGAATAAAGGTTAAATTTTCACACAATACCATGAGGAATGGGAGACTTACAATCTCACTTGCAAAAATTCTATGCCTTTTGGGACAAATTTAGCTCTATGTTAAGCAATCGTAATTGGACTTATGTAGAAGTCACAACTATATGAGGTCGGACAATAATAATATTGGTGGTAATGCATGCTAGAGACAATGTATAAAGAACCAAGCTCCTAAAGCATACCACATACAAAAATAAGAGGGGATTGACCTATCTCAACCAAGTTCATGTTGATTCATCTGACACAAGGTCATTGATGAATCAACTAGCATTTGATTCTATGAGAAATCATTGGCCATGAAGGGTTGAGGAAACAAGAGAGATGAATATGAAAAGATGAAGTGAAAAGGATCCCAAATTGATCAAGGGATGAACTTCATTTGATCAATACCATCCATTCATTTTGAGGGATGAAGTTCAAACTTCATCAACCCCCTAAATCCAATGGTATTGATCAAATTAATGTCCAATTCAACCAAGATCAAGGCCAAATAGAAGTTGAGTCAACACAAAGTCAAAACAAAAGATCAACAAAATAATAAAGCAATTAAACAATTTAAATCCAATTTTTAAACAAAGAAAAATACATTTTAAAAGGGGAAAAACCTTAAATCCCTTCAAATCACCAAAGAAATGGCCAAGGGATTTCTCATAGGTCAAACAAGGTCAAATGACCTTTGACTAATATTTTTGGCATTTTTGAAAAGTCAGAAGTATTTAAAATCAATTAAAAACAAGTCAAGAATCACAAAATTCACTAAAAATATCAAACTCAATCCAAAAAATAATTTTAATTCAAAAAACGGAAGAGAAAATTATTTATGAAATTTTGGTGAAAGTAGCATATTTTTTTGGATTAAAATTGAAATTATAATGAATTTATCAAGAAAATGGTATTTAAAATATTAAATGGAGAAATGAATTAAATCAGAAAAACGAGGGTCATCAGATCTCCCTCATTAATTGAGGTGGCAGATCTGATGGCCAAGCGTGTATCATCCATGGTCTGCCTCAGCCAACGCGCATGTAGCATTGGTAATCATAATCATTGGTTGAGATTAAAACGTGGCAAGTGGATCAGATGGCCTGGACTGAGCCAACGCACCACCGGAGCCCTAGCTCCAGTCATCTTCTCTGACCAGATCACCAGACTGGTCAGGAGCAAAGTGACACCAAAATAAATGGATCATACATTATTTTGAATAGAAAATCACGAGGATTCCAAATATGACCTCCAATTTTTCCAACTCTCGCTCTATAATGAGAAAGGTGGAGTTGAAAATTTAGGTTCTAAATTTGAGTTGCTTTGATTCAACCTTAAATCAACTCAATATCAATGCCTACATTGTAGGACTTCAGCCAACCAAAAATCAAGCAAAATTATGGAGAAATGAGAGGGAATCAAAGAGTTAAAGTTTGAGAAATTCCACCTTTGGGTTGCAATGATGAGGCTCGATCTCGATGGAAATTCACTTGGCATTGCTTCCTCTTGCTTGTAGGAGATGATTAAGAAGAAAAAGGTATTGAATCCTTGGAGTTCTAGTTTACAAATAGAATTTGAACTAGAAGCTTGATTTCAAAGAAATCTGCAAGGTATTCTATGCAATGGGGTTTTGAGATTACTTGGCTCAGCTTGGGCAAGGGTTCTCTTCAATTCTGAGGCCATGAAGTTAAACTTATAGACAACGCAATGTGATTTCCACACCTTTCAAATTTGAATCCAAAAATAGTAATTGATGTGCATGGTTGCATGGGCATGTGCTTAGGCCTAAATGATGATTGAAATCAGTCCAAATTCGTGCACAAAACATGGTGAGATCATAACATGGAACCATGCAAAGGTGTGTGAGAATTGAGTTCAAAAGTCGCCAAAATAAGCCATCCAAAGGAACCATATGCAAGTCCTTCAATTTTGATCCAAAAGGAATGATCTTGGACTCTTTAGAAAGATGCCATGAAGTGGAACAACTTTGATGTTGGGACTTTTCCCATTTGAAGCTTGGAACATGATGATTCTGACCTTGAAGTTGGAGGAATCAAACATACTAGAAAATTTTATAAGTTAAAAGTCAAATGACCCTTTTTTCCACCTAGAATAACTTTTGCTATGAGCTTCAAATGATTTTGGTTCCTTCTTAAAAGTTGTATATCTTTAAATCATCTTCAATTTGGTACCAAATATGACACCATTTGGAGCTTGCATGATGGAGTTATGGATTTTATAAGTTGAGGAAAAATGCTTGCTCAATGATGATGGCCAAAATGGACCTATAATGTTTCCTCATGGAACATGCCCTCGAAAGTGGAATTTGAGTTTTATCAAAGAAGAAACATTAAAGAAGACATATTTAAATTGATCATGAAACTTGGATCATCCTCATATCATAAACATTGAGCAAGCTATGATTCTTGGAAGTTGACCTTCTATCTAGGGAACAAACAAAATGACCTATAATCTTTCACCATAAAACATAAATTTTCAAGCAACATTAGCTCTTGATGTCAACATGAATGTTGTTTGGAATGTCATAAAAGAGTAACTTTACTCTTGGAATTATTTTCATATAACAAAAGTTGTAGGAGATAGGGTCTAGGGAACCCTAGATTTGACCAGTTGACTTTTCTGATCAACCTCCTTGAACCAACTTGCAAACTTGAAGTTCCTTTTCTCTTTGGGGCTCATGGAGGATCATATATGCTTATGATGAATTTAAATGGAGTATATCATGATATATTTGACCAAATGTTGAAGAAACTTGCTGAGGAAGGCACACAAGATACCCGGATGAATTATGGCTTCCTTGACAAACAAGCTTCAACCTCTTAATGAATTCTTGATCTAAATGTAAAATAAAGAACATGGGGATCCATATATGATGCTTATAACCAATGTGGACCTTTGTTAACTTGTTCCCTTGCATTGAGGTTCTCAAACCCTAGTTCTGAGCTTGATGAGGCATAAGTGGATACACATACTACCTACAAAAGAAACAAAGCTACACTAGATATATTTTTGGTATTTTGGTTAGTAAACAAAGAAAAATAAAGCATAATACTACCACAAATGTGCTTGGTGATCTCTCCCAATGCAAACGCAATGAATGATAGGTGAGGAGGATACCAATATGTGACCCCAATGCCAATGCAAATATGATGAGATTGCATGAGGGATGTTAGGGTCAAAGTTGGGGTCTTACAGCTACCCCTATTTAAGATCATTCTATCCAGGGATGTGAAGGTTCAAATCTTTATATCAACGCAGTAGAATGGACTTAAATAACAACATCAAGAAACAAACTTTGGTCCCTAAGAGACCTAACAATGTATATGATATGCATGCAAAAAATAATCTTTGTGGGGGATATACGGCCACAAAGGAAAAGAATATGGAGAAATTGAATGTCCATAGGAGCCAATGTATTCCATAAGGAAAACTCACTGAGGGAGACATAGACTCTGGGGGATAAAAGTTTTGGGTAGGCCACGCTACGACTTAATTTTTTTTTGAGACACGAGGGTATTTCCATGAAAATAAATCAATGGAAAGACTCAGAATGGGAAAAAGAATCTGCATGTATCAGGATAAAATCAACACAGCCAAAAACAACCACTGGGGAAAGGCGTAGATCATAACAAATCTGAAATACCCAAACATAAAAGGAAAATCGATTTCACAAAGAAATATGAATCTAGACTCAATGAGCAAGAAAAACTTCAACACAGGAGTAAAAGAGATATATTATCTACCACCTATTACTGGGTAGGAAGGTAATACACTCGGGCATACGGACATCCGTTACCGGTTAAGGTAAACATATCAAGGATGACTCGCTGAGGGGAAAATGAGGAATATTAATTACCAGTTACTGGGTAAGAACACCCTACCCGAGAAAATGGAGAAATAGGATTTACGATTATCTGTGGGGATAGAAGACCGAAGGAAGAATATCAGTCACCGGTTAGGGTAAACATATCAAGGATATACTGTCGGGGGAATCACCAACTACCAGTTACTAGGCAGCTTAACAAAGGTGATCGACGACAAAAAACAATAGGATTTATATCTACCAGTTACTGGGTAGAAGACCAAAGAGAGAATATTTGTCACTAGTTAAGATGAATATATCAAGGATAGACTCAGAAGGAAGAATATATATCACCGGTTAAGGTGAACATATCAAGGATAGACTTGTTGGGAAAGAAATTAGGATTTACAACTACCAGCTACTGGGCAGAAGACCGAAGAGAGAATATCTGTCACCGATTAAGATGAACATATCAAGGATAGACTCAAAAGGAAGAATATCCGTCACCGGTTAAGGTGAACATATCAAGGATAAACTCGGGAGGAAGAGTATCCGTCACCGGTGAAGGTGAACATATCAAGGATAAACTACCAAAAGAAGTAGGATTTACAACTACCGGTTACTAGGCAGAAGACCAAAGAAAGGAGAATATCTGTTACCGAATAAGGTAAACATATCGAGGATAAAATCAGGAGGAAGAATATCCGTCACCGGTTAAGGTGAACATATCAAGGATAAACTTGCTGAGGAAACGAAAATGAATCCGCTGGAGAAATCAAAGAAGTAAATTACCTTTTACCGGTTAGGGTAAATTAACACAGGTAAAGTACTCACTGTAACACCTCAAAATTTTCCCTCCTCTTCTTGAGACTAGTTTGAGACATTGCATTTCATGTTTTAGGGCATTAGGCATTGCATTTTGCATCTCATATGAAAATAAGAAGATCATCCTCTAAGGTCTTTTCAAAAGATGGAGAAGTTAGGTGATTCAAGCCTGAGGGTTTCTATGAATTGATCATCAGCCATCTGAGGGTTTGGGCTTCAATTAGGGTTTCTTGCTTCTTCAAAGGTTTTGAGCATCATCTTATTTGCAAGGATATCACCATCATCATGGTTCAAATTGATCAAGACATTTCAAGGTCATCTGAGGACCAAAAAGTCAACTGTGCAGTCAACTGAGGGCTATGAGGTGGGAAAATGAGTTGAGACACCTCAATCATGTTCAAATGGGGTCTATTAATCATTCTAAACATCTATCTTGAAGATTCAAAGGTCATGGAAAAAGTTACTAAAAATGGAAAGTGACCTGTAATTCAAAGTTTCCAAATTTGGCAAGTTTCTGGTCCACCTTCAACTTGACTTTGCAACATCAAAGAAGTTTCAAATGGATTTTTGGTAAACATGAAAGTTGTAGATCTTTGTCTCCCCTTTCCAAAAAGTCCTAATTCATGTCCATATGATGAATGGTTAAGGAGTTATGGTCATTTGATCACAAGGTGTGCATGGAAATTCAAAATGGCATAACTTTTGATACAATGCTCCAAATTGGTTCATTCTTTTTGCAAAATGCTTCTCATGTTCAAGACATCTCAAAATGAGCTTTTCCATGCATGGGAAAAGTTTGTATGCTCATTATTTCACACATGTGCAAAATGGAGAAAATATTCAACATTCATTTTTGGCTTAAGATGCAAGCAAATTAATCCTCAAATCATGGCCCTTGGATGTTCTTAAGTGGATTGAGATCATAACATGAGGAGGAACACGTGTATTATGGCAAGGAGAGATCATTTTGCATTTTTGCAAATGGCTTGATATCTCACTAATCATGATTAGTACATGGAAAAGAGGATTAGCATTGTCATTAGCAGGAGATATAAATAGTGAAACCCTAATTGTAACTGCCATAACCAACTTTTGAGATCAAAATTCAAGAAACTCTCTCAATTTTCTCTCTCTTAGAATTTCCATTTTCTCCACATAACTCTCAAAGATCCTTGCATAATCTTGATCCTCATGCTTCACTGAGCAAGATTCATCCATCATTTGGTGCAATTCAGTCAGAATTCGAGCAGACCAAGAGCATGAACATGGCAATGGAATTTGGAAATTGAAGTGGATTCAAGAGGATTCAACCGTTCATTTTTGCTTAAAGCTTCATAGGAAGATCATAGGAGAAGATCTGGAGCTGTAGAGCTTGAGAGAACACGATTCCAGAGAGCTGCACTTCAAGGTGACTCAAAACCCGATCTCTCCTTTCGTTGTTTTTAAGACATAGACTTGTAGATCTTGTTGAGTAGAGCATGGAGATGTGTTTAGATTTAAAAATGAGTGAGAATTGAGGAAGTTAGGTTGAATGGAAGTTTGGATCTAGAATTTTATTCTCTTCGATTTGCAAAACATAGGAGGAATTAGGAGAAACTAATAGCATATTTGGAATCTACGTGAGAAGACGAGTAGAATGATGTAGGCCTTGTGAAATTCTGGAAATTTCACGGCGACGCCACCGCGTGTCTCGCCGGAGAAGACGACCGGAGCTGTAGCTCCGGCGTCTGTGTAATGCTAGGGTTTGGCTGACTGTGTGCCAGGTGGTGTATAGCGTGGAAGAGTGATTGGCTAGCATTCCTTTGACCATGGCCACGCAAGCTTGGAACGCTGACTGAGCGTGTGACTGGGCGCTGAGTCAATAAATGAAACGTAGCGTTTCATTGTTTGAATTTGGACCATTGATTCCAAACGCGCGCCATATCCTGTGGCCACTGAATTTTCTGGATTTAATTCAAATTATTTGATTCCCTCCATTTCCATTTGTTAATTCAATTATTTTGCTTGTTTTATAAAATTCATAAAAAAATGCAAAAATTGTCCAAATGAGTCCCAATTTTTTTCATAGATTTGTATGGATGTCTACTATTTTATGGTGCTGATTTCATGAATTGTTGATGCCTTGTTTTTTTTGTGTGAATTTTTGAATCAAGGTTGTGTTAAATTGACCTATTGCATTCAATGCATTGTGAAATCCTCATTTTTGAGCCATTTGATCCAATTTTTTGCATACATGACATTCATACATAATATGAATTTTTAGTCACTGGTTTGGAATTTTTCTCACATGTTATCATCATTTTTGGCACATGGAGAAAAATGTGACAATTTGTGTCACACTTTTGACATTGAATTGGTGCATTTTTGTTCACATAGCATTTGCATCATTCTGGATTTGATTTTTTGCATGTTGAACATTCATGGCATGAGAAACTTGTACAAAAAATCCCAAAGTCATTGCATGCATTTCTGATTTGATTTGAATTTTCTAAGTTGGAAGTTCATTTTGTGCATATTTTTTGTCCTTACATTACATAGACCAATTGAGGTGCTTGATTATTGATTTGATGCTGGTCCTTTTGAGGACATTTTGGGGAGTGTTTGAATGTGTAATATGCAAAAGGATAGGTCCTGGATTGGTCAATTGATTGGGTTTTGAATTTGGCCTTTGTACCATGTTTTGTTGTGTTTTATTGGATGTACATAGACTAACTTTGTCTTGTGTTTCAGGTTTGGATACTCATCATTAATGATTGGGTTGGTTCTCACCTTGTGAGATACATTGAGTTCTAACATATGTTTGTTTTGTAGGGTTTTAATTGATGTGGTGAGCTCATGAGCTCCTTTGAGTGCCAAGGCACTTATGCATTGATTTGTGTAACTGTTGGAGAGTTTCACTGCTCGTTTTCTGGTTTTATGACTGAAGTACTAACTTTTTAGTCTTTGTACAGGTACCTTAGTTGCTTGCTTGCTTTAGCTCTTGCTTGAGCATTGGATTGTGGTTGACACACCACTCAGGTAGTTAGCTTCTTACTTCATGTAATCTGAAGTCCTGTCACCTTTTTGGCAGGCATTTTGCTGGCAAGTCCTCCTTCAGAGGCTCTATTTGTGTTTGTTTAAAATTGTGCCCAAAGACCTCCAAGGAGAGGCATGTGATATCTGATAAGACCTCCAAGAGAATAGGCAATTGACGGATAAAAGGGATTAGCAGTCGATCCCCCGTTATTCTGTGTGTCGTTCTTTATGCTCGCACTACGTGCTGATGCTTCTGAACATGTGCCCCAGATCTTTTGTCCAGAGTCTGTCAAGTGGAATAGGATCCCACTTTCTGGATCCCCACGCTTTCTGTGTCATGAGCTCACCCTGGCCAGGGTTAAGAGCTATGAGGTCTCATCCTCATTACCATTTTTGATCAGCTTCACCCTGACGTTCAATGTTAGTGGTTAAGAGCTACAGATTACCCATTACAGTTTGGCTTGTTTGTCGAGGTTGATATGACCCCTCTTGACTAAATCTCACCCATTGTTTGAGCCTCTTGTATGGATATAGAGTGTGATGCTTGTTCACTTGTGCTGGTGTGTTTATCTGCTTTCCTCTTCTCATCTCCATTTCTGTAGGAGTTGTATGATTGATTTCTGAGGAAGTTGAATGCATGTTAGAGACCTCAACTTAGGGATATTGATTGCATGACAACTATTAGGCTCAAGTCTTAGTCTCCCTATTAGTTTGTTGTTGTCTCCCTGGTCTCTGGTTAGGAGAGTGTTTTACCCCTGTTAAGGGGAACTACGTCGCCCTGATTCTCATACCAGATGAGATACGTAGGCAGGAGGTTGCGAGCAATCTCTCCGGGCACCTTTTTTGTTTTTGTGTGTGTTCACCCTTTTGTTTTTTTGCGTGTGTTCACCCTGTTCTTTGTCTTTGGTGTGAGTACCCGTTTGCTCAGCGTGTGTGTGAGTGGTATGTTCATACCTTGGGGGATTTCTTCTATTATTAGTTGGGGTTCATATTGGGGTTAATTTACGACGGTTGTCATTCACTTGGGGTTCACCTTTGGGGTTCACTTATGACGGTTGTCATTCACTTGGGGTTCATCTTTGGGGTTCATTTGTGACGATTGTTATTCATTTGGGGTTCACTTGGGGTTCACCTTTGGGGTTCATTTATGATGATTGTCATTCATGTTGGGGTTCATCTTTGGATATTTGGTTACTTTATTGGGGTTCATTCTGATAACCTTTTTTCTTTGGTGTACGCTGGTTAGCGTTTGCTATTGTTAGAAGTCGGATGTAAGTCCATGTATTGGCATTCTGTTTCCTTTTTGTTGTTAGGAGTCGGGTGTAAGTCCATGTATTGACATTCTGTTTCCTCTTTTGTTGTTGGGAGTCGGGTGTAAGTCCATGTATTGGCATTCCGTTTCCTTTTGAGTGTTTCTTTCGACGTCTCAGCGTCCCTTTTTAATGTCTTGTTTCAGCGTGCGTTAGCCGAGCTACGAGTGCTCTGATTTTTCTCTAGATAGAGAAGATACGTAGGCATAGGACGTGATGTCTTAGCGAGCATGTCCCCTTTTCCCCAAAATACGTTGACTCTGATGTTTGTTTCTGACAAACTACGTAGGCCCAGGATGCGACATCCTGCCGAGTCCACTTCCTCCGTTTCTTTTCTCTCCTCCACCTGTTTATCATTCCAGATTGTGCAGTTTCTTTGAGCAGTTTATTAGCAGCAACCCTTTCTTTCTCTTTGAGCTATCTTTTGAGCATGGATCCCGTCGAGTACGGCAGACGTGAGGGGTGCTAACACCTTCCCCTTGCGTAACCGACTCCCGTACCTTGTAATCTCTGGTCGTAAGACCGTTCCTTTCCCTTTCTTAGGTTAGTCCTGTGCTCCCTTTCCTTCATAGGATGAATAGCGTCGGTGGAGGCTCTGTATTTTTCCGCCGGTTGTTTTTCGCGTTGCGTCACTCACCATCAAGAAGGATATTACCAGTTATTGGGTAATAAACTCTTGAGGACCAAAATATCTATCTAGGTAAGAACTAGAAAGAAATGGTCAAACAAGACTCAACCCAATGAGGATATAACTCAAGGGGAGTAGTTTCATCCAGATAATGAACTGGGGAGGAAACAAAAATAATAATCATCCACGGGGAAATAACTCAGTGGGGAAAAATAAAGGACAAACTCTTTCTGCTTAAGGGGTTAACACTCTACATTGAAGAAGGACAGACACGCCAAATTTGCATGGGGAAATGATATCACCAAAGCAGAGGATTAGAGAAAAAGGTCAATGTGTAAAATGCACAATGAAATATCTGATGTTATGTTTATGCATGTATATGCATGAGTATGTATATGATTATGCTGACGACGAGCACAAAGGACACAAACATGAAGATACAATCATCACAACTAGATACTCTGTTAATCTCAAGATGGGAACACCAACTGGAGAACCTGCTAGAGATTAAAATAAATCATCGAGGATGTAATTCCTAACTTCAAAAATTAAATTCCCTACGAACAACACATGGCCATGTACTCAAGAAAGACCGGGGATATAACAATCCAAAATAATGCTCAACTCTGGTTGGGAAAGGCATGAAGAACATGCATCTGACCAAAAATTGTTGAAGACTCGGCGCTTAGAGGAAATGAAATATATATATATATATATATATATATATATATATATATATATATATATATATATATATATATATATATATATATATATATATATATATATATCATTAGCAATCAAGGGATTTAAACAAATCCAACTTTAAAACTCGACTCTCAAAAAAGGAGAAAATAACTACTAGGGGATAAGCAAAGATTCGACAAAGATTTTGCTTATAGCTCAAACTCTATGGGAAAGGAGAAAATACAGCTTGACAACTTTGTTGGCGAATGAAAGTACTGCGGAGGACATCAACCAATATGTTGAGGATAAGAGAGATCGACTGAGGATCCACATCTTCAAGTTGAGGGATATATATATATATATACTTCAAAGTCACAAGTCAACGCTGCGGGGAATTTTAGGTCAACACCATATCAAATGGGAGACAACCCTATGTAATACCCCAATTTTGATCCTAAGATCCCTCATGATATCTCATCATTTGCATTGGCAGGGGATCAGACCTTGGCATCCTCCTTACCCCTCATTCATTGGGTTCGTATTGGGAGAGATCACCAAGCATATTTGATTGTATCATACTTTATTTTCTTTTATTTACTAACCAAAATGCCATAAATATGTCTATGTATGCCTTTGTTTCTTTTGTAGGTAATATGTGTGTCTACCTATGCCCTATCAAGCTCACAACTAGGGTTTGAGACCCTCAAAGCAAATAGATCAATCTAACAATGATCCACTTTGGTTCTAAACATCATATATGGATCCCCATGTTCTTAATTTGTTAATTTGATCAAGATTTCATCAAGAGTTTGAAGCTTGTTTGCCTTGGAAGCCCTAATTCATCTGGGTATCTTGTGTAACTTCCTTAACAAGTTTCTTCAACACTTGGTCAAAGATACAAAAGGAAAATTCATTTTACATCATATTATGCATATATGATCCTCCATGAGTCCAAAAGATCAAGATAACTTCAAGTTTTCAAGTTGGTTTAAAGAAGTTGACCAGAGAAAGTCAACTGGTCAAAACTGGGGTTCCCTATACCCTATCTCATACACTTTTTGTCATATAAAAATGATTCCAAAATAAAGGTTACTCCTTATGACATTCCAAACAACTTTCATGTTGGCATTAAGAAATAGGTTTTCTTGGAAAGTTATATTTTATGGTGAAAGATTATAGGTCATTTTGTTTGTGCCCTAGTTAAGAGGTCAACTTCCAAGGACCATAACCTGCTCAATTTTTATGATATGAAGGCCATAAAAGTTTCATGATAAATTTCAAGATGTCTTATAAAACTTTTATTATTTGATAAATGGAAGATTTAACTTGCAAGGGAATGTGCCAAGACGAAACATTATAGGTCATTTTGAACCATTACCATTGAACAAGCAATTTTCCTCAACTTCTAAAATGCATAACTCCCTCATGAAAAATCCAAATGATGTCACATTTGTGACCAAATTAAAGAGGAGTGAAATAGATACAACATTTACGAAGGAACTATTGCCATTCGAAGCTCATAGCAAAAGTTATTCAAGGTGGAAGAAGTGGTCATTTGACTTGGGACTTAGAAAATTTTCAACTATGTTTGATTTCTCCAACTTCCACCTTAAAATTCATCATGATCAAAGCTACAAATGGAAAAGTATTCAACAACAAAGTTGTTCCCCTTAATGTCACCTTTCCAAAAAGTCCAATATCACTTCATTTGGACAAGAATTGAGGGACTTACGCATGGTTCCTTTGATGGGTTTGTTTTGGCAAGTTTTGAATTCAAGTGATAATTTCTCTTTGTATGCTTACATGTGATGATTTCAGTATCCATTATGCACGAATTAGAGTGGGATTACATCATAGTTTGGGCCCAAATCAATGCTCATGTATCCATGCACCAATGTTTCTATTTTTGGTCAAAATTTCAAAGGGGGCAAAACTAAATTCCTTAGCCTATATATACCATTGCATTGCCTCAAGACCAGTACACACACATTGCCCAAGCCTTGCCAAATCATTTATGAACCCTACTCCATAGAATACCTAGAGAATTTCTTTGAAATCGAGTTTGAATTTCACCTTCTGTTTTGAGATTCAAACTCCAAGGATTTATTGCCTTTTTCATCCCAATTGGTCACTAAGAGCAAGAGGGGGAAGAACCAAGTGAATTTAGATCAAGATCAAGCCAAATTGAAGCTACTAGAAGGTGAATTTTCTTAAACTTCTGTTCTTCGATTCTCCCTTATTCCTCAACTATTTTGCTTGATTGTTGGTTGGCTGAAGTACTACCAATGTAGGCAACAAGATTGAGTTGCGTTGAGGTCAAATTGAAGCAACTCAGTTCATGATCCTCAAATTTCAAATCCATGTATCTTTCAATATACTTGGATTTGGAAGAAATTGAGGCCAGATTCGAGCTCCTAAGCATTTTTTGTTTAAAATAATGTCCTTACTTCTTATTTTGGTGGTGGTTTATGGTGGACCAGTCCAGTGAGGTCCACCAAAGAAGATGACCGGAGCTAGGGCTCCGGTGATGCGGTGGAACATCCCAGACCATCTGATCTCATATCCATGTTTTAATCCTGACCTTCACTCCTGATTACCACGCGTGTACACGCGTTGACTGCAAAAAATGATGGAAGCGCGCATTTGGCCATCAGATCTGCCACCTCAATTAATGAGGAAGATCTGATGGCCCTTGTTATTTTGAATTTCTTTTTATTTTCTGAAATTTTATTTTAATCCATTTATTTTGTGTAATTCATAGAAATTTCACTTTTAATCCAAAAAACATGGGACTTTCACCAAAAATCTTTAAATATCTTTCTCTTCCATATTTTGAATTAAAATTATTTTTTTAGATTAATTTTGAAATTTTTCATGAATTAAATGTTTTTGTGCATATTTTTAATTGTTTTAAAATACTTATGACTTTCCAAAAATCCTGAAATTTTTTGTCTAAGGTCCTTTGACCTTGTTTGACCTAGGATAAATCCTTTGGCCATTTATTTGGTGTTTTGAAGGGATTTGAGGTTTGGACCAAATTAAAATGCATTTTTTAAATTGATTTTTTAATTAAATAATTGCTTGAAAATTATGTTGAGCCATTTTTATGGTCTTGTGATGTTTGACTTTCTGTTTGGCCTTGACCATGGTTGATTTGACTAATACTATTGGATTTATGGGATTGATGAAATGTACATTTCATCTTGCAAAATGAATGGATATTATTGATCAGATGAAATTCCTCCTGTGATTAATTTGGATTTCTATTTCCCCTTCCCTCTTCATCTTCATCCCTATTCTTCCCCAATCCATCATTGAACAATGAAATCTCTTCATGTCTAATGCTAGTTGATTCATCAATGACCTTGTGTCAGATGAATCAACATGAGCCAGACTGAGATAGGTCCTTCCCCATTTCTTTTAGTGGGTGGTATGTTTTAGGAGTTTGGTTCTTTGTACCAAATCTCTAACATGCATTAACACCTATTTTTTATTGCCCGACCTCAGATGGTTGTGACTTCTATATAAGTCCAATTACATTTGTTTAACATAGAGCTACATTTGATCAAGAAGGCATATCATTCTAGTAAATTAGATTGTAAGTATCCCATTCTTCATGGAATTGTATGGAGACTTGACCTTTTTTCCTTTCATGAGAGCTAGTGGCATACTTGTTAAATTATCCAAGTTGGAGCCCTTCTCATGGATGATGTCTTGGTACAAGGAATCATACTTGTGAATGAATGGTTAAGTGTTCTCCAAAGAATGACTTAACAAAATTAAAACACATCACTAATATTTGACTAACACTTGACTAACTTTTATTCATTTTTGCTTTTACTTTCAAGTCATTTACTTTATGCCATTTAAATTTCAGTCATTTACCATTCATTTGTCATTTGCATTTAATGCAACTAGTTTATGTTTCAGTTCTTTTCACTTTGCTCACTTGAGCCATATCCTGTGATTGTATATATTGTTTGTTTTGTTTTGTTTCTGTTTATGGTCTTAGGACCTCAAAATACTTAATAACAACAAAAACCCTAAAAAACATCATGGTGGATTGATGGACTTGATATGATCTTTTGGATTTAGAATTAGGGAACATTCCCTATGCTTTGAGGACTTGGCCAATGCCGTTATCTGAGACTGAGACATCCTAGCTTGTGCCTTCCATCTGATGCAAACCTTGAGTGCTTTTGGCTCAGTTGTCACTTTGACTTTTTACTTGTCATACTATTTTTATTGTTGATGTTTGATGATTATTCTGAGTTGATCAAGGAATATTTCATCTGGTGCATTGGAAGAAGTTAAAGACTGCTACCTATTGGATTGCTTGCTTAGATATTCTAGCTATCTTTATTTGATGTCATGGCCTTCATATAATTGCTTTGATATTGCTTATGCTTTTTGGTTGCTAAAGTCCAAAGGTTAATAAGTTTCTATATGACATTCTTGTCTGTTGGATTGCATCCCATTGGTCAAATCTTTTCAACTCTCAACTTTTAAATTCTTGTCTAGGATATTCCCTTCATCTCCTCCCACTTTATTAAATTTCAAATCTCTCCCTCTTTTCAAAAACCTACTTTGTTTGTGTTTCCAACTTAGACGTATTTTAATGATTGGAAACTTTGGCCTTATGCCAATGAATTTTAAAACTTTTTCTTAATCAAACTTGTGAATGAATTTAACAATATTGACTTTAATTTTTAAAAGACAAAAAGAACTAACAACCTTATTCAAAACTTTGGCCTTTTGTGCCTTCTTGTTAAACTTTTGTTAAACTTTTGTTAAACTTTTGTTAAAACCAACTCACCAACTTCTTTGAAAATATTACCATGAACTACGAGGTTTTGATCCCTCATTTTTATGTTGGTACGTAGGCACAAGACCGAAGGTCTTGTTAAACACAAAAATATAATTAACGAATTATTTTCTCATCCTCTCACTCTATATTTTTATCAAACATCATTTTGACCAAATCACTTGCATACAAAAAAGGGCTCCTTAGGAGTACCTAGGACACTTTGGTTGATAACACCTTCCCTCTGTGTAACCAACCCCCTTACTTGTAATCTCTGGCATTTTATTAGTTTTGATTTGAAAACTTCTTATCTTTTGTTTTTTTTTATACTTTTGCCCTTTCCTTTGGAAATAATAAAAGCGCAGTGGCGACTCTGGTTTTACTGAGGTCAAGTTTATCTATAGGTTGATGGTCATGAATTTACCACTACAGAAATTAAGTGGCGACTCTGCTGGGGAGTAGTCCTTAGTGGGTTTAGCCTAGTTTTTTGTGTTTATATATTTGTATATTTGATGTTTGTTTGTATATATTGTTGTGTGATATTCTGTCTATTGTGCTTGGTGATCTCTGTGTGGTGAGATAAGTTCTAACCCGAACTTGAGTGAAATCTAAGATAGGAGAGTGGTATAGTCATGTTGACTTTGAAGGAGTAGTCCTGAAAGAGTTGACATGAGATCCCCCACTCAGTGGAGACCTCTTTGGAGTTACTGATGTCACACGAGTAAGTCGTGGATAAACATTACTTTCTCTAAATATGGGGTCTGAGAAGCTGAGGATCATAGACCATTTAACATAACTTGGCCTATTTAGGACATGGTGAAGAGACTATTCACGTGTAGAATTGATCATAGTTGTTACGCGATACTACACTCAGACTAGTTTCTCTTGAGAATACTATGGGTTGATAAGTCAGTCATCCTAACCTATAGTATCTGATGGATGGGATTAAGACTCTGGGAACTTTTGTAGAACATGATCTACAAGTTTTTACCCTTAGTACACTCCTTTAGGATGGTTCTTAACCCAATTCCATGCTCGTGATAATGTGAAAACCGTAATGTTAGTACCTTAGGATTGGCATTAATTTTGTAAAACAAATAATGTAATCACCTCTGTTGTTTTAATATGTTGGGTTGAAGAAGTTCAACATCTGGACCAACATGTCATGTAGGATGTCACAACATCGTGACTGTGACATCGTGCTTGTGTATAAAACTGAATTAGTTAATTCTGTTATGTGTTAACTGATTCAATATTCTGGGATTAGTTAGAATCCTATGTGGCATTATTTGTGGATGCCTTGAAAACTCAATCAGAATATTTGGTGAATATACAGTTTCTAAATATGGAGATATTTTAGGAAGTAAAAGATTGAAGACCTTGATTGTAGCAGAAGTTTTCTGCTGGCTTTGTAACAGCAAAGGAGAAATTTGCTGCGATTTCTGAAGGGCCAAATCCAGTTGGGTGTTTAGGTTATAAATAGTAGATTGTAACCTAGGTTTTAGTAGCCTCAAATAATGTAAAATTAGGGGTATGTGTGAGGTAAACCTCCCAACCTGTGGGAAGGTTACCATGTGTTTCTCAGTGCTCGAAGGCATGAGATTATTTGTAACTCAAAGCCAGTAGGTAAGAGTTTGTTATGGTCTTGAACGAAGCTGTGAAGCAAGTTCAAGTTGTTTAGCATTACATTGTATTTGTAGTGATAGGAATGGAAACTGGAGGTTTCTATCTAGGAGTTCCTAGGTATAGATTGCATTGGGTAGGGATTAAGTGAAGAGTTGTAAACGGAGGAGTTTAACTCTGAATTAATACTGCTGATAGTGGATCTTCTTCCTAGCTTGGTATGCCCCCAGAGTAGGTGATGTTGCACCGAACTGGGTTAACAATTACTTGTGTTTTTACCTCCTGCATGTTATAATTTTGTCTGTTATAAAATAAGGTGAACCTGTAATGCTGTAACAGGTGATGTTCAAATCAATGTTGAGACATCATGCTGATAACTGTGCAGGCTCAACAGAAGTAAGTGCTATGTTTGATCTCTGATGTGTCTTTGTACTAGATGGAGAGAACTGGGTGTTCTTCCATACTATGGTGATATAGTAGCAGATGTCGTGACATCTATGAATGTGTGCATATCAGTACTGGGTTTTAATTTGTATAAATGTCTTGCTGTATTAGTAACAATGTTGGATCAGATGTCATGACTTGGAGTAGAACATCTGAACTCTGACTACACCAGAATTTCAATTGGTATTAGAGCAGGCATCCTGTTTTGTTTCTGGATGAGATCCATGGGTGATACTTTCTGGTATCTTGCAAGGAGTTATGTTAGTACTGATGTTGGAACCTGTGGAAGGTTCTATGATTTCCCTGAATGGTCCCTTGAAGTAGGTGGATGGACTATTCATGACAGGAGCTGTGTGTACCTGTCTCTGGAGGTTGGCAATTGGCCTTTGTGTGGGACAGTTGTGCTAGTATTGAATCATATTCAAACTTGGTATGTTCTTGGAGGCTGATCTGGTGAAGTGTGTGTTCATAGGTTGAGTTGTATTATGATTTCCGCTGCATAATACCTGGCTAAACTCAAACTCTGATGTAGTTTCCCCTCATGTGGATGAAAGGCTGCTGTATTCAAGATTTCATCATAACCTACTGAAGATGTCAAAGATACTTGAGTCTCCTCAAGTCCACTCATCATGACGTTCTCACTTCAGGATGGTAAGAATCACCTGATCACTGATTCTTTTACTCTCTTGGGTAGTGTATATGAAGACCTTGAAGACTTTCAAGGAGGGTTTGTTCCAAGGAGGTGGAACTAATGTTCTATGTGATGTTAGAACATGTTATTCAACAAGTATGCAGCTACTGGTTGAAGAGCAGATGTTTTTAGGTGTCGAACAAAGGGATACTTTTGTTTGGAACCTACTCCTGACCTAGAAGAGGAGACATATGTGTGTGCTAAGTTGACAAGGGTAGGGTCAACTGTGTGTGTGCTCAAGAAGGTCACTTTTAGAAGTCTGGTCTCTAGAAGTGGAACTGGTTGAGATGTGACATTGTGCAATTTCCTGCTGTTTGTCTTATTCCTGTAGATTGATCAGGGTTGGATAGTTGTTCCCTGAAGTACTATGGTGTGTTGGAAGACAAGTCCCCTGGATGTTAGAAGTCAATAATGGGGTAACCTGATTGCTATTTCATTTAAGAGGATTGGGACCATGAATCTTGTTATTCAAACATCATGCTCAGAAGTGGTAGTTCTTTCAAGGAGTGAGAATATGAAGATTCAGAGGTTGGTTGAGGTATAACTCATAGAGTTAGTTGACACTGGTAGGGATGGAGTATGTCATGTTGAGACATTTGTGTACAATGCATGGATATTGGTGTGGAGTGTCCATGAGTGTTAATTTGAGGGGGAGTTTTGGTTAACCTCTTCACGTTTGGTCAGCCTAGGGTCTGGTTGACTGTTGACCTGTGTCACATGGGTTCTGGTTGTTGTGTGACACATCTACAAGGAAGGATTCATCTCTCGCATTCCTAAGGGTGAATCTAATCTGGAAAGATTCTCAAAACTATTGAGGTGCTTGCAAGCAGAAGATGCTGACACAAGAAAAGTATTCTCGAAGTATTCTTATGGTGGAAGTATCTGAAAGGATAATTGGGAAAAGATTTAAGATCAATGTCTACTTATGCCAAGTACAAGTATTTAATTGATTATCCTTAGAGCTTAAGATAACTGATGTTCTTAAAGATGTTGGAACATCCCTTCTTCAAGACCCTGTGCAGAATCACAGGAAGGATAGTATATTGGTTTATGATCTATCTCTTCGGTGGCAGCAAAGGCATATGATCTCTGAAAAGGTTTCCTGGCAAGGAACATGTTCAGCCGTGGTGTGTACAAGATGAAGAAGACATCATAGTCTTGATGGTGATTACTCGGATCAGTTTATTTCTGATCTAGGTAAGGAAGTGCATTGGCTAATGCACACTGTGGAGTTAAGAACAAGTGGCAGCATTCTTGACATCATGGAAACAGCCTTGCATTAGGAAGTGGAATCCTTGGTATAGCAAGGTGAAGGGTTAGTCTCTAACTGGTCCTTCTGAAGACTCATGCATCAGAGTGTCTGATGTCTTTGGAGAAGAAGCAGGGATTCATCAAGGTGTGAGCTTGGATGACTTAACTGCAAACCTGCAGGATGGAGGTTGTTTACTCAAACTTGGTTCCACAATCAAGTCTATGAGAGCATTGAACTCTTGTTCTGTGAAGGGAGGAAGTTCTTTCAAGTGGCAGAAGAAGGAGCTGAATTCAACAGCTAGATGTTAAAACACAATGTTGTGAGATTTGGTTCAACATCAGAATCTTAGTTGGTGAAGTGGCACATCAACTTAAGATAGAAGGGTCTACAGAGTTGTAGATTGGGTACTTCGAAAAGATCGTTCTCATTGCAGGTCTTTGGAGGTGCTAGATGGAGATGTCACTACTGTGGTAGATTTGGTCATATAAAAGCCTTCTACTACAGGTTGCATGGTTATCCTAACCAAACCCCTTATGTCAGACCTAAGCATAAGGCATCTAAGCATAATGCCCCCATCAAGAAACGACAATGGGTTGCTAAGTTAGCTCACACAACTCTAAGGGCGTTTACCAGAGAAGACTGATACTTTGATAGTGGATGCTCAAGACATATGACTAGTATGGAGAATTTATTGGTGGATCTACAAACTCACACGACTAGTTATGTGACCTTTGGTGATGGTGCTAAAGGAAAAATCAAAGGTGTTGGTAAGCTGGACAGCTCTGGAGTTCCAGAACTGAATAATGTGCTGTTAGTAAAAGGACTAACTGCTAATCTCATCAGCATAAGCCAGCGGTGTGATCAAGGTTTCTATGTTCAGTTCACTAAGGAATTATGTGTTGTGACTAATGGAGATAATCAGGAGGTTATGAGAGGATCCAGGTCCAAAGATAACTGCTATCTATGGGAACCTAACATCTCAAACTACTCCTCAATTTGCCCCTAAGTCAAGGAAGAACAGGAGGTGAAGCTGTGGCATAGACGTCTTGGTCATCTTCATTTAAGGGGAATGAAAAAGATCATATCCAAGGAAGCAATTAGAGGAATTCTAAAGCTGCTTATTGATGAAGGCAGAGTCTGTGAAGAATGCCAGGTTGGCAAGCAAACCAAGATGTTACATCCTAAGCTGGGACATCCTACAACATCCAAAACTCTGGAACTGTTGCACATGGACTTAATGGGACCTATGTGTCGCAACCTAAAAAAGAATGCGAAAAAAACAACCGACGAAAAAAGAAATGACAGAAGAGTCGCCACCGTGCGTTATTTATCCCAAAGGAGGGAAAGGAAACGCTCGAAGTAAACCTGGAAAAAGGAAAGGAAAAGACAAGGTCTCGCAACCAAATCTTGGGTTCAGGAGTCGATTATGCGAAGGGAAGGTATTAGCACCCCTACGCATCCGTAGTACTCTACGGGATCCACTCTTGTTGTTCTTGTCTAAAGGGTGTGGGTTTATCTAATGTACTATTTACTAAAAGAGGGGTCAAAAGAAAATGACTCGCACAGATGTCGCATCCACTGCATACGTATCTCATCTGAATATGAGAATCAGAGTCTTCATAGCTCGGCTACCTATGGGTTAAAGAGGAGTGTGCTCGCTAAGACATCGCGTCTTATGCCTACGTATCTCATTTGGAATGAGAATCAGAGCAAGCCATAGTTCGGCTAACTACGAGTTTGTTTTGGACGAACGACGTTACTACGCGATCTACCGGATGCTCGACCTTTGGAGACTTACTAACCTGTAATAGAAGGAGTAAACGTGTTCGTAGGAGAAGAAAAATCAATGAGTTTGTTTGTGTTTTAGGAAAGCCCATGCAAAAAGGAAGTCCTAGACGACAGAACCGTGCTACCTTAATTGACATGCAAACGAGAGACTATACGAAGCCTAGCAATCCTATGAGGAGACGATCACACCATACAAAAAAAACATGCATAAAGTAAACACGCCAACAAGGGGCTCGGACATACATGGGTAGGGCTTTAGTCAAGAGGGGTCATACCAACCTCGACAAACAAGCCATGGAAAGGTAATCAAACGGGCTCTTAACCACTGACATTGAACGTCAGGGTGAGCAGATCAAAAGGGTACTGAGGATAAGACCTCATAGCTCTTAACCCTGGACAGGGTGAGCTCGTGACAAAAAGTGGGGATTCAGAAAGGTGAAACCCTCTCCACTGATTGACCGGACAAAAGATCTTGGGCTTTTGTTCTGGAGCATCGACACGTAGTGCGAGCATAAAGAACGAAACACTGAATAACAGGGGATTGATTACTAATCCCTTTTATCCGTCAATTGCCTCTTCATGGAGGTCTTTAGCACTGGTGCCTCTTCTTGGAGGTCTTTAGGCACAAAAGTAAACACACAAAAACATTGCCTCATATCGAGGTCTTCCAGCTAAGAAAGTGGTAAAATGCTGAAAAAGATGTAAAAGGGATCAAGAGATCTACCACACGGATAAAGATCTGAAGTAACAGTAACTAAAGAAATAACAAACCCAGAGATCTCTCAAGCTAGCACCATCAAAGAAAACAAGTCAGCAAAGCAATCAGAATAAATCTCCAAATGGTATCCCACAAATAAAGTGGAATGCCAAGCAAGCTATTTCTTCAGGAGTCATATGAGCCCTCACAAAAACTCAACAAACAAGTTAGAACAACCAGATGGGGTGCAATCAAGAGTTGCACCAAACAAGAAATATAGTGACCACATGAATCATGCTATTACAGTTCACAAAAAGCTCACATAAAGCAACCAAGGGTAGGAGACCTAAACCTCTTGTCAAGCAAATGCATCAAAAGGGTATCAAAACTCAAAGTCAAGGGGCAAGGATCCACACATCAAGACATGACATACATACTAAAACATGTGCCCGGATGCGATAGAAAACATGTCATAACAAATACATAACAGATTGGAGAGCAAACAGAAAAAACAGCTATTGTCGCGATCGCTACTGCTTTGCTTAGCGAAGGCTTAGAGAAGCTTCGCTGCAGGCCCGCCTAGCGATGGGCTAGCGAATGCTTGCGGGTCCTGGGTTCTAATAACAGTAAGATTTCAGAAACCCCAAATCTGATGGTACCCATTTCAGAAATTACGTGATTAAGCATTCAAGGCATTGTTCTACACATTCATGCATATCTAAAACCAAATGCAAAACCTAACGATATCCACTCTTCCAAATTCAACCATAATACCTCATACATTCAGACATTTCAAATTGAAAGCATAAAGTAGTGGAAATAGGGCAAACCTGATTGGAGAGATCGGTTGAAATTGTATTGCACGGTTGGGTTTGCAAAACAATCTTAGGGTTTATATGAGAGGGAATTGGTTCTTTGCAGATGAGTTCCCTTCAGTCTCTGGAGGCTGCTCTGAATTCTGTTAGCTCTTCTCTCCTTTATTCTTTTTAGGTCTTGTTCCACTGAGAATTTATACTGATTTTCGTGACTTTGTGGGCTCAAAATGAGGGCAACTCAAGCCCAAGATTTTGCTGTTATATTCTTTTATTTATAAAACGCGCGGGCTTCGCCCGGCGAAGGATTTGCTCTCCTAGCGAGCATGACAGTTCAGATTCGCTAGGCGAACCACGTTGCTCGCCTAGCGAGCATGACAGCTCAGGAACAAAATTTTGCTCCTTCAAGATTAGCGTTTTGAATGATGAATAGACCCCATTTGAACATGTTGGAAGTGACTCAAGTCATTCCCTTGTGTTGACTGGTCATCCAGATAGAATCTACAAAGTGTCTTGGATGATATTCAAGCTTCTTGGATCTAATTCTGATTGACATGATGAGATGCAATATGAAATGTTAAATGACCTAAAAATGAATGAGGGTGCAAATTTGAGGTGCTACAGCTGCCCCTATTCAATCAACTGGAGACCCGAAAAGAAGATAGCAGCGGCTTTCGCACTTTCGAGGTATCAAGGGATTGAATACAATAAAAGCCTGAAAATTTGCACTGAAGTGAAGTGAGGTAACAATGCCTGTCAGAATCGGCAAAGATGTGGTCTTGAAAGAAGAATCCGTCTGGTACGGTGAGAGTCGGTCTGAATACCGAAAAAGAACGTTAACCTGGATACAAAAATAAATGGTAACACAGAAATAACCATGGCCTGAACGCCGCTCATCAGTCTGAATACTGGGAATGACTTCGATCTGAGTATCGGACGATACTTGATTATCAAACATCGGTCTGAACACCGGGAAACTGGCCTGAATGCCACTTCGATCTGAATACCGGAAAACTGGCATGAATGCCACTTCGGTCTGAATACCGGAAAACTGGCCTGAATGCCACTTCGGTCTAAATACCGGAAAACTGGCCTGAATGCCACTTCGGTCTGAACACCGGGAAACTGGCCTGAATGCCACTTCGGTCTGAATACCGGAAAACTGGCCTGAATGCCACTTCGGTCTGAATACCGGAAAACTGGCCTGAATGCCACTTCGGTCTGAATATCGGAAAACTGGCCTGAATGCCACTTCGGTCTAAACACCGGGAAACGAGCCTGAATGCCACTTCGGTCTGAATACCAGAGAATTGGCCTGAATGCCACTTCGGTCTGAATACCGGAAAACTGGCCTGAATGTCACTTCGGTCTGAATACCGGAAAACTGGCCTGAATGCCACTTCGGTCTTAACACCGGGAAACTGGCCTGAATGCCACTTCGGTCTGAACACCGGGAAACTGGCCTAAATGCCACTTCGGTCTGAATACCGGAAAACTAGCTTGAATGCCACTTCGGTCTGAATACCGGAAAACTGACCTGAATGCCACTTCGGTCTGGACACCGGAAAACTGGCCTGAATGCCACTTCGGTCTGAATACCGGAAAACTGGCCTGAATGCCACTTCGATCTGAAACCGGAAAACTGGCCTGAATGCCACTTCGGTCTGAACACCGGAAAACTGGCCTGAATGCCACTTCGGTCTGAACACCGGGAAACTGGCCTGAATGCCACTTCGATCTGAATACCGGAAAACTGGCCTAAATGCCACTTCGGTCTGAATACCGGAAAACTGGCCTGAATGCCACTTCGGTCTAAATACCGAGAAACTGGCCTGAATGCCACTTCGATCTGGATACCAGAAAACTGGCCTAAATGCCACTTCGGTCTGAACACCGGGAAACTGGCCTGAATGCCACTTCGGTCTGAATACCGGAAAACTGGCCTGAATGCCACTTCGGTCTGAATACCGGAAAACTGGCCTGAATGCCACTTCGGTCTGAACACCGGTAAACTGGCCTGAATGCCACTTCGGTCTGAATACCGGAAAACTTTCATGCTTGTCAGCATCGGCAGAAATAGGGAAAATGGTAATTGAGGCGGCGCGTGGGCCAACGACCTATGCTGGGGGATAATAAGTCATGAACAACCTCCAGTTTGAATACTGGAAACAAGCTTTTGGTTTATCACTTGGGATATCGAGAATGTTTTATGCTTCACATGCTTATGTTTGAATTTTTCAATGGCGTAATGCTGCATGAAAATGGAAATGCTACGCAATTTGGGAGGATGCAATGCAATATGATTCTACATGCATGGATGTGAAATGCTGGGGAGAATGCCAAGCCGAGGCAAGGAATTCTGCTGGGGAAATGATCACAATCTTCTGGACCTTGGCAATGCTGTTGGATATGCACAACACAAAGAACTCTGTGGGGAAATGACCCGCCACACGATGTTCTGGCAAATAACAAAATACCGAGGCTTTGACTGGGGAGAGAACAGCACTGAAAGCTTGCTGCCGAGGAAGGCGACGGTGGTTCTGGAAACCGAAATCTACGAGAGAGACGACTCAGCAGGGGAAGCCAGCACCGATATGGTACCGAAATTCTGCTTCAGGGAAGGAGACCAAGGATTTAGCGTCGAGATCATCGATCTGGCATCGAGCTCTGAGGGGCAGCCACTTCTGCCAGGAAGATACAGTCTGGCACTGTCAACTCCGTTGGGGATATACAGTCAGATACTGTCAACTCTACCGGTGAATGTATAATCTGAAACAAATGCTTGGGGAAGTACAACAGTGAGAGCCTGCTGGGGATTGAAGAATCCACCGCTCGGACCAGCTCTGCAGGGATAAGATACCAAATTCCTACTGTTGAGGAAAACCATCCGCGATCATTTGATGGGGACCTTAAGGAAATGCCCCGAGTGTACCTGTTCTGAATAGAAGATCCAAGGCACTTTAAAATTTACAGCAATTTTAAATGTTTATTAAGCATGTACCTGTAAAGCTCTTATGTTTCATGATGCAATGTTTATCAAAAATTCGGACGTCATTTTTTTTGCAAACAAAACAGTAAAAATAAAACGGGGATATACTGAATACCATGATTTTATTGATTGAATGGCCTCTGAATAGGCATTTACATCAGGAAGCAATCCCTGGAAAGAGGTAATTGCACAACAGATAAAAACAGAAATTAATCTAATGGCAATGTGAAATGGATTTCTATCGGGTTCCAATTCTGCTATGATTCGCTCGTCTTCAAGATCCTTCAGATGATCAGCTTTCCGAAAGTTTCCAGTTATCGACATGGGATGAGATTCAGAACTACTCAGAACGCAGTCATTCACTTAATCCCTAACTTTTGCCTGGATCGCCCTTTCGGGTTTTCAATCCACCGGGATACCCATTTTTTCCTAAGTTGCCCTTTCAGGTTTTCAACTTACCGGGTGTACAATCCCTTTCTTTTTTAATCCCTAATTTTTGCCCGAACCTTTTCATTTTCTTGGTTCGTCGGGATGCCCATTTTTTTGCCTGGACTATTCTTTTTATTGTCCAGCGGGTCTATTTTATGCGAAGTATTTTTTAACTGCGTCTGAGTTCACAGGGGAAGTGAAGTTTTTACCATCCATAGTTGCAAGCATTAAGGCTCCACCATCGAAAACCTTGGTGATAATGTATGGTCCGTCATAGTTAGGAGTCCACTTGCCCATGTGATCTGTCTGAGGAGGAAGGATCCTTTTCAACACTAAATCTCCTACTTGGAAACGTCGAGGACGCACTCTCCGATCAAAGGCTCTCTTCATCCGACTCTGATACAACTGCCCATGACAAATGGCTTCCATTCGCTTCTCTTCGATAAGACTCAACTCATTGAACCTTGTCCGAATCCATTCAGCTTCGTCTAACTTGACATCCAACAGAACTCTTAGAGAAGGAATCTCCACTTCAATAGGTAGGACTGCTTCCATACCATATACAAGGGGTAAGGGGTTGCCCCGGTCGATGTACATACTGAAGTATGGTACCCATGCAAGGCGAAGGGTAGCATCTCATGCCAATCTCTGTACGTAACGACCATCTTCTGCACAATCTTCTTTATGTTCTTATTTGCTGCCTCCACAGTGTCGTTCATCTTAGGACGATAAGGGGAAGAGTTATGATGTTGGATGTTGAAGTTCTTGCACAACTCTTTCATCAATTTGTTATTGAGATTAGAACCATTATCAGTAATGATTCTTTCGGGAATCCCATAATGGCAAATGATTTCTTTCTTAATGAATCGGGCAACCACATGTCTGGTGACATTCGCGAATGATGCTTCTTCGACCCACTTGGTGAAATAGTCGATGGCAACAAGGATGAAGCGATGCCCATTGGAGGCGGTCGGCTCAATCTTTCCAATCATATCAATTTCCCACATAGCAAACGGCCACGGCGAAGACATCACATTCAAAGGATTTGGCGGCACATGTACCTTATCAGCATAAATCTGGAATTTATGACACTTCCGAGCATATTTGAAACAATCAGATTCCATGGTCATCCAGTAATAACCCGCTCTCAACAATTTCTTAGCCATTGCATGTCCGCCGGCATGAGTATCGAAGGAGCCTTCATGAACTTCCTGCATTAACATGTTTGCTTCGTGTCTATCCATGCATTTGAGCAAAACCATGTCGAAGTTCCTTTTATACAGAACATCGTTTTTATTCAAAAAGAAACTGCCTGCCAATCTTCTCAAAGTCTTTCTATCATTGTTGGATGCCCCTGCAGGGTACTCTTGATTCTTCAGAAAGCACTTGATGTCGTGGTACCAGGGCTTGTCATCAACTACCAGTTCAGCAGCAAACACATACGCGGCCCTATCAAGGCGCATAACATCGATCCTGGGAGCATAGTTCCACCGAGTCACTTTGATCATGGAGGATAAAGTGGCAAGAGCATCTTCCATCTGATTCTCACCACGAGGTATATGATACAACTTTACTGTTGTGAAGAAAGTCAACGATCTTCTCGTGTAATCTCTGTAAGGGACCAGATTGGGCTGGAAGGTGTTCCAATCACCATTCACTTGATTGATTACTAGAGCTGAATCTCCGAAGATGTCCAGAGTCTTGATTCTCAAATCAATGGCTTGCTCAATACCCAAGATACAAACTTCATACTCAGCTTCATTATTGGTGCACTCAAAAGTCAGACGAGCGGTGAAAGGCATGTGGGCACCTTTCGGGGTAGTAATGACATCACCAATTCCACTTCCTCTGGCATTGACAGCCCCATCAAACATTAAAGTCCACTTTTCGTCTGGATCAGGTCCCTCCTCAACAACTGGCTCTTCACAGACTTTCATCTTGAGGAACATGATGTCTTCATCTGGAAAATCAAACTTCATCGGCTCATAATCTTCAATCGGCTGTTGAGCAAGATAGTCTGACAGAATACTCCCCTTGATGGCTTTCTGGGATGTATACTGGATATCGTACTCTGTCAGTACCATTTGCCAACGAGCAACCCTTCCGGTGAGAGCTGGCTTCTCGAATATATACTTGACCGGATCCATCTTGGAGATCAATAAGGTTGTGTGAGTCAGCATGTATTGTCTCAATCGCTTAGCAGCCCATGCAAGTGCACAACATGTCTTTTCAAGCATTGAGTATCTCGACTCGCAGTCTGTGAATTTCTTACTCAGGTAGTAGATGGCATGCTCTTTCCTACCTGTCTCATCGTGCTGACCGAGAACACAACCCATGGAATTGTATAGTACTGTCAAATACATAATCAGCGGTCTCCCTGGGACTGGAGGCATGAGGATAGGGGGATTTTGCAACTACTCTTTTATCTTTTCAAAAGCCCTTTGACAATCGTCGTTCCACCTGATAGCCTGATCTTTTCTTAGCAACTTGAATATTGGCTCACACGTGGCTGTCAGGTGAGAGATGAACCTTGCGATGTAGTTCAACCTTCCTAAGAAACCACGGACTTGTTTCTCTGTTCTTGGCTCAGGCATTTCCTGTATCGCTTTTACTTTGTCAGGATCCACCTCAATCCCTTTCCCACTAACAATGAAACCCATCAGTTTTCCAGATCTCACCCCGAAAGTACACTTGTTCGGATTAAGCCTCGGCTTGAATTTTCTCAAACGCTCAAACAGTTTCTGCAAATTCACCAAATGTTCTTCTTCCGTCTGAGATTTGGCAATCATATCATCAACATAAACCTCGATTTCATGATGAATCATATCATGGAAAAGAGTCACCATCACTCGTTGATATGTTGCCCCAGCATTTTTCAGACCAAACGGCATCACCTTGTAGCAGAAGGTACCCCATGGGGTTATGAATGTTGTCTTCTCCATGTCTTCTGGTGCCATCTTGATTTGGTTATAGCCAGAAAAGCCATCCATGAAGGAGAATACCGAGAACTGAGCCGTGTTATCCACCAAAACGTCAATGTGAGGTAATGGGAAATCATCTTTAGGGCTAGCTTTGTTCAGATCCTGGTAGTCGACACACATCCGTACCTTTCCATCCTTCTTAGGTACTGGAACGATGTTTGCAACCCATGGCGGATAATTGGTGACTGCTAGAAACCCTGCATCCAACTGTTTTTGCACTTCTTCCTTTATCTTGACAGCCATCTCTGGTCTTGTTCTTCTGAGCTTCTGCTTGACCGGAGGACAACCTTCTTTGAGAGGCAAGCGGTGTACCATGATGTCTGTGTCAAGTCCGGGCATGTCCTAATAAGACCAGGCGAAGATGTCAACATACTCTTGCAGCAGTTCAATCAACCCCTTCTTCACATTATCTTCTAAAGCAGCCCCTATCTTGATTTCTTTCTTGACGTCCTCGGTGCCAAGATTAATCACTTCAGTAGACTCTTGATACGGTTGAATGACCCTTTCCTCCTGTTTTAACAACCTGGCAAGCTCTTCAGGGAGTTCACAGTCTTCATCACCCTCTTCTTCAGCTTGAAAGATCGGATTTTCAAAGTCGAAGCGAGCCATAGCAGAACCGTTATCAATAGGATCCGGTGACGTGCATCTGCATGAGTGATGGTATGTGCTTATGAGTGTGAAAAAAAAGTGAAAACTAAACAAAACATTGCAAAATATTTTTGATTTTTTTTTGGTTTTTGAAAACTACAAAAATTGAAAGACAGTGAACAAAATATTTGAATGCAAAAAGACGTCCTTTATTTATGATAAAAATGCAGGTATTCGCATAGATGAGCCCTACAATGAGTCATTACGCCCTGGGCGGAACGTAATACTTAGACATGCATGAATAAACAAGAAAAATTACTCCTCCAGAAAAGTGACTTGGACAATCTCCTCAGAAGACCAATTGTTGATGACTTCACCCGGGGTCCTCGGACGCACCCAGTTGTCGATGTCGCAATCACTATCCCCATCTTCATCATTGACCGCAGAGATTTGGCCATATTGGATGATGCCAGCGCTGGAGAAAGTAATCGCCCCTGACGAGTCTGAAGTGCTGAAGTTGTAGAAGTCAAAATTGGCTGATACCCGATCCCGAACTTGTCTTCTTTTACAGGTAAATCCACCAGACGTCCCCTACCGAGAGCAACACCTGAATTTACCAAGGCATGTGCCTGCTTGAAGGACGAGATAGAGGCACCTGCTTTAACTTCTTCCACCGGAGTTGCGTCCTTGATCTGAACTGCCTCAAAGGCCTGACATAGGGTCTCATGAAACTCACCTTCTACCTCTACATACTTGAATGTAGACAGGTTACTAACCAAAATGTCCTCCTCACCACAAATGGTGATAATCCTTCCATTGACTGGGAACTTAATCTTCTAATGTAAAGTTGAAGAGACTGCCCCAGCGTTGTGGATCCAAGGACGACCCAGCAGGCAACTATAGGAAGGACTGATATCCATCACATAGAAGACGGTGTTGAAGGTTTGTGATCCAATCAGGATTGGCAATTCTACCTCTCCAAACACCGACCTCTTAGAACCATCAAAGGCTCTCACAATAAGATCAGAAGGCTTCAAGACCAAACCTTCTACTTCTAACCTTGACAGGGCTCTCTTGGGTAGCACATTGAGAGAGGAACCTGTATCCACCAGAACATGAGATAACACGGTGTCTTTGCATTCCATCGAGATGTGCAAAGCCTTGTTATGGTTGCGTCCAACTGGTGTTAAGTCAGAATCAGTAAAACCTAACCCGTTGCCTGCATGAACATTTGCAACGATTCCTTCCAGTTGGTTCACTGAGATCTCCTGAGGCACATATGCAGCATTTAGGACTTTCAGTAGTGCCTCCATGTGCGCCTCCAAACACAACAGGAGTGAGAGAATGGATATCTTGGACGGAGTCTGAGTCAACTGATCGACTACCTTGTAGTCACTTTTCTTTATAATTCTCAAAAGATCGTCCACGTCCTTCGCAAAAGTGGGCTCAGAACCAGCCTGGGGTGTAGAGGTACCCTCATTCACAGCTTGCTTTCTTTTGGCTTTCGCCACAGCATCAGCACTATCAGTTTGAGTAACGGGTGGTGAGAACAGTCTACCACTCCTGGTGAATCGCCCGATTCAACCAACATTATCCACTGCGGGACCTTCAACTTCAAGTTCAGACTTCCGACCCTCTTCTACCTTCAGTGGCCGTTCTACCCCATGATCGCGCGTGTACACACTCCCCCCATAATGCCAAGGAATGACCCTTTCGCTGGTGAAAGGTAAAGGACCAGGGTTGTGATAGTCATAGTGGACGGTCGCACTAGTGGCACTGGTTCCGCTTCTGGTACGTTGATCTGATTAGTTGGATAGAAAATTGTGATAGTAGCAACATCATAGTCATACTCTGAAATCTCATTCATTGAAACATAAACATCCGAAACATCGGAATCAAGTTCAACTACATCAGAATCAGCCTCATTGTTTGGGATATTAGCAGCAACATTGGAAAAATTAAATACATCATTACGAATTACAGAATCGGAAGAAACAACATCTGCGAATTCATCAGTAGCATCTTCAAACACCTCTTCCTCAACCCCTTCCACGGACTCTTGGACAGACAAATCTTCAACCTGGAGGATACAATTGTCAAGCAAGGTCTGGATACCCTGCTGCAGCTTCAGACAACCTCTACTCTGAGTAGCACAATCCCCACAACCCTTCCCACAACCAGGGAAAACGTCGACCTTCAACAAGTAGCCCTTGATATCCAACAACGGAGTCTTCAGCTTCAACACATCTTTGACGGATCTGGCTTCCCCCTCCATCATATTAACATTCGCATTACCATGCTGTGGCATGGGATTGTTGATGACATTAGGAGCCGGTGCAAGGTCGATGGCCTTTGAATCTATGAGGTCCTGAACTACATGCTTAAAAGCTTTGCAGTTCTCAATATTGTGGCCAGGTGCCCTAGAGTGGAAGCTACACCTAGCATTGGCGTTGTAACCCACCGGAAGCCTACCAACAGGAGGAGCCAGAGTGCGTAACTGCACAAGTTGTAGTTGTTGAAGACTAGAAAGCAACTGAGCGTACGACATTGGAAGAGTGTCGAAACGCTGGTCCATCATCGTTTGCCTCTGTTGATAGGCGGGTCTGTTGCCCGGTTGTTGTTGTTGGTACTGAGTTTGCTGACGTTGTGGTTGTTGTTGTTGTAGTAGTGCTGCAGCTGGAAAGGTCACGGCCGCAACATACGGTTGTTGATGATAGTTCTGAAAGTTGTTCCTCTAGTTACCCCTGTTCTGATAAGAAGATATGGCATTTGCATCCCCTTCTCTCCTCTTCTGTCCCTGAATGAACGGCTTCTTCACCCTTGATGAAGATCCACCTCCACTTTGGATCTTGCAGGTTTTCAAATAGTTCTCCACCCTCTCACCGGTTGAGACTACATCAGCAAAGTTGGAGGCGTTGCAACCCACCAGACGCTCTAAGTAAGATCCGGGCAGAGTGTTCATGAACATGTTAGCCATTTCCTTCTCCAACATAGGAGATTGAACACGGGAAGCTGTCTCCCTCCAGCGTTGAGCGTATTCCCTGAAGCACTCATTGCTTTTAAGAGACAGATTCTGAAGTTGAGTTCTGTCCGGAGCCATGTCTGTATTATACTGATACTGTTTCACGAAAGCCTCATCCAAATCCCTCCAGCAACGAATGTGGGCTCTGTCCAGCCTCATATACCATTCCAGGGATGCCCCAGCTAGGTTGTCCTAGAAGAAGTACATGAGCAGCTTCTCATCATCAGAATACGCGATCATCTTACGGAAGTAAGCTTGTACATGAGTCTTTGGGCAAGAGTTGCCACTGTATTTGTCAAATATCGGGACCTTGAATTTCGGTGGCACCCTCACGCCTGGGACCAGCCCCAAGTCAACAACATCCACACCAAGAGCATTCTGCCCTTCCATAGCTTTCAGCCTCTCCTCTAATCTTCTGAACATGGGGTCCATGCCATGGCCCATGCCAAAGTCCTCCTGAAGCAGGGGGAACTGATCCTCCTGATCATCATGGATGGGTTGTTGACCAAGGTTTCCATGTGGGAGTGGGATAGGCCCCGGTCCATTGGGTCTGTTAGCCTCTCCAGCTGGAGGATCAGTCAACGTCTCTGGTTGAGTAGTGGCGGGATTCCTCTGCATCATCTACCTGAGCTCTTGCTGTCCCTGAGCCACCCCTTGAACCACATCCATGAATTGGGTCATGCGATCTTCATCTCGGCGAGCTCTGCTTGTAGGCTTTCCATTACTCTCTGTTGGTTTCTGCGGGTACCGTACCGGTGAATGCTTGAGTCAGCTATCTTGCTAGTGGAACACGAAATAATATGAGAACACCGCAGCGGTACCTGTTATGCAAGATATGCAAATGAATATGTAAATGCAATGACATGTTTATCAATTCCAACGGGTATTCTACCCCCTTGATTCCAATCTCACATCAGACAGAAAGCGCACAAAGACCGAGTTGTGGATAAACTTCTGAGATCAAGATGCGATAAGGAAAACCATCATATAAATGAGTTCAAGAAGGGAAAGGCCCTAGCCAACAGTACATAAAAAAAGGATCCCCACAACAAGCCCGTGGATCATCACTATAATACAATAAGTAAAGAGAGGAACAAAAATCAGGAATCAGCCTCCTGTGTACAACCCATAAGGACTGTTCCTCACTTCAGCCAGTAATGCCACTGTGTCAGGATGATCTGAAGATTCTGTCAAACGCCGGATAAGCAGATTCCTCTTGTGAATAACTCCATCTAACTCGTTGATGTGCTCTCTGTAGTAATTCCCATCATCCTCTCCAAATACCTCTTCAAGTCTGGATTTCTTCAAACCTGCCAGCACTTTGAGTTCCTCAATCTGCCCTTGAGCTCTGTTGAGTTGATCTGTGATATAACCATTGGTTGAACGGGCGCACAAAAGCTCATTGTTCTTCTCCTTCAGCAAAATCTTCAACTTCTCCATCTGGCCAGTCAATTTGGCCACCATCTCCTCCTCTTTTACCTTCCTAGAAGCTGAAAATGTATCCCATTGCTCTTGCCAACCAACTAACTTACCATGAGCATCTGTTAACTGCTGTTTGACTCGCCTCAACTCAGAACTGGATGATCCCAGGGCTTTGTCTGTCTTCCTGAAGAAGTCCACCTTCACAACTAATTTCCTCTCTGCTTCCCCTTGCAATCTGACGGCTTCCCCCCTTCTAATATTCTGCCTCATGGAATTGATGCATACAGTCTTGCAGCTTCACACTTAACTCCGAGTTTTCAGTTTGAAGCTCCTCCATGGCATTCTTCAATTTGTCATACTCCTCTCGGCTCACCATTGTTGACTGCTCAGGAGTAGGTGGATACAAAGGTTCTTCAATAGGAAACGGCAGACCAAACTCTTCGACTCTTCCTTGAAGCCACTCTTCATACTGAGGGTAAGTTCTACAATCTCCTTTTCCAAGCACGGTTCTTCCTCTCTTTATCACCTTGAGCCAAGCCTCAGCTGCCTCACGGGATACAGTTAAATTAGATGAAGAATGGAAAGACAGATATTCTTCCACATCTTTTTCCAGAGGCGGAGTTCTTAAAGCATATCCAAATTGTCTAACTGCTAGAGAAGGATTATAGTTGATTCCTCCTCTTCTTCCTACCAACGGTACATTCGGGAAGTTCCCACAGCTATGAATAATATTTGCCCGAAGCAAGCTCCGGTCTGACCACCAAGAAATATCTTTAGCTCTTATCCCCATCAGTCTCTTTGACCAACTCAACTAGTTCTTGACATCAACGAACACTCCTGACTTGGGTAGGTGGGAACTGAACCACTTATAAAGCAAAGGCGCACAACAATTCACCAATCCTCCCCTTCTATTCTCATTCATGTGGTGCACCGAATGAAAGAAATCTCCCAACAAGGTCGGCATCGGATTTCCCAACACGAAGAGGCGTATGGCGTCTACGTCCACAAATTTGGCAATATTAGGGAACAGGACAATCCCATACACACAAAGAGCCAACACAGCATTGAAACCCCTCTGGTCACCATCTTCAAGTTTCTTCTTTGCTTCTCCCAGTAAGAAACTCAGATGAAAACCATTAACTCCTCCCTTCTGACACATATTAGCCTTCAAGACTGGTTTCCCCAAATGTGTGGCTGAAGCAACCAAGCTGAGATCGGGTAGAAACTCGGAACTGTAGAACAACAACTGTGACTTGATAGGAACTCTGAGAAAGCTGGCAACCTCCTCCAAAGCAGGGACCAAAATATAATCTGGGAACGTGAAACACCTTAATGGAGGGTCATAGAACTGCAACAGTTTAAAGAGAGCATCATGTTGATCTTTGGAGAGAACCGTAACGAAACTTAGAATCAAACCATAATCCTTCCGGAATCCTTCTAGAGAATCATGATCCATTGACTTCATCAGCTGCTGAATGGGATCCAAACAAACAACAGGAAACTTGTAGGCAACATGTCTCTTTCTGCTAATATCCATCTTAGGAGAACCAGAGAACCCCGACCAGAATCAAGAGGAAGATGTAAACCCCTAGTAATAGATAAACATGTGTTAAATGATATGAATGCAAAATGATGTGATGCAATGCAGTGACATGGGAATCAGGACTGCTGTATCTGCTTGAACATTTATTGGGTTGCACTGTCTGAAGGGAAACCCACTGAGGAATATAATGCGAGATCAAAACTCTGCTCCAGAAAACCGGGTTGGTTGGAGGTTAAGGTTTCCTGAATTTAGCCCGCCCCTCACTGGTAGGTTCTAAGAACAGAAGTTTGTCAGTTTCAGCCCTTCAGTCGAGAATAATACATTTACCGCTGAAGGTTTGGCATTATTACGGGATAAAAGACCTCCACTGACTCCCCTCAATAGGACATCCTAAAGCAAGTTCCCAGTATCGAGGTCCTCGGATTGAGCAACGAGAATGCGCCCACCAGAGCTAACATAAACGCGTCTCGGAGGAGAGGCCTCGACTGAGTTCTCGGGAAATGGTCACCAGAGTCGACGATTTCTAGAGGGATATCTGTCGTTATGGAACACCCATAGGACAAAATATATCCAAAAGAAACCTCGTCTGGAATGTGGGTCTCATGAACGACTTAACGTAACAACATGCCACACAAGCCTCATGACTATCCACTCTAAAACCTGTGTGTACGCTCAAGCCTGGGTAGTGGGCTTATCTCTCATAGAACATCTCGTCCCAACAAACAAGCAACCCACAGAACCCACAGATATATGTACATGAATGCAATAAGGTGAAGCAAGTAAATAAATAACTGTACAAAAGAATAAACACCCAATCAAACAAGAAACCTACAAAAGCTAGAAGGGACTTGCTTAGGGAGATTGTATGTCCCCAGCAGAGTCGCCAGTTGTCGCAACCTAAAAAAGAATGCGAAAAAAACAACCGGCGAAAAAAGAAATGACAGAAGAGTCGCCACTGTGCGTTATTTATCCCAAAGGAGGGAAAGGAAACGCTCGAAGTAAACCTGGAAAAAGCAAAGGAAAATACAAGGTCTCGCAACCAAATCTTGGGTTCGGGAGTCGATTATACGAAGGGAAGGTATTAGCACCCCTACGCATCCGTAGTACTCTACGGGATCCACTCTTGTTGTTCTTGTCTAAAGGGTGTGGGTTTATCTAATGTACTATTTACTAAAAGAGGGGTCAAAAGAAAATGACTCGCACGGATGTCGCATCCACTTCATACGTATCTCATCTGAATATGAGAATCAGAGTCTTCGTAGCTCGGCTACCTATGGGTTAAAGAGGAGTGTGCTCGCTAAGACATCGCGTCTTATTCCTATGTATCTCATCTGGAATGAGAATCAGAGCAAGTCGTAGTTCGGCTAACTACGGGTTTTATTTGGACGAACGACGTTACTACGCGATCTACCGGATGCTCGACCTTTGGAGACTTACTCGCCTGTAGTAGAAGGAGTAAACGTGTTCTTAGGAGAAGAAAAATCAATGAGTTTGTTTGTGTTTTAGGAAAGCCCATGCAAAAAGGAAGTCCTAGACGACGGAACCGTGCTACCTTAATTGACATGCAAACAAGAGACTATACGAAGCCTAGCAATCCTATGAGGAGACGATCACACCATACAAAACAAACATGCATAAAGTAAACACGCCAACAAGGGGCTCGGACATACATGGGTAGGGCTTTAGTCAAGAGGGGTCATATCAACCTCGACAAACAAGCCATGGAAAGGTAATCAAACGGGCTCTTAACCACTGACATTGAACGTCAGGGTGAGCAGATCAAAAGGGTAATGAGGATAAGACCTCATAGCTCTTAACCCTGGACAGGGTGAGCTCGTGACAAAAAGTGGGGATTCAGAAAGGTGAAACCCTTTCCACTGACTGACCGGACAAAAGATTTTGGGCTTTTATTCTGGAGCATCGACACGTAGTGCGAGCATAAAGAGCGACACACTGAATAACGGGGGATTGATTACTAATCCCTTTTATCCGTCAATTTCCTCTTCATGGAGGTCTTTAGCACTGGTGCCTCTTCTTGGAGGTCTTTAGGCACAAAAGTAAACACACAAAAACATTGCCTCCTATCGAGGTCTTCCAGCTAAGAAAGCGGTAAAATGCTGAAAAAGATGTAAAAGGAATCAAGAGATCTACCACACGGATAAAGATCCAAAGTAACAGTAACTAAAGAAATAAGAAACCCAGAGATCTCTCAAGCTAGCACCATCAAAGAAAACAAGTCAGCAAAGCAATCAGAATAAATCTCCAAATGGTATCCCACAAATAAAGTGGAATGCCAAGCAAGCTATTTCTTCAGGAGTCATATGAGCCCTCACAAAAACTCAACAAACAAGTTAGAACAACCAGTTGGGTGCAATCAAGAGTTGCACCAAACAAGAAATATAGTGACCACATGAATCCTTATATTACAATTCACAAAAAGCTCACATAAAGCAACCAAGGGTAGGAGGCCTAAACCTCTTGTCAAGCAAATGCATCAAAAGGGTATCAAAACTCAAAGTCAGGGGGAAAGGATCCACACATCAAGACATGACATACATACTAAAACATGTGCCTGGATGCGATAGAAAACATGTCATAACAAATACAGAACAGATTGGAGAGCAAACAGAAAAAACAGCTATTGTCGCGATCGCTACTGCTTCGCTTAGTGAAGCTTCGCTGCAGGCTCGCCTAGCAATGGGCTAGCGAATGCTTGCGGGTTCTGGGTTCTAATAACAGTACGATTTCAGAAACCCCAAATCCGATGGTACCCATTTCAGAAATTACGTGATTAAGCATTCAAGGCATTGTTCTACACATTCATGCATATCTAAAACCAAATGCAAAACCTAACGATATCCACTCTTCCAAATTCAACCATAATACCTCATACATTCAGACATTTCAAATTGAAAGCATAAAGTAGTGGAAATAGGGTAAACCTGATTGGAGAGATCGGTTGAAATTGAATTGCACGGTTGGGTTTGCAAAACAATCTTAGGGTTTATATGAGAGGGAATTGGTTCTTTGCAGATGAGTTCCCTTCAGTCTCTAGAGGTTGCTCTGAATTCTGTTAGCTCTCCTCTCCTTTTAGCTTTTTAGGTCTTGTTCCACTGAGAATTTATACTGATTTTCGTGACTTTGTGGGCTCAAAATGAGGGCAACTCAAGCCCAAGATTTTTCTGTTATATTCTTTTATTTTTAAAACGCACGGGCTTCGCCTAGCGAGCATGACAGTTCAGACTCGCTAGGCGAACCACGCTGCTCGCCTAGCGAGCATGACAGCTCAGGAACAGACTTTTGCTCTTTCAAGATTAGAGTTTTGAATGATGAATAGACCCCATTTGAACATGTTGGAAGTGACTCAAGTCATTCCCTTGTGTTGACTGGTCATCCAGATAGAATCTACAAAGTGTCCTGGATGATATTCAAGCTTCTTGGATCTAATTCTGATTGACATGATGAGATGCAATATGAAATGTTAAATGACCTAAAAATGAATGAGGGGGCAAATTTGAGGTGTTACACTATGCAGGTTGAAAGTCTGGATGGAGAAGATGTTCATGTTCATAGACTCTAAGTGTTGTTTAACGTGTAGCGTGAAGTTCAAGTCTCACTTGGAAGGTCAGAATATCTTTGGGAGAAGTCTGATAAACATGGAGAAGTCAAAAAGTGGCATTTGATTTTTTTTCATATGAGGATTCATGAAGGAGGTACTCAACCAGTGGAAATTGGTCTATCCTAGAAAAAAAAGTAGCAAGTTGAAGACCAAAGGAGGTGTTTTCTTTCATCTCTTGGAGCTTGTGGTAGGAGTTCTGAGCTATCTATGGAAGATTATCTCTTGTAATGGGATGAGAATGTATATGTCCTAATTTATGTCTGGGTTCTTTTGGATCAAGCTGGTGACTCAGTGATATCTGAAGATTATCATAGGGTGTTCGTTGTTAGGTTGTGAAGGATGTCCTAACTAATGTTAGAACATACTGTGAAGAGGTTGTCTGTTCTGGTTAGAAGAGAGATTGACACAGAGTGTGGATATGTTCAGCCAAGAGGGTTGAACAGAGGGTGTGCTCTTGAAGACATGAAGATGCGTCTTATGTTTTCCATTCATCAAGTGGTCTGGGTTCTCTTTGAATCAGGAAGTATGTGAAGGTCCAAATTTGGGGTGTTGGATATGTTCATGTGTGATCTCCAAGTTTCAAGAGGAGAGTTGGTTGTTCATGACAGGGGGAGTTCTGTCTTTGCGCTGCAAGTAATCATCAAGCTTGTGGTCTATGTGTTCTCAGATAACAAGGTATGGCACCTTGTTAGTTATTGGGATGATATGGTGTGTGTCAAGGCTAAGTGAGCAGAAGAATGTCTGAACGGATGTCATGACATTGCCTTGGACAATATTGTTATTTCCTTCTGAAACTTACAGTCATAAGGAAATATGGATGTGGTGTGTCTCATTATGATACATTAGAATAAGCCTGTGTTACAGTTGTGTGGTACAGGGGGAGTAACCATCTACTGCTGTTTGTGATTTTGGTTGTAGTGGTGCTAGATGTCAAGCTACCACTGGAGGTACGAAAGTGGTTTTAGGAAATGGTGATAGGGAGAATACATGAAGAATGCAGGCAAAAGCCGTGTTGAATGTTAAGACATCGCTTGCAACGTGTCTGACAGCGTATATGGAATAGTCTACATGCATTGGAACTGTTATTTCTGAAAAGAAACAGTCAAGAGCTATAAAAGGTATTCAAAGATAATCTGAGATATTGTCGGTGATTCTCTGACTGATTCTCAGCAAATATTTATGGATCTTGACCAAGTATTTACTCCTACCGTTAATTCCCAAGCACGGTCTGGCCTATTTAAAGGATGTATCAACACTCCTCTTCTCACAAAAGCGACATTCCATTCCCTCTAAACCATGGGGTTTGTTAAGATTTGGGCATACTGCGCCTGGATCTGGTTTTGTGAAGGTTTCATTTATAAATGTTTAGCTAAAAAGGGGGAGAGAAACATTGTCCTGAGGATGTACTAGAAGCATGCAAAAAGTGGTAGCAAGCAGAAGTTGGTTTCAAGCACAAAAGTCACTAATTGGGTATATCACTTGTGTCTTGTGATCTGAGTTAAGAGGACAGTTGTGTCTTGTGATCTGAGTTACATTATCTATGTACTCAGCATTACATATTCTTCAGGAAGCTCTAGGGTTGAGGGGAAGGGTTGTGATGCAGCTGATTCTTGTACAACTTCTTCTTCATGTACACCAAAGTTGGTGTTGGTGATGGTGTTGACAATGACAAAGAGGAAGTGCAGGCCCATATTGGGATGTGGTGTCTAGTGTAATGTTTATTTGTTCTAGCTAAAATTTGCCAAAGGGGGAGATTGTTAGTACCTTAGGATTGGCATTAATTTTGTAAAACAAATAATGTAATCACCTCTGTTGTTTTAATATGTTGGGTTGAAGAAGTTCAACATCTGGACCAACATGTCATGTAGGATGTCACAACATCGTGACTGTGACATCGCGCCTGTGTACAAAATTGAATTAGTTAATTCTGTTATGTGTTAACTGATTTAATATTTTAGGATTAGTTAGAATCCTATGTGGCGTTATTTGTGGAGGTCTTGAAAACTCAATCAAAATATTTGGTGAATATACAGTTTCTAAATATGGAGATATTTTAGGAAGTAAAAGATTGAAGACCTTGATTGTAGCAGAAGTTTTCTGCTGGCTTTGTAACAGCAAAGGAGAAATTTGCTGCGATTTCTGAAGGCTCAAATCCAGTTGGGTGTTTAGGTTATAAATAGCAAATTGTAACCTAGGTTTTAGTAGCCTCAAATAATGTAAAATTAGGGGTGTGTGTGAGGTAAACCTCCCAACCTGTGGGAAGGTTACCATGTGTTTCTCAGTGCTCGAAGGCATGAGATTATTTGTAACTCAAAGCCTGTAGGTAAGAGTTTGTTATGGTCTTGAACGATGCTGTGAAGCAAGTTCAAGTTGTTTAGCATTACATTGTATTTGTAGTGATAGGAATGGAAACTGGGGGTTTCTATCTAGGAGTTCCTAGGTATAGATTGCATTGGCTAGGGATTAAGTGAAGAGTTGTAAACGGGGGAGTTTAACTCTGAATTAATACTGCTGATAGTGGATCTTCTTCCTGGCTTGGTATGCCCCCAGAGTAGGTGATGTTGCACCGAACTGGGTTAACAATTACTTGTGTTTTTACCTTCTGCACGTTATAATTCTGTCTGTTATAAAATAAGGTGAACCTGTAATGCTGTAACAGGTGATGTTCAAATCAATGTTGAGACATCATGCTGATAACTGTGCAGGCTCAACAGAAGTAAGTGCTATGTTTGATTTCTGCTGTGTCTTTGTACCAGATGGACAGAACTGGGTGTTCTTCCATACTATGGTGATATAGTAGCAGATGTCGTGACATCTGTGAATGTGTGCATATCAGTACTGGGTTTTAATTTGTATAAATGTCTTGTTGTATTAGTAACAATGTTGGATCAGATGTCATGACTTGGAGTAGAACATCTGAACTCTGACTACACCAGAATTTCACGTAATCCACCAAAATGGATGATTGATCTTGATGATGACTTGATTCATCCTTTTACCTTTGTTTATGTTTTTCCTTGTGTGTGATTGTTTCATTCATGCATACATGTGCATCATGACATTTATCACAGAGAAAATAAATTTCAAGGAACTAAGGTCTTGTTTGCAAATATTTTCAGACCATGGATTATGGACGAAGAAACACTAAGAAGTACAGTTTCAAATGTCCTGATTTGAAAGAGATAAGGAAATTGTCATCCTTTGTATTAAATCCCTTGGACTTCAAGCAACGTCATGGGAAGCTCTTGTCTGTGTTATCTACTGATGTGGTTGAAGGACTTCTGAGTTTGTTGGTTCAGTTCTATGACCCTCTTTATCGGTGTTTCACATTTCTAGAATATCCGCTTGTGCCCATGTTGGAGGAGTATTCCCATCTCTTGGGTATACCCGTATCTGACAAGGTACCCTTCAGTGGATTCGAAGAGATCCCGAGATCTCATGTCATAGCTGAAGCTCTTCATCTAAAGAAATCTGAGATTGATGCTCATTTGGTGAAGAAAGGAGAAATTCTTGGGTTGACTTATGAATTTCTCATTGGTAGAGCTATTGTTTTTGCTCAGGCCGATAGCATGAATGATTTTGAAGCTATCTTGGTATTGCTCATTTATGGCTTGGTTTTGTTCCCTAATATTGACGATTTTGTTGATGTTAACGCCATTAGAATTTTCTTGATTGGGAATCCTGTTCCGACTTTGTTGGGTGACATGTATGTCTATTTGCATTTGAGGAATTCTAAAGATGGTGGAACTATTGTGTGCTGTGTTCCTGTACAAGTGGTTTATTTCGCACTTGCCTCAAACGTCTACTTTCATGGAGAACCGACAATGTCTACGGTGGTCCCAGAGACTTATGTCTCTCACTAATGTTGATATCGTTTGGTATGATTTTGCATTTGGTAGCTTGGACTTTATTGATGGTTGTGGTGAGTTCTCTAATGTGTCTTTCATTGGTATCCAAAGAGGAATCAACTACAACCCAACATTAGCCTGTCGTCAACTTGGGTTCCCCTTGAGACATAAACCTAATAACACTCGGTTAGAGGGTCTATTCTATTAATAGGGTAAAGATCCCTCACTTTTGAAAAGTAGAATGGTGCGTGCTTGGCGTAATGTGCATAGGAAAGGAAGATCCGAGCTTGGTCCATGCAATTGTGTAACTTTGGAAGCTTACATTATTTGGGTGAAGAATGTAGCGGTGTATTCGTCACTTTATGATTTATTGATTAAATCAAAAGCAAAGCATACAAAGAATCGAGTCGCCATCGCACTCTTATTTATCCAAAGGAATGGCTAAAAAGCGAACAAAAGCCTAAGAAGTTTTACACATAAAAAACTAATGAAAAGATCAGAGATCTGGGTAAGGGGTTAATTACGCAATGGGAAGGTGTTAGGCACCCAAAACGTCCTAGGTACTCCTAGGGAGCCCTTTTCACAACTTGTTGTACGAAATGTTATTTGTTTATGAAATATTTATTGTGCAAACATGGATTGAAGGGATGAGAAAAGAATATACAAGTTATTATTTTTGTGTTTGAACGGATGAACCCGTTGCCTACGTACCTTTCCATGGAAGGTAAGGATCAAAACGCCGTAGTTCGGCTAAAAGATTTCCAAAAGTATGGGTGAATTGATTTTAAAACAAAAGCCCTAAGGTCTTTCGTTATCCATGGGAGAAAACTCAACCTATACAAACAACAAGTCCACCATGTGAGAAAAGCTTCAACTTGCTAGTGAGGGGTTAACCCTATAATAAGCAAGGAAGTCTTACAATTCAATCACTAAGGACAAGAGGTGAGATTAACATCAACCAACTAGGATAAATCAAACATATGGCTAATGTATGAAAACTTATCAAGAAAGTGGACTAAGCCACAAAACAATTGAATGAGTGGAATTAATCAATTAGAATTTATTCACAAAAGATGGTCAAAGTATGATTAGAATTCAATTCAAAAGAAGTATTATGAAAATGAAGTTTGAAAAATCAGAGGCTTAAGGCCTAGGTTTCTAATTTGAAAAGAAATGAAAATGTTTGCACAATAGTTTTTTCAAGTTTGAGGTTAGCATGCAAATGGAGGTTTAAAGAAACAAAAAGGGTGAAGGTTAAGGGAGTAAAACTTCTTAGATGTTCACCTCTTGAGATCATATGTAGATGATTCAAGTGATTCCTTTGGAAAAGGCAACAATGCAAATAACAGATAGACAAAGTAAATGGATACCGGATGCCAATCAATGGACTTATTCCAATCTCACAAAACAAAATGGATACCAGATGCCAACCAATGGACTTATACCAATCTCCTAAAACAAAAATGGATCATGGATACCAGATGCCAATCAATGGACTTATACTAGTCTCACAAAACAAAATGGATACCGGATGTCAATCTATGGACTTATACTAGTCTCCTAAAGCAAACAAAACATGGATACCAGATGCCAATCTATGGACTTATACTAGTCTCCCAAAGCAAACAAAACATGGATACCAGATGCCAATCTATGGACTTATACTAGTCTCCCAAAACAAAGAAACAAAGATACCAGAGGCCAATCTATGGACTTATACTAGTCTCCCACCATATCATAGGAAACAACTGCCAATCAATGGACTTATGCTTGCCTCTTCCATGGACAAAACAAAATGTTACAAAGTGATGAACAATGATTATGAAATGATATACAAATGATGAAGATAAATGCACAAAGGCACACATAAGCAAACATGTACAGAGGAATCAAGTAAGCAAACAATCAAGTCAATTAGCACACACTATATACAATCAATTAGGCTCAAGCAAGGTTAGGCTTTACAACCAACTGGAATGGGGTATTTTGAGCTCTTAACCCTAACATTGAGAGTTAGGGTGAAGCAGATGAAATGGAGATGAGGGGTGTGCCTCATAGCTCTTATCCCTGGTCAGGGAGAGCTTTGATCAATGGAAAGTGTGGGAGTTCAGAAAGTTGGAACTCTTCTCCACAAATGGTTGACTCTATAAGATCTTGGGTTATTATTCACCATGCATTAACACATGGTGTGAGCAAGGTGAATGACACACTGAGTAGCAGGAGATGGATTACGCATCTCTTTTATCTGCCAATTGCCTCATAAGAGGACTTTTCCTGCTTGGCACAAAATTAAACAAGCACAAACATTGCCTCTTAAGGAGGGCTTCAGACAGGTGCCTACCAATAACAGTAGGTCTTCCAGACTACATGAAGATTAGGGATTATACCTAAGTGGTTAAGCAACCAAGCAAAGCAAAGTTCAAAATGAACTTAAAGCAACTTAAGTACCTGTGGAAACAACTAAACAAATCAGTAGAATGCTCAAGCAAACAGACAACAGTCAAATAAGCAACAGACAATCCCAATGTATAAAATGTGTAAGCCATAAGGCAAACATCAATACTCAAATGATGAAGCATCATCAACTATGGAACTTGGATGTTCAACCTGAAATCAAAGCTCACATGTAAGCAACAAACCACTAGGTCAAAGCCTAGGGTCAAAGATGGAGAAAAAATTCAAGACAGGAGCTGAAATTCAACACAAAGTAACTTCAAACACATATTGACATATCCTAAAAAGGCTCACACCAAAATCAATCACCAAAAGCATTTCATGATCAAGTGAAGTCCAAGGCAATTTCAAAGCTCATATGTGATCAACATGAATGAAAAATTCAAATCAAAACAGAAATGATTCAAATAATTCTGGAAAAAATCATGAGCAAACAAGACATCCACAACATCCATCACACAAAAAATCAGAAACATTAGAGATCATTTGGCATGGAAATCACATTGTACAAGTTGAACATTCAAAGGTGTGACACAAATTGTCACACCAAGTTAGCACAAGCATAAAACAGAAATGGTAATTGAGAAAAATGTCAAACCAAAACCCAAATGTCCAGCAATGTGTCTAGAATTAGCATGCAAAATTTCAGGTTCATTGGATAAGAAACAAGCATTTCATGATAGGATAAGCAAGGCAAGGTCACACATGTATATGTATTCAAACATCCTAGAGCAAATCAATTTTTCAGTCAGACACAACTTGCAAACTTATACTCATAAAAAACTAGACAACATGAGGAGCATATAGCAAAAAAATGGGATCAAATTGGTGAAATTTTCTATTTTATATGATTTTTCTAAGTTCATTAAAGTTTTGAAGTTAAAACATGAATAAACATGGCCAAATATGGAGGGAAAGTAAAAATGGCATGGCATTTTGAAAAGGTTCGCTCGCTGGGACTCGAACCTGGTACATATTTAAAAATGCGCACTAAGCCTAAAACGGCACCGTTTTGACTTAAACCCTAGCGCTGGAAACGATTCCCAGGATTTTCGTAGCTAATGATGAATTTCGTAGCAAAATCGCAGCAAGGCATGAAGAACTCGTAGCTAATTCTGGAAACTCAAGATCTTCATCTTCTTCCTCACGAAGAAGATGAACAGTACATGAAGTTCATGCACTTTTCCAGAAAAAATTCCAGAAATCAAAACTAATTACATCATCATGCAGCATTTTCAACATACATCAAAGATCAACAAGCATTTACACATGATTCATCACAACAAGATCAAATCGAAGCAAATAAGAAATGACATCAAAACTTGCATCAACCATAACTAGCTCAATAATGCACTATTTCACTCAAATTTCATATCAAAATCATCACCAAGCCAAGATCTACACAAATATCATGATGAATTGCAAAATAAATGAGATCGAAAATCAACCTCTTGAAGAGCAGAAACTGGAATCGTGTGCTACCAAGCTCAGCAAGGCCTCAAATCTCCTCCACAATGCTTATTGAAGTGATTGATGATGAATTTGAAGCTCAAATGCACGTGAATCCAGTAGATTTTGCAAGCTCCATTGAATCTTCAAGCCTTGAGTATGGTCCAAACTGGCACAATTTGCTTCGAATTCACGTCCAATTCCACTCAAAAATGCTTCATGATCATGAATCAATCAGTAGAAATGGCTCTTGTGTGAAGAATTGCAAAATATTTTTGAGAGAAAAATTTGGATGATTTTCAAGATTCAGATCTGAAATGAATGTTAATGATGAAAGCAGTTAGGATTAACCTTATATAGGTCCTGTTAATGATGCTGAAAACTTGTTTAAGCCAAATGCAATTAAGATTAACAAATTGTGAGGTGTATGTGCAAAATGGTATTTTCACCTCATGCACTTCATGCATGCGTGAACAGTTCCAAAATAAGGCCCAAAATCACTTAAAATAAGTTCATGCACCCTTTGGAATTGGTTTTGTATGCATATGATTCACCAAAATGATTTTAGAAATTTTCCTTCATAAAACTTCATGAGTGAGCACATGACCATGCAAGGGAATTTCATGCCATGTAATGAGATGTTTGGAAACTACAAGTCATGATGAACAAAATGCAAAAAGAACCACCAAAATTGGAGCTTTGGTTCAAAAGTTATGCCCATTTGAATTTTCAAGCACACTTTGCCATGATTGGATCATATCTCCTCAACCACACATTAGAAATTCATGATCTTGGAATTTTTGGAAATGGGAGAGAAAGATCTACAACTTTCTTGTTCAACAAAATTTCATTTGAAGCCTTTTTGATGATGTAAACTTGAGTTGAAGTTGGTCCAAAACCTTTCCATTTTTGGAAATTTCAAATTATAGGTCACTTGCTATTTTGGGAAAGTCTTGACTGGACCTCAAATTCTTCAATGTGAGTGTTTGAAATGTCAAATGAGACTTGTTTGAACATGAATGAAGTATTTCTAAACACTTCCCACCTCCAAATCCACAGTTGACTTTGCAGTTGACTTTCTAGGTCTTCAGATGACTTGAAAATGTTCTGATGAGATTCAAGCCTCTACCACTTGGGATTTTACTTCAAAATGACATCATAGCTCATATGAACTCTTGTGAATGATTGTGGGGCCCAAATCTCAAGAATGACCACCATCTATTGCTCAATGAATGCCTTTGATGCCTTGACCTGTTATTGCTTCATCTGCAAGACAAAGGGTTAATGACATATTTTTGTACTTTTTGGTTAGTGATAGAAAGAAAAACAATGATATACAAATGCAAACATGCTTGGTGATCAAGAACCACTCTCAAGGAGATCCCACCCACAGGGAAGGAAGCAAGGTGTCCAATGATCCTTGAGGCAATGCAATGTTATGATATGATGCCATGAGGGATCTTAGGGACAAAATTGGGGTCTTACAGATGCCCCTATTTAAGGTCATTCTAGCCGGAGAAGTGAAGGTTAAAATCTTCATCTCGACGCGGTAGAATGGGCTTAAATAACAATAATGAGACTAATTTTGGTCCCTAAGAGACCTCATGATGCAAATGTATGCATGCAAAGGAAACAAACTCTGTGGGGAATACTGGTCCACAAAGAAGAAAAGACGATCCATCGGAGTAATACACTCACTAGGAACAGAGACTCTAACAGGACTCTCATGGGGATAAGAAAAGGAAAAGAATGCGTGAGTAGGACACGACTCTGAATTAGGGGAAACTGACGCGGCGTGAACAGGACACGACTGGACTAGAGACCTTACTGGGGAGTAAAGGACTCAAACCGGGGAAAAAATAATTCCAGAGGAAGACACATCCATTGGAAAGACTCAAGCTGACTCAAACTATCCACAAAGGATACTTCGGATGAAAATCCGGACTCAGACTGGGGAGAAAGATTCACACAGAACCTCCCAGCCGAGGAACAAACTTGCGTATATTGGGGAAAACGCCAATACAACAAAAGGGCAAAATCACAACGGAAACTCCACTGGGGAATGTCTAACAAAGAAACTCTCCTGGAGAAAAAACTGCAAGATGAGGTGTTACCAGTTACTGGGTAACAAACTCAAAGAGACATGTGATCTAAACACCAGTTACTGGGTGAAAGAACAACAATCTCGGGTAGAATGAATATCTAAGACCGATATAAGGGTGAGAGATATCAATCAACCAAACATCTAAGTAAGACCTGAAAAAGGTACATCAACTCAAGAAAATCTGACTCCACAGGGGACCAAGGTCATAATAGGGAGCAGAAAGGAAGGAACACCAGGGATACCGGTTACTGGGTATATAATAGGTGACCGACCAAAGCGTGAATTGGTATATATGCCAAAACAACTCATCATCCGAAAGGAGGGCTTGAAAAAGCAAATCGACTTACAGGATGGACATTCGACTCCGCAATGGGAAAACGAATCTTACTCAGCTGGGGGAAAAAACCCAAAGAGCGCATGAGATATAATATCCATTACCGTCAGAACGTGGATAGTATACTCGCATGAGATATATTATCTATTACCGTCAGAACGTAGATAGTATACTCGCATGGAAGGAACACCAGGGATACCGGTTACTGGGTATATAATAGGTGACCAACCGAAAAGAGAAATAATTGTTACCAACATCAACAGGGTAAACGAAAGATAACTCACAGGGGATAAATTGCAAGCATCCGACAATTATCCAGGAGACATATCACCAGTTATTGGGAGATACGCTCAAAAAAGGAGCAGAAACAAAGAATATTCGATTCCACAAAGGAATACGAATCTTACTCGACTGGGGAAACACAACAGGCTTCGACTGAAGAGTGCATGAGATATATTATCCATTACCGTCAGAACATGGATAACATACTCGCATGGAAGATTATCCACAACCGGTTACTGGGTTAATAAAGGATGAATCAACCGAAAAGAAAGGCATCGGGATACCAAAACTAGGTATATAAAGATGACCGATCAAAAGGAGCAACAATCATTACCAACAAAGGGGTAAATGAAAGAGAACTCACCGGGGATGCATTGATAAACATCAATGATCCGGGGAACAAATCACTGGCAAACGGTGAAAAAACCCGCTGAGGATAAAATTGCTAGCATCCGGCAATTATCCACAAGGAAAGATCTGCTGGGGATACAATTGCTAGCATACGACAATTACCCAGAAGAAAGAAGGAATATCAACATCGAATACTGGATGAAGATAACCACAAAGAGTAACCATCATCGGTTAGGATGAACAATCAAGGTTAACTCTGCAAAGGGGAGAGATTAGGATTTACAACTACCGAATACGGGGTAGAAGACCAGAAACTCTGGCTGAGGATAGGGTGAAATAATTGCTGAATACTGAGCAATTATCCAACTATTCCACAAGAAAGCACAAACTCCGCTAGGGAGACAACAACAACATAGGATTTACAACTACCGAAAACTGGGTAGAAGACCACAAAATCCACCATCAACCAGAATGAACCACAAAGGTTACCTCTGCTAGGGGATAAAAGTAGGATTTAAAACTACCGAATACATGGTAGAAAACCAACAACTCTCCTGAGGAATAAAAGGTATATAACCACAAATTCCGCCAAGAGGAAAAAGGGAACATAGGACTTACAACTACCGGTTACTGGGTAGAGGCCCAAACTCCGCTGGGGATAAAAAGAACTATTGTCGGTTACTGGGCAATTCATTCATTTATTCCACAGGGAAGCACAAGAGACAGTTGAAAAATGCCAATTCAGGATCGAACCAAAAAGGCAAACTGAATCAAGACTCGTCCTAATGAGGATATAACTCAATAGGAAGATCCATCCCAATATATGTGTTGGGAAGAAACGGAAAAAACCATCATCCACGAGGATATATCTCGGTGGGGAATTGCAGAAGGACAGACAGACACTTTCTGCTTATGGGGCTGACTCTATATTGAGAGATTAGACACCCGACATCTGCTTGGGAAGATCTACTGGAGAGATCCATATCACCATTAGCAGGAGATAACAAACAAAAGATATATGGCAAAAAATGCAATCATGAATATCTGGATGTTGAAAGTATGCATGAGTATGCGTAATTTATGTTTGATGAATGCTGACAAAACAGACATATCTAACACAAACAGGCCCAGGAATCAAATGCCCGGTACTACACTTCCAGAGGAAAAATCCAAAGAAATCCAACTGGAAAGCCAATCTGCTGGAGATCTACATGCTAAAAAGCAAAGATCTGCTGGAAAGCAAAAGATTAGAGATATCAAAGAAATCACAAAATCTCTGAGTGATGGATCATCAATCTCAACTAGGAGCAAAGGGGCTCACTGCATAGGAGAAAACTGCCACGAAAGCAACTCCGTTGGGGAAATGGAGAAATCCCGAGATTTCTGCAGGGAGATCCTCAGTATCAACTGGGAAACAAGAGTTCACTGCACAAGCAAGAACTGCTAAAGAGAACAGAACACACAAGTAGAATCTAGCCGCACAAGCAACTCTACTGGGGATACTGTCAGCCACTCCATTGGGGATAAACCCACTGAGGGAAAATAGATCACACAGGTAGATTCTGCCACAAGCCACTCTACTGAGGATCAAAACATCAGGACATCAACCGAATCTGTGAAATGATAGATTGCCAACCAACCCAACTAGGGAACAGAGGTTCACAACAGGCAGAAACTGCCACAAAAGCAACTCTGTTGAGGATACTGCAGGGAAAACACGAAACTTCTGCAGGGAAACATCACAGATACAATCCACCATACCACAAATCTACTGTGGAATTATCTGAGGATGAGAAGGAGAACTGGGGATCAACCACCAAATACTGAACCTTCCAAGAGGAAACCAACAACTGCTGAGGAGGAAATAATCACTGCTCTACTGAAGGGATAAGAGGTGAAAACCTCAACAAGCACTCTGATGGGGAGATATAGCATAAATGAAGTATATCATGCCAACAACTCCGTTGGCGACTATACTGAGGAGAGTGACAAAGTACCGGGATGTCAACCCACCAACTACCGAATCTTTCAAAAGGAAAGCACCCATGCTGAGGAGAGAATATTGTTAGAGAGGACCGTGAAGTCCTCAACAAGCACTCTGCTTAGGGAACAACCCCACCAATAATCTGGAGAAAGAGGATACAACCATGCCAGGAATATGAACAAATGTCTTACCCTGTTGGAAATCATGCCACCCTTGGGAGAGCACTGAGAAATTCTTAAGTATCATTTCATCATTGTGAATGTTCACTTTGTTTAAAACAACAATTTGAAAAATTTTATTTGTTTAAAACAATGACAATTTATCAATTAAAACATGTAAAACCTTTGTTGAATTGGAACAAATAAGAGCGCAAATAAATGGATAAAAGCTCAAATTCATTTGATGGAATGGTAGTCTGCAAATGGCAAGATTCCATAGATCTGTACAAATTTGAAATCGGTGATATATATTGGAAGAGGGCTGCATTGAACATAATGATCCTTTCTCTACCAATTTGAATTCCGATGTATTCGAAGCTTTAGTTGACAACGAATCAAGAATCTCTGACGAAAAGACAGCTGTGGAACAGAAAGTCTTGTCAGGATGCAGTTACTTGCCAAATCCCTAATTTTTGCCTAGATTGCCCCAGAGTGAGGTACTCAATCTAGCGGGATGCAACTATTCTCTTTTATCATGTCTCTAACTTTTGCCTGGATCGCCCTTTCGGGTTCTCCACCGAGACGCTCATTTTTGCCTAAGCCGCACTTTCGGGTTTTCAACTTAGCGAGCTATTCTGTTTTTCTTTTTAGGCAAAGTATTTCTTGACTGCATCTGAATTCACAGGACGAGTGAAATCCTCCCCATCCATTGTTGTAAGCATCAAAGCACCGCCTGAAAAGGCTCTCTTAACAACATATGGACCTTCATAGTTTGGAGTCCACTTGCCCCTGGAATCGGGCGCGAAAGACAAAACTTTCTTGAGCACAAGGTCACCTTCTCGGAACATACGAGGCTTAACCTTCTTATCGAATGCTTTCTTCATCCTCTGCTGATATAACTAACCATGGCACATGGCAGTCAATCGCTTCTCTTCAATCAAATTCAGTTGGTCGTAACGACTCTGAATCCATTCAGCATCAGTCAACTTGGCTTCCATCAAGACTCTCATTGATGGGATCTCCACCTCTACTGGGAGAACAGCCTCCATACCGTAAACAAGAGAGAAAGGGGTTGCCCCTGTTGAAGTGCGGACAGATGTACGATAACCATGCAAAGCAAATGGCAACATCTCATGCCAATCTTTGTACGTAACTGTCATCTTCTGGATAATCTTCTTGATATTCTTATTAGCAGCTTCAACAACCCCATTCATCTTTGGTCTGTAAGGAGAGGAATTATGGTGTGCAATCCTGAATTCAGCGCACAACTCTTCCATCATCTTATTATTCAGATTAGATCCATTATCAGTAATGATCTTATCTGGCACACCATAACGGCAGATAAGCTGATTCTTGATAAACTTCACGACCACCTGCCTGGTCATATTCGCATACGATGCGGCTTCAACCCATTTGGTGAAGTAATCAATTGCTACGAGAATAAACCTGTGTCCGTTGGACGCTTTTGGTTCAATCATGCCGATCATGTCAATTCCCCACATAGAGAAAGGCCATGGTGATGAAATCACATTCAGAAGTGTCGGAGGAATATGAATCTTGTCCGCATAAATCTGACACTTGTGGCATTTCTTCACATATTTGCAGCAGTCAGACTCCATTGTCAGCCAATAGTAGTCTGCTCTCAACATCTTTCTAGCCATGGCATGTCCATTGGAATGAGTACCAAATGAACCCTCATGGACCTCAGTCATCAACAGGTTTGCTTCGTGTCTATCCACGCATCTGAGCAAAACCATGTCAAAATTTCTCTTGTAAAGCACTTCACCACTGAGGTAGAAACTTCCTGACAACCTTCTTAAAGTTTTCCTATCTTTCACAGATGCCCCAGGCGGGTAAACCTGGTTCTAAAGGAAATTGTTGATATCAAAATACCAAGGCTTATCATCATTCACTTCTTCCACTGCAAATACGTGAGCTGGTCTATCCAAGCGCATCACGGTAATATTGGGAACTTCATTCCAATACTTGACTACAATCATCGAAGCAAGCATAGCGAGCGCATCTGCCATCCGATTATCCTCTCGAGGAATATGATGAAAGTCTACTTCAGTAAAGAACGTTGAAATCCTCCTCGCATAATCTTTGTACGGAATGAGACCTGGCTGATTCGTCTCCCATTCACCCTTGATCTGATTGACAACCAAGGCCGAATCACCATAAACGTCAAGATGTTTGATCCTCAGATCGATACATTCTTCCAGTCCCATAATACAGGCTTCGTACTCAGCCATGTTATTCGTGCATTTGAAAGTTAGCCTTGCTGTAAACGGAATATGTGTGCCTTGAGGAGTAATGATTACTGCCCCAATTCCATTTCCATACTGATTTACAGCGCCATCAAACACCATCGTCCATCTGGAACCAGGTTCCGGACCTTCATCAAGTGTAGGCTCATCGCAATCTTTCATTTTCAAATACAGAATTTCCTCATCTGGGAAGTCGTACTGAATAGACTGATGATCTTCAATCGGCTGGTGCGCTAAATGGTTAGCCAAGATACTACCTTTGATAGCTTTCTGAGCTCGATACTCGATATCATACTCAGACAACAACATCTGCCAATGGGCAATCCTCCCAGTTAAAGCAGGCTTCTCAAAAATATACTTGATTGGATCCATTCTGGATATCAACCAAGTCGTATGATTTATCATGTACTGGCGTAAGCACTTAGCAGCCCAAGCCAAAGCACAACACGTCTTCTTAAGCATTGAGTATCGAGACTCACAATCGGTGAACTTCTTACTCAGGTAGTAGATAGTGTTGCACCCCAAAATTTGCCCTCTATTTTTAACTCTAACTAATTTTTTGTTTCACATTCATTTGCACCATCTTCATAGCATAACATTTTTTTCTGTCTTAATATTAGCCGGAATAATTTCTCAGAATTTACAAACAGACTGGTCAAATTAACTTTTTAACTGTGCCTAAAATTAGTCAACGAAAAAATGTCAAGTTTAAGTTTGCAAATGTCGGTAACATTAATCTGTGGTTCACGTGGTTTAATTTGACATGCTAAAAATATTTTTACGACTATTTTTGGTCATATGTTGATCAGTCTGAGCAATTTTTCTAATCACACACTACACTCTTGCAAACAAACAAAGTGAGCTAAGTAACTAAGAGCCCATGGATAACCATGGATATAAAGGGTGCTAATACCTTCCCTTTGTATAACCTACCCTCCGAACTCAAAATCTTTTTAAGGTCTTTCCTGTTCTTTTATGTCCTTTCCTTTTGGATAAAATAAAAGTCGGTGGCGACTCTTGCTATCCGCAACATTTAACTAAAGTCAGTTCTCCCACCGTGTTACAGAACTGGCGACTCTGCTGGGGACTTAATAAAAGAGGGGTACCCTTAGGAATTAGATCACTTTAAAATTGTTTCCCTTGTTTGCTTTATACTTATCTGTTGGGTGCTCTTATGTGTGAAAGACCCCAATCCGGATCTAGTGTACCTTAGGTAAATGGCAATAGACCAAGGAAACTGTACGGCGTATATCGATATGGTTGATCTGGTGGCCATAGTTAGTGTGACTTCTTGGTTGGTGCTTATGTTCCTTAAGCAAGTTGAGGATAATATGAGGCTGCCATATGTTGTCAATACACTAACTGACTTTTAGAACCCTAGTCATCCCATCTTGGCCTTTAGAAAGTAGTGAGATAACCGACTTTGGTGAAGACTGAAGTTGGTTGATACTCGATACTACACTCATTGAGATCCTAAACTTGGAGGGTTTTGGTTGGCAAGTAAGTTGCCTACTGAACAACCACCTTTGTGAAGGATCAATGATTTTGAGATCCCTTAGAACCTGGTTACTTTTGTAGGACAGGATGAATCAACTAAACTTCAGGGGAGGGTACTTACCTTTAAACCTCATGCAAGCCTTCAAACCTAGGGCTATTGTGTGACTTGTTTGTGTGTGCCACATGTTTGTGATTGAGCATAACATCATAGCATCATCATGCATCATAAGCATAGCATTTTCACTAACCATTTCAAGGACCAAAGGATTTATCTTTGTTCTTTGTTGCAGGTCATGGCTTCTGCTCGTAGGAATACTATCCGGATCAACTTTGTAGGAATACCTCCTAAGCTTAAGGAATTGGTCTCTCAAGTTTCTGAAAACTCCCAGTTCATCAAGAGGCATGGTCACCTACTGGATCTAGTCACTTCAGGGTTCAATGAAGACATGATGAGTGTCCTGTTTCAGTTCTTTGACCCTAAACATCATTGCTTCACATTTCCCGACTATCAGCTGGTTCCTACAATGGAAGAGTTCTCCAAGCTTCTGGGTATACCTATTCTTGATCAGAAACCCTTCACAGGCTTGGAAAAAGAGCCTAAACCTGAAGTCATTGTTGTAGCCTTACATTTAAAGAAATCAGACATTGTCCTAGAAACAAGGAGTGGAGTTAAGGGTATTCTTGCTAAGGTATTGATGGAGAAAGCTCAAGTATTCCTGAAGGCTATGAGTTATGATGCTTTTGAGGAGATCTTAGCCCTATTGATTTATGGCTTAGTATTGTTCCCCAATCCAGACCAGTTCATAGACGTACACGCCATCAACATATTTCTGACTCGCAATCCAGTGCCTACATTACTTGGAAACATCTTACACTCTCTTCATACCCGTACTACGAAGGCACGAGGAACTCTGATGTGTTGCATACCTCTATTACCTAGGTGGTTTATTTCTCACCTTCCTCGATCAGTGATGAAGAATGAACAAGGGTTCAGGTGGTCCAAGAGGATTATGTCACTTTCTCATTCCGATATTCATTGGTGCTCTAGATCTATGGAGAATGTTACCATCATTGACCGTTGTGGGGAGTTCCCTAATGTGCCACTCCTTGGCATAAGAGGGGGCATTACCTACAACCCTTCTTTAGCTCTACGTCAGTTTGGTTACGCTCGGACTGATGGTCCTCATGACATGCTTATTCAGGGTATTGTGTTCGACTATGACAACGATCTTCAAGGTTACCGTCAAAGGTTCATACGAGCATGGGGTAAAGTGAACAAGGTTGACAGCAAGACTCTGGAACCCAAGTACACTATTCCTATGGAACCATATCTCAGATGGGTACGATCTCGTGCTCAGACTCTTATGATGCCATATCCTGCTATCCTGCCAGTTACCATGGAGCCTGTTGCTGAAGGAGATACTTCTTACATCATTCTTCATCCAGACATGCCCACTGACATGGAAGAGTTACAGAGGTCCTGGATCCAGTTGAAGGAGCAAAGAGATACTTTTGAGACTCATTACAAGGCAAGTCAGGAAAGAATCCTGGAGCTAACAAAACAACTTCACGAGGAGCGGAATCTCAACTCATACCTCGACACAAAGAGGAAACGTCCATGGGAGACTTAAAACCCCATTTTTTGTATTCATTTCATTTTTATTGTAAGCCCAAGGGGCAAACAAGTTTATTACTAATAAAAGTTTATTTTTGGTGGTTTAAACAAATTTAAATCCTACGGTCCTTGAAAACATTGCATAAGCATCTACATACCATATTATTGCATCACAGGTTTCTTATGAACAGGTATCTTATCTTCTCGCTGTTTATTTCAGCAGAAATGGCTCTTGAACAGACTGTCAAGATCACTTCCAAGGGTCCTATCAAAATTACTGCTGAAGGCCTGGTGAAGACTGTTGCTGAAGTTAGAGTGCCTCCCATGATTATTACCACTCCTGGCCCTATTCCTTATACTTCTGATAAAGCTATACCCTGGAATTACGGTTCTGATGTTTATATCCATGGTGTTAAGCAGGAACCTTTGACTGATACACCTGTTACTGATGATAACCTTGATGTTGATAATATTGCTGGATCTAGTAAGATCACCAGAAGTGGAAGAATTTTCTCTCCTCCAGCTACCTCAAAAAATACAGTTCTTCCAACTACTACCTCCACTTCTGAGCCAAGTACTGATGCTCGAGGCAAAGGTCCTGTGGTTGAACCTGTGCAAGCTGAAGCACCGACTGCTGAAAATCTCTCTAAACAGATGGAAGAAGTGCTGAAGATCATTCGTAAGAGTGATTATGATATTGTTGACCAGTTGGGGCATACTCCCTCCAAAATTTCCATGTTGTCTTTGTTGCTGTGTTCTGAGGCTCATGCTAAAGCCTTGATCAAATTCTTAAGGACTGCTCATGTACCAAATGAAATTTCTGTGGATCAATTTGAAAATTGTGTTGCACATCTGACTTATGATAATGGGTTAAGTTTTTCTGATGCTGACTTGACTCCTGCCAAAAGAAACCATAATAGAGCTTTACATATCTCCATTGAATGTAGGGGCACTACCTTGTCTCATGTGTTGATAGACAATGGCTCTTCATTGAATGTACTTCCCAAAGAGGTTCTGAACAAGCTCAGTCCTGAAGATGTTGTGTTAAGATCAAGTAATATAGTGGTGAGAGCCTTTGATGGTTCAAGAAGAGTGGTGCATGGAGAAATAGATCTCCCGATCAAAGTAGGCTCTCAAGTCTTCGATTCTACCTTCTATGTAATGGATATTCGTCCTGCGTACTCTTGTTTGCTTGGGCGCCCCTGGATCCACGGGGCAGGTGCTATGACCTCCACTCTACATCAGAAGTTGAGATATCCAGTGAAGGGAAAGATCGTAACTGTTTATGGAGAGGAAGAATATATGGTCAGTCATGTGAATACATTTAAGTATGTTGAAGTGGAAAGTGAATATGTTGAGACTCCTTGCCAGACATTTGAAGTAGTTCCTTGGGTCGTTCCCGCTACTGAAGCTCCTCCTGTGGTTAAAAGAGTTCCTGTGGTTACCAGAGTACCTCCTACAATGGCTTCCCTCAAAGATGCTAGAGCTGTGGTTGAAGAAGGTGGTTGCACTATTTGGGGTCAGCTTCCCGACATTCCTTACAAGTCTGACAAGTTTGGTTTAGGTTTCACTGCAGAGTCCCAGAAGGCTGTTCGTCGTGCTCGTGCTGTTCGTATCACCAATCCAAGGAACATGAAAGATCAAATCAATGATGTGGGTGACTATAATGAAGACTACAATCTGGATAACTGGATTTTTCCTACTGTGGGTGATGGGCTCAACAATTGGAAGACTGAAGACGTTATTCCTATCTCCTTTAGTCAGGAGTAAATACTATTACTGTGTTGTTATTTTTAAGTTTGAACAATTAAACTTTTAAGCCTTGTGCCTTACCCGGGGCACAATGGTATGCTTGTTTCGGGATGTCATTTCATTTGCATACCTCATTCAATAAAAATCAATGGACGTTTCGTTTTCGCAAATATTGGGCTCTTTGTTTTTCTTTTATTTTATTTTCATCAGCTATGTGTTCTTACACACACCCACATCACTAAAATGCAGATCCTCATCCACTCTGGATCCTGTTGATAACAGTTCTACTATTGCCAATTATAATTTCGAGAATTCGATCTATCAAGCTGAAGATGGAAAGGATGAAGATTGTGAAGTACCTGTAGAGCTTGCTAGGTTATTACAACAAGAAGAGAAAGCTATACAGCCACATGAAGAGCCAATCGAAGTTGTAAATCTGGGTACTGAAGTAGACAAGAAAGAAGTCAAAATAGGAGTAGGCTTGGAAAACAGTGTCAAAGAAAGATTGAGTCGGATGTTACGTGACTATGTAGAGGTTTTCGCTGGAAAAATCAAGAGATGATATGGAATGATGAATGTCAAGAAGCTTTTGACAAAATCAAGAAGTATCTCCAAGAACCTATAAATCTGATGCCACTAGTTGAAGGAAGACCTCTAATCATGTATTTGACCGTGTTAGAAAATTCAATAAGGTGTGTGTTGGGGCAACATGACGAGTCTGGTCGAAAAGAGCATGCAATATACTACCTTAGCAAAAGGTACCGACTGTGAAACAAGATACTCCCAGCTCGAGAAAGCTTGCTATGCTTTGGCTTAGGCTGCTCGCCGACTAAGACAGTATATGTTGAATCATACCACTTTATTGATTTCTAAGATGGATCTTATCAAATATACATCTGAGAAACCTGCTCTCTCTGGAAGAACAACAAGATGATTGCTGAACTCTGCACGCAGTTCAAAATAAAACACCATAACTCTTCTCCGTACCGGCCAAAGATGAATGGCGCCGTGGAGGCTGCTAATAAGAATATTAAGAAGATCATACAAAAGATGACAGTAACATACAAAGACTGGCATGAGATGTTACCCTTTGCTCTTCATGATTATCGCACTTCAGTGCGCACTTTGACAGGGGCAACTCCTTTCTCTTTGGTCTACGGAATGGAAGCCGTCTTACCAGTGGAAGTTCAGATTCCCTCTCTAAGAATCATGAAAGAGGCAGGTTTAGACGAGGATGAATGGATTCAGACTCGACTCGACCAGATAAATTTGATTGATGAGAAGAGGTTGGCAGCTGTTTGTCATGGTCAGATGTACCAGAAACGGATGATCAAAGCTTTCAATAAGAAGGTTAAGCCAAAGGTATATCAGGCTGGTGACTTGGTAATCAAGCGTATCATACTACCACAGGGTGATCCTAGGGGCAAGTGGACTCCTACATATGAAGGACCATTTATGGTCAAAAGAGTATTTTCATGAGGTGCCATGATGCTTACTACTATGGAGGGTGAAGACTTTCCACAGCCTGTAAACGCAGACATAGTTAAAAAATACTACGCATAAAAAGAGACCCGCTAGGTTGACTGGCCTAGGCAAAAATAAGGGCATCCCGGCAAACCAAAAGGGTTCGGGAAAAAATTAGGGATATATATAAAAAAAATGTACACCCGGCAAGTCGAAAACCTGACAAGGCGGCTTGGGCAAAAAAGGGTATCCCGGTGGATTGAAAACCTGAAAGGGCAATCCAGGCAAAAGTTAGGGATTAAAGCGTATGACTATGTCTCGTTTGGATCACTCATGTAACTTCAACTGATGGTGCTACCTAAATCAAGTTCAAACAGATAAAGATCAATCCAATTGTTTCTGTCTCAACAGCAGAAGATGAGATATTTGAAGATAATGGCAATAGTAGAATTGAAACTCAATAGGATCATTTTTCACATAGCTGTTTTCTTTGTTTTATAAAAAATTTACGACGAATTCCTCTTACTAGGATTTCTGTCTCCTTGTACAAGCTTGCCTATGTATAGGTCACTTTGTGATATAAATAAAATTTCATCTTTGAATCCAGATTTACTTTTACTCTATTTACATAAGCGAAAACGTCCATTGGTTGTGTTTGAATGTATGTATGCTTTTGAATACGATTGATGTCTACCAGAAATGCATAAAATGCAGTAATAGTATTTACTAAGGACGAACGAGGGTAGTAGTTCAACGAAGCTTCGCCGGTTCATCCGCACTACAAATCCCCAGTAGAGCAAATCTATCTTTATAGATGCTTCGAATTACGTCTCCCCTTGAATTTATGTCCATCTCTTTTATCCTCAGTCGGGATACTCAGGAACTTATTCCTTCAATAGAAGTACGACGAACGAATACGGGAAGTGACAAATACTATACTATCAAACAAGACGGGAACGAGTTCCTCATATTCTTCAGCAACGAATCGGGATTTATTTTCCCTAGCCAGCAGTTGTTATACAAAGATATCCGGACGCTTCAGGCCGCATGATTCATACATACATCATTTACATCATACCATAGCATATCCATAAGTGCATAATACATTTACTTAGATGCACCATGCCATGCATGCATACATATTGCATAAACTAACCTTTTCCTTGCAGGATGGTTATATACAGATAAAATACTATCAACAATTCACAACAGGTCAGAAACGATCTATACGAAGATCTAGTGCTGATACTTAATCATTACTCAAGGTGTCCTTGGATAGTAGGCAAACGGTCTATACGAAGATCTATTCCCTAGTCCAGGATGTTTTCAGGAGAGTTAATCCTGATACTCTTTTGTCCTCGGATAGTAGGCAAATGGTCTATACGAAGATCTATTCCCTAGTCCATGATATTTTCAGGAGATTTCATCCTGATATTCTTTTGTTCTTGGATAGTAGGCAAACGGTCTATACGAAGATCTATTCCCTAATCCAGGATATTTCCAGAAGAGACAATCATCACGAAGATTTATTTCTACTGGTCTATTCAACAATTCAAAACAGTTCAGAGACGATCTATACGAAGGTCTAGTGCTGATACTTAATTCAGAAAGAAATCGCCACGAAGATTTGGTTCTGACACTTAAATTAAAAGTATGTTCTTAGATACGATTCAGAGACGGCCTATACGAAGACCTAGCACTGATATCCAGTATCAACATCAAGATATTATCACCTCCCGATATTATGGATGGCATCTATAAGCCCATCTCCAGTTCTTCCAAGTGGCATCTTCAAGCCCACTTAAGCATATACAACCAGTCATCAGTGTTACTTTACGCACCGGCGAGTGCAAATTTTTGGGCTTTTGTGTTCAATCCCCTTCAACCTTCCAAGTCACGAATGGCACACAGGCCAATCTAACTCCTCAGGTTTCAGAAAATTGAACAGGGGCAGCTGTTGCACCCCAAAATTTGCCCTTTATTTTTAACTCTAACCAATTTTTTGTTTCACATTCATTTGCATCATCTTCATAGCATAACATTTTTTTCTGTCTTAATATTAGCCGGAATAATTTCTCGGAATTTACAAACAGACTGGTCAAATTAACTTTTTAACTGTGCCTAAAATTAGTCAACGAAAAAATGTCAAGTTTAAGTTTGCAAATGTCGGTAACATTAATCTGCGATTCACGTGGTTTAATTTGACATGCTAAAAATATTTTTACGACTATTTTTGGTCATATGTTGATCAGTCTGAGCAATTTAATCGGTCATAATTTTTATTTCAAAATCCGACCAAACGCTGTATTTTTCCGAGTCATTTATTTCGCGCTGATTATTTTAACGTGTTAATTTTATTTTTCCGAGCATTTTGGTGCCCGACTTTTATTTTTTTGAGTCTATTTATTTTTATATTGGGTCTAGAATAAATAAATAGGTTAATTAGTTTTTATTTTAATTTTAACTATTTTAATTATTTAACTTTATTCAGTTTTTAATTATTTAACTTTATTCAGTTTTAACTATTATAATATTTTTTTTGAGTCTATTTATTTTTATATTGGGTCTAGAATAAATAAATAAGTTAATTAGTTTTTATTTTAATTTTAACTATTTTAATTATTTAACTTTATTCAGTTTTTAATTTAATATTGGGTTTCAAAATAAACTTAGGCCCATTATCATTAACCTAATTTGTTCCTATATATATTAACTAGCATGACTGATAGAGGGAGGCCGGAAAGACAGAACAAAAAAAGAGAAACTGAGAGTAGCTGATCTATACTATCGTACACACAGTTTGGTAATAGTTTATATATATATATTTCTATTTTATGTTATAATTTGATTATGTTTTCGGATCGGATCGTGTCAATACGCCGTTTTCACATATACGTGTATGAGGCGTGACATTTGTGTTATCCGATCCAGTTGCGATGATCGCAATTTTGCGCTAGCAACGCCGTTGTTTTTTTAATTCATATTTTTTTTTATATATACATATATTTAGATCTGCGCATTTTTCATAACTAATTACCCTGATTTTTCCTAAACCCTGACAATTTCGCCACAAACTCTAAATTTCAAACCTAAAACTTTAACCGTGTTGTTTCCTCTAAACCATAAACCTTTTCTTAAACCTTAACAAACCTTATTATTATTTCCTATTTTCGCTCATATTTATGTTATTCATACACTGTAAGTGCTTCGCCCTTGTAATATTTTAAGTTTTAACTTGTAATATTTTCAGTTTTACTTTTCGCCATCTTTATTATGTAACTGCACCAAAGCGTTGTAATAATTAGGATTTTATTTTCTGCCATTGATTTTCTGCCATTTTATTTTTCTGCCATTTATTTTTCTGCCATTTATTTTTCTGCCATTTAAATTCCTGCCATTGATCCTATATTAACTGCGTGGTTTAGTAATGTAGGGCGTGAAAACCTACTAAATTAATTATTTAATATTTTTCTATAACCTTTATATTTTTTGTAAATAAATAATAAATACTAACTATTTTAATAACTTTTTTTTTATTACTTACTTATAATAATAAATCCTTATATATTTTGTAAATAAAATCTAATTGACCATTTTTCTAATTGAATAATAATAATAAACCTATTAATCTAATAATTTGATATTTTCTATAATCTTTCTTTATTTTGTAAATAACAAACTTAATATTTTTCATATAACTCTTTTATTTTATAATTTGTACATTAATATATTTTAAATTCTTTTATTATTACTAATTTATTTTAAACTCATATTTTTCTAATAACTTCTAAAAAAATCTAACTTGTTTAACCTGAAATAATTTCTTTTAAAATTCTAACCTTTTCATTATCACTTTATTATTATTGTTATCTTATTATTGCTTTATTACCATTGCTTATTTATTATTTTATTATTATTTGCTTTTATCTATTCTATTTTTGCTTCATTATTTTCCTTATTTTAATTTTGTTTTATTTATAATATTAGGAACAAATGTATAGGTTGTAAATTTATTCTTTCTCGCCTGATTATTATGTATCTGTCCCATAGTCATGTAATAGTTTAGGAATTTATTTTTCTTGCTTTTATTTTTGTAAATATTTATTGCGTGGTTAGTAATTTAGGGAGTGCAAAAAACTAACTGTAAATAATTGAACTTAGAAAATTAAATTCAAGACAAATATCTGAAAAGTAACACTCACACACGTAAGTCGATCTTTGATCGCCATCTGTACTTCCTAGGGTATTCCTCTTGGTTGCCTTCTTTAAATGGTCAAGTCCCTCGAAAATAGGGGTGTCTTAAGCAAAGTCCCTTCAAACAGAAAAATCATCAAGTCCCTATAAACTTAAAAGATCAAGTCCCTACGAGGTTGCCTACGATATAATGATCTTGTCCCTTCGGTAAATATGATGATAGTCCCTACGAGTTGCTAAAGGCACCCCTTATGTTGCCTTCATTGACCATACGATGACCCTACGCCCGTCCCTTAAACACATCCAAGGTAATTGTAACACCTCAAAATTTGCCCTCCTTTCTTGGGACTAGCATTATCATTGTACATATCATTTTAGGTCATTAGGCATTGCATATCATGTGGTTACATTGTGCAAGCTATCTTCCCAAGTCTTGGTCAGAGGATGAGGAAGTCAAAGTGCAGCCTAGGGTTTATTGACTGATCATGGGCCATCTGAGGATTGGACTGTGAATTAGGGTTTCATGATTCTCAATGGATAGTGGTCTTCATCTTGATTGCAATGATACATCATCATCATCATGGTTGGTTATCATCAAGTGTTGAAGCAGGATTTCTTGAGATTAGGGTTTTGACCACTGGTCAACCCTAATCAGTTGCATTGGGCCAATCAGGGATGGATCAGGAGATGGGGTCTATGATGGATATGGGGTTCATTCTATGATTATTTTGAGCTTATTGAGGCTAGGGTTTCACCCTTGAGCCATTTCAGTTGAAGATTGGGGCTCAGATTGATCTATGCTATGCCAAATTCATCTATCAGATGAAAAAGTCAACTGTGGTCAACTGTACATGATTTGATGGATTTGGAGGTGGAAATGAGTTGGATACACTTCATTCATGTTGGAACAAGTGTTATATGACATCTCAAAGCTTAAAAATGAAGAAAATCAAGTCAGGACAAGAACTGCCAAAAATAGAAAGTGACTTGTAATTGAAGTTTCCAAAAATGGAAAGTTTTGGACCTCAAAGCCACGTGTCTAAGGAAGCTTCAAATGAAAAATTGTTCAACATGAAAGTTGTAGATCTTGTTCTCACCTTTCCAAAAAGTCCAAGAACTTGAAAATCCCATGTATGGTTGGAAAATTATGGCTCAGTGAAATTCAAAAATGACCCATAATCAGGAGAGCATAACTTCCACATGGTTTGTCCAAATTGCAAGTTCTTTATATGCACAAACTCCATTTTACATGTACTTTCATGGTGCATAATTGGATTTTTCCAAAAGTGGTCAATGCAAAAAGTCAAATTTCAACTGGACAGTTAAATGAACCAGGGGCAAAATTGTCCAACTTGTGAAATAATTGGAATTTTTGGATGGGGATTTTTGCAACACTTCACAATTGGCATTTGAAACTTGTTGGAATCATCATTACATGCCTAGGCCTTTTGGTTTGGAATTTGACTTGTAAAATGAAATTGCAAAAATGGACACATAACCATTCACATGTGATTTTCTAAAATACACATCCAATGAGAGTGAAACAAGTTGCAATAGCTCATGACAGGTATTTGGAAGTTGTATGAGTTGTCCATGAGGTGGCAATGAGCTGGCATGGGAAATTCCAATTTTGCCCTTACTTGAAATTAACCATTTTCACTAATCAAATGCATTTGGTTAATTAACATGTTTAAGCTTGGATTAAGGTGGCATATATTCTTAATCACATTATAATCATAACAGAAACTCACACATTCCAAAACCAGATCTGAAAACTCTCCAATTCTCTCAATTCCCTCAAGAACACAAAACCTTCAAATCCAAAGAACTTCATCAATTCTTGATCAATTCTCGAATTTCTTTTTGTGCTGATCTCTATTCATCTTCTACCTCAACTGTTTTGGAGAAAGAGCATCAAAATCCTCATAATTCGCAGCTGTCCAAAAGTGCATCATCAATGGCAAATCGATTTTTCATGCACTAGAAGTGAAACCAGTTGGATCTAAGCTTTGCATCTCACTTCCACAAGCTCGTGTTACAACTGTTTGAAGCTAACACACGCAGAGCTCATCAATCCAACACTGCCATTGCCAGGTTTTGCATTTTTCGAATCTCTAGATATGCTTAATGTTTATATGCGTTTGAAAGTTCATGCTACGTAGAGTTTAGTGATATGATTGGTTTGTGAAATGATGAACTGTAGCGTGCGAAATCTGGATTTGAAATTATGAACCAAAACCCTAACCTCATCGATTTGGAAAATAGAGGAATATTTAGGTTAAAATAGGTTGATATTCGGATTGTGTGTTCTTAGACGAGTTCAACGGTTATCCATTTGTTCATTTTTGTTAAGATTGATGGATCATGTGTTCTTCGTGTGCCTGGGTTAGAGAAGACGAAATTCTGGGAAATTTGAGTGTTAGATCTTTAGTTTCATTTGAAAATTCAAATTTGGCGTTTCCCTCCCCCGCGCCAATTAATTACCAGAATGCCATTACTAATTCATTTTAATTAATTTAATTGTTAAAAAATTCATAACACCTTAGAAAATTCACCAAAAATCATAGAAAATTCAGAAAAATATGAGAATTGTTTCTTTGACTTCCTTGTTGACTGTAGATGTTTTTTGACCTATTGGTTGAAGTTGTGCATGGTAGAAATTGTGTTTGACCTAGGGATGTTTCACATGTGCTACATTTTGATACATTCTACCATTTTGATTGTGAAATTATCATAGTTGCAAATGAATTCTTGAAAAATTTTGTGATGATTGTTGACTGGCTGATGTTTATTTCCATGTAAATTTCATGAATTTTTGATACCTGGTCATTGAGATACGAATTTTTGAACTTAGGTGTGACAATGTGTGTCACACCTCATTATGTCAACTTGATGGATTTATTTGAGTGACCTATACTTGTTGAAATAATGTGAAATTTTGCATGATGGTTGATTAACATGTTAAGAGGTTATGTGAATTTTTGTGGAATTTTATGTAGCATTTTCAAATTGATTGCTGTTTTTCATCTCTGTTAGCCAATTATGCAAGTTCATGTGACACATGTTTGAATATTTGATGTGAAATGCTCATATGGTATTGAATGATCATGAAATTTGATATGCTTGTAATAGACACATGATAGGACATCCCTGTTTTGGTCTCACTCATTTCTTTACTGTTTTCATTGAGTTATGAATTTTTGAAGTGGAAGCATGTGTTGATGTTGTGATTTGGAGCATATAATTGTGTCTGTTTTTGTTGATTTTCATTGACATAGTTACCTTGGTCCAATTAGGCTAAAATTTGACATGCTAGACCTTGAGTATCCCCTGTTTAGGTGTAAATTATTTGAGAATTTTTGGATTTGTTTTGATATGGAATTGGATGCAATAGTTCTGTTTGGATGTTTTGTGTTCCTTTTGACCTAAGTTGGATTGTTTTGTACATGAAATAAATATAATGAATGATATGGACATGGGATTAATTGTGTTGGCTTTTGTTTGACATTAATTTGACTTTGGTTAGAGATACCTTGCTGTTTAGGAATTTTTCTTGCTTTTGGACCCTAGGCTTGGCCTAGTGGTCTAGTTGCTAATATTTGCTTGATTTTTCAGGATGAATAGCATAAGGCTCATGGAGAATGATCCAAGTTGATTGAAATGATGTTGTTTGATGTTTGTACACTAACATAACATTGTTTTGTAGGTTGTGAAGCTTGGGCTTGAGCTCATAGCTTGCCTTTGTGTGCCTTGGCTTGCATAGTTTGACTGATTAACTTGTTGTTTTCTGATTGGTTGTCTGAGTTATTAACTGGTTAGCTTTTGTACAGGTACCTTTAGTCGCTCTAGTTCTTTTAAGAACTTGCTTGGTAGCCGCTGCTCGGTTGTGTAAACCGCTTGAGGTAGGTCCTCTTGACTTCATGTAGTCTGGGAGACCCGGCTGTTACCGGGCCGGGCAAATGTCTGAAGTCCTCCTTAAGAGGCAATGATTGTGGTTGTTTATTTTTTGTGCCAAGCAGGTGAAAGTCCTTTAAATAAGGCAATTGGTGGAAGTTAGGGATAAGCAATTTGTCCCCCACTATTCTGTGAGTCTTCTCCTTGCTCCCATTACATGGTTGTAGCATTGAGATTACAAGCCCAAGATCCGTGCAGTGCACATTGTGTCAGAGTCTCTGAGTATAGAAGGGTTCCCCCATTCTGGACCCATGCTCATTTGTCAGAAGCTCTCCCTGGTTAGGGATAAGAGCTGTGAGGTCTCATCCTCACTTTATCCTTTCATCTGCTTCACCTTAGCCTCGTAATGGCAAGGTTAAGAGCAAACCCAGCCCGTACAGACGACTCGCTTCGGCAGTCAAACCTATTGATTGAGCCCCCTTGTTTGGCTATAGTGCGTGCTATGTGGATATCTGATTGACATGCTTGTTTGAGATGCTTGTTCTCATTTGATGTATGCTTATATTCTGTATGCTTGTGTGCTTGCTTCTTTCCTGGTTAGGATAGGCTTGCTTATGCAAGTAGGATAGAAACCTGAACTTAGGGCGACTTTGCATGACAACATCTAGGCTCGAGTCGTAGTCTCCCTAGTGTCGTGTCTTCCCCTGGTTTCTGGTTAGGAGAGTTTCTCCCTTTCAGGGGAACTACATCGCCCTGATCCTCGTTCCAGACGAGGTATGTAGGCAGGTGGTCGTGCGAGACCACTCCGGGCAACCTTTTTCTTTTTGTGTGTGTTTACTTGTTATCTGACTGTGTGTTTGGTTCGGATGCCGACGTAAGTCCAGTGATTGGCTGTCGGGCTCCACGTTTGCCGTTTTGAGTGTGTTTTGGTTCGGATGCCGACGTAATTCCATCCAGTGGTTGTCGGGCTCCATGTTTGCCACCCTTGCTTGTTTGTATGTTTTGTGTTGTTTGGCGTGCGTAAGCCGAACTACAGTGGCTCTGATTCTTGTTTCAGACAAGATATGTAGGCATAAGGTGCGATACCTTATCGAGCCCGTTTCTCCTAACCCCACCTGCGTTCCCTTATGTGTGTGTGATGTTTTAGCAACCTTTTCCTTCTTAGAACGTGGATCCCGTCGAGTACGACGGACGTGAGGGGTGCTAATACCTTCCCCTTGCGTAACCGACTCCCTTACCCTTTCTCTTTGGTCGCAAGACCATTTCCTTTCCAGGTTTCTCTGAGCGTTTCCTTTCCCTATCTTGGGATAAATAACGCGCAGTGGCGGCTCTGTGTGTTTTTATTTTTAGCTCGCCGGTTGATTTTTCGCAGGATGCGACAGCTGGCGACTCTGCTGGGGACTGAGGAGATGTAGACCTATGCTGGTCCATCGTCCCTGAGCGAGTCCTTCCTAGCGTTCTAGGATAGTTTAGGTTGCTTGTTTTGTATTATTTATTACATTTATTATTCTAACCACTGTGTATATATTTGCATTAATGTCTGCATGCATCATACTATCATGTTGTTGTCGTCCTCTGTGCAGGTGGTTTCTCTGTTTGGGGTGGGTGTTCTGAGTGGGGCTAAAACCCAGGCCCGACTATACACCTAGGACTAGTGTGGTCTCATGTTCCTCATTTGCTGGATCAGCATATTGTTGCAACGTGACATACCACAAGCCAGACGAGGTTCATTTGATAGTGCTTTCCTCTGTGGGGTACTCCACTTTGGTTGAGTTACTTCATCTGAACTATTGACTCTGGTGACCGATCATTTCCCGGATCTTTGGTTTAGACGATCTCAGGAGAGCTGCAATGGCACACCCGAAAGGGCAAACCCATTGAGTATCTCTGCCCGATTGTCGAGACTATTGTCCGCCTTAGGATGACCTGTTTAGAATTTACCTTTGAGGGGAGGGTGATTCTTTCAGATGCATGTTCAGATGGTGACTTTGATGGTGACTAATTGTTCTGTGGATCAGAGTCCTACTTATAAGTCGGATTTATGGCCGTTTATTTCTGATACGCCGGAGTGCTGTCCGTGATTTATCAGTGGGGATCCGTTTATTTCAGGATTCCCCGGGCCGATTTTATCAGTGGGGATCCGTTTATTTCAGGATTCACCGGGCCGATTCAGATGTTGTGGGTATCTGCTCAGAGTTTTGTCTGGTGATGATGATGATGTATCTGTCTTCCGTTTATTTCGGAACCCTTGGATCGGATGGGTGATTGTACATTCCTCAGATGGTTATGATGAGTTCAGAGACCAGGTTTCAGTACAGATGATCAGATGGCTTGGAGGATGGCAACGCATTGCATTCATTCATCAGCATCATTACATTTTGCATTTACCTGCATCTAACACATGTTTATCCATATGCAGGGACATTTTTGATCGAGACCCTGGTTGAGAGACTTTCTGCTAGAGATGAGAACCGGTTTGAAGCATGATGTTGTCTACAGTTTCTTCAACCCAGAGATTGATGAGTTGAGAGATATGATTGCATTGATTACACCTGACCATGTGGGGATGTTCAGAGAGTCATACGGTAGTATCCTGAAGATGGTTTTCAGACTCACTGACAGTGACAGAAGCGCCATTCATACTCTTCTCCAGTTCTATGACCCGGGGCTGAGGTGCTTTGTATTTCCGGACTATTTGTTGGGACCTCTGATGGAGGACTATGCTAGCATCCTGGGTGTTCAGATCCGCGATCAGATTCCTTTTTGTGCTATTAGGAGAGAGCCTGACGTCCTTGGGATTTCCCGTGCTCTTTATTTGAGTCCGGAAATAGTCAAGGAGGGTTTGAAGGAGAAAGGAAAGTTACCAGGTTTTCACTTGAGTTTCTTGGAAGCTAAGGCCAAGGAACACGCTGCTGTGGGTGATTGGAAGACGGTTTGTGCTTTGATTGCTGCGGGCATTTATGGGGTTATCCTGTTTCCTAATCAGAAGAGCTTTGTGGACCATAATGCCATCAGATTGTTCATGCAGAGAAACCCTATTCCTACTCTGATCGGAGATGTTTATTACTCGGTTCATAACAGGAATGAGAAGCGGCGTGGTGGTTTGATCCGGTGCTGTGCTCAGTTACTCTTCAGGTGGTTTATGGGGTATTTGCCTTCCAGAGGTGCTTTTGCTCATCTTGATCCTTCGGTCAAGTGGTCCTTCAGGTTGATGGGGTTGCGGGCTGAGGACATAGCGTGGACTCATAATGGTTTGGCTGGACGGAATTTTATATATAGCTGCGGGGATTTTCCCAATGTGCCTCTCATAGGAGTTCAGGGTTGCATTAATTACAACCCAACGCTTCTTAGGAGACAGATGGGATTTGCTATGGAGGTTCCTCCCCTTGAGTGTGAGACTCAGGAGTCCTTTTACTTCCCGATTGAGGGCAATCAGGCCAAGTTGATGCAGGTGTCCGGGGCATGGCGCAACATTCAGAAGAAGGGTAAGGTTCCATTTGGTAAGGTCAACTGTCAGTATTTTCCTCTATTCGAAGATTGGTTGCGGAAGAGGATCGAAGCCACATTTCTACCATTTCCTGGGGGTGATCATGTGTGTCCTATGATTGAGGGTCCAAGTTCTTCTGTCGGCATGGAGGAATTCCTTGAGATGAAGAGGGCCAGAGATCAATTACTTGCAGAGAAAGCTGAATTGGAAAGAAGTGTTGCTCGGTTTCAGGCAGCTAATCAGGAGATCAAAGTAAAGATGGAGGATCAAGACAAGCGACATGCCTTGGAAGCCAAACGCTTTGAGATGGATACAGCCTACTATGGGAAGATCAGCCAAGCTTTAGCATCATCCAACCGGGAGCACGACATCACTAAGGATAAGCTGTTCAGAGCATCGAAAGTCATTGAAGATGAGAAGAGAAGGCAAATACTTGTCAGAGATCAGAGGGACGACAGAGTCCGAGTCCTCATTGCTGAGTGGGAGACCAAGCTGAAGGTCAAGGAAGCAGAGAATCTGAAGATCACCGCTGAGAGAGATCATTACAGGGCAGAGAGAGACCACTACTTCAGGCAGATGAAGATTCATCAGAAGGAAGTGGGGAGACTACAACAGGAGAATACCGAGCTCAGGTTCGCCGCAGAGTTCGCGAGGATGGAAGATGAGATAGGGCCATCTGTGGGACCCTCATCGAGCTAGATCTTTCATTTGTGTTGGATTACCGTCAGGCTTGTTGACGGAATTCACTTGTTTGTAGTTCTTTCCTATTCTGGAGGATTGTATTTGACTTTATTTGACTTGATGTATGACTATGGCACTGATTGTGCACTCTTTGGTTATGTAATGGTGGTTTTTCATTCAGTGATTGGTTTTCAAGCTTTATTTGCTTTGCTGTATGCACTCACACGAGCACACACATGGTTGGGGGTATCATGCTAAATCGTATATCTCTGATCTGCACGATGAATCAAATGCTGAATGACTGAATATTGATGCCGGATTATTATCTGTCTCAATGATGCCAGGATCGAGAGACAAAGTGTCCTTCATATGGATAGACACTGCATTCATGCATTGATCATAATAACTGTGTTTTATTTTGCAGGTGTTTGTTACTAACGTGCTCGATTGTTACAGGAATCATTGCTCGCGCTCGAAGAACCGTACCTTTGCACTCAACACGCCCTCACAGATATTACACCAGAAGAAATACTCCCAGACTCATGGAGCTTCCCAGTGCAGATATGCTTGAGCTAAAGGATAAAATGAATGAGCTGATCAACATAATGCAAGGCTTCGCAGTTGGTCAGAAGGCTCTGGCAGATAAAGTTGAGAAGCTCGAGCGGGCTTCTGCAGCAAACAGTGGGGTAAACCTGGATGGAGTCTCCAACCAGGGGCAAGGATCCCGAGACGGTGGAAAGAGGACGACTGTGGGTCTCGTGAACAATGCTGGTGGTCTTGGTGGTGCTGGTGGCCAACCGGGTCGGAATATGAAAGATAATTTTGTGCCTCCGTTTTATGGGTTCGACGAAGATCAGGAGGAAGACAGGGAGGCTGACCAGTTCTCGATGCAGAACGAGCCGTTTGTGCCGTATAATGCTCCACCTCAGAATAAGGAGATTCAGCTGCTGGCTGAGAAAATTAAGGTGCTCGAGAGTTATGCCACTCCCGGAGTGGTGAATATGTCTAACATGGGGCTGGTAGAGGGGATCGTTATTCCGCAGAAATTCAAGGCCCCTGCTTTTGACCGATACAACGGGAGTTCTTGCCCAGAGACTCACCTTCAAGCATTCGTCCGCAAGATCTCTGCGTATACGACGGACCAGAAATTGTGGATGTATTTTTTCCAGGACAGCCTGTCTGGAGGCTCCCTGGAGTGGTACACTAAGTTGAAATCGTCTGATATAAAGAGTTGGCAGGATCTTGGGGACGCTTTCTTCAAGCAGTACCAGTTCAATGCTGATATGGCCCCGAGTCGTACCCAGCTGCAGGGTATGTCTCAGAAGAACAATGAGGGGTTTAAAGAGTATGCTCAAAGATGGAGAGAACTGGCTGCGAGGGTGCAACCTCCTCTGGTGGATCGTGAAATGTCTGACTTGTTTATGGGGACCCTGCAGGGGCCGTTTGCGGAAATGATGGTGGGTTGTCCTGTCACCAATTTCTCCAATATTGTGGTAGCTGGGGAGCGGATAGAAAGTTGGTTGAAGTTGGGTAAAATTCAGAGTAATGCATCTTCTTCTTCTTCAGGGTCGAAAAAACCGTTTGGTAATGGTGGGCAGAGGAAGAAGGAAGGAGACACCAGTGCCGTTTATACTCAGCGTGGACCCAGTAGGGACCGTTATTTCCAGCACACTGCTGCAGTAACAATCCCTGCTGAGACTCAACCTGCACAGCAACAACAGCAGCAACAGCAACAGAGACAACAACCCTTTCAGCAGAGACATCAAAGGGCTGGTTATCAAGTTCGGCGCAGAGCACAGGACAGACAATTTGATAGGCCTCCGGTGACCTATGACTTCTTGTTCAAGAAGCTGCAGGATTTGGGCCTAGTGCAAACCAGAACTCTGGCACCTTTGAGACCTGATCAAAGGCCAGCCAGCTATGACGAGAACGCCAAATGTGAATTCCACTCAGGTGCGCCTGGGCATAATATTGAGAACTGTAAAGCTTTTAAGCACACAGTTCAAGATTTAGTGGATTCAAAGGCAATCAATTTTGCTCCATCTCCCAATGTCAATGCGAATCCCATGCCTGCGCATGGTCAGAGGGGAGTAAATGTCATTTCTGCGGAGAATCGAGTTGGGTTGTCTGATGTGAGTCAGCTGAATACGCCTCTGGCTGAGGTCAAGAGGCAGTTGTTGAAAAATGGGGTCTATCCGGGCTGCGGCCGTGAGTGTGCTGAGTGCACTGTTTCTGTGAATGGTTGTGAGCTTCTGCGGAAGTGTGTCCAGGGTCTGATGGACAGTGGTGATATCCTGATTGAGAGGGCTGACAAAGAAGGAAAGGAGGAGGTCTCCACCATAACGATTTATTACGACCCGGTGGATTTGTCAAACCTTAGCGAAGAGGCTCCAGTTACCATTACGGTACCTGGGCCAATTCCCTACGACAAAGATGATGCCGTGCCGTGGCATTATGGTGGGGAGGTGTTTTGTAATGGTGAGAAGGTTGAAGAGCAATCTGCAAGTGAAACCACCGTGCTAAAGGTGGATAATGCCGGTCCCAGCGGTTTCACTCGCAGTGGTAGGCTATTTGCTCCTGATGCGTTGAGGAGAGGGGAGGAAGAAAAAGATAAAAAAAGAAAAGGCCGAGGCTTTAGCCAGGGCAAAGGGAAAAGCTGTGGTGGATAATGGTGGTACTCCTGTGATGACACCGGCGCCTGCGGGGTCGGATAATAAATTTGATGATGAGGCTGAAGAGTTCTTAAGGATCATCAAAAAGTCGGAGTATAAACTGGTGGATCACTTGCAGCAAACTCCTTCCAAGATCTCAATTCTTTCTTTGTTGCTGAGCTCAGAGGGGCATAGGGAGGCCTTATTGAAAATTTTGAAGAAGGCTTATGTTCCTCAGGAGATCACCATCAATCAGCTGGAGACGGTCGTATCCAATGTGCACGCTAGCCATGGGTTGGGCTTTACGGATATGGACCTGACAGTGGATGGCAGAAACCACAATAGGGCGCTACACATTGCGATGGAATGCAAAGGAGCCGTGCTTTCGCATGTGCTGGTTGATACCGGCTCCTCATTGAATGTGTTGCCAAAGAAAGCCTTGGCAAAGCTCAACTGTGATGGGCTGATTTTGACCCCGACTGATTTGATTGTGCGGGCATTTGATGGGTCAAAACGAGCCGTATTTGGGGAAGTTGAATTGCCGGTGAAGATTGGACCTGAGGTGTTCAAGTCGACTTTCTATGTCATGGACATTCAGCCGGCATACAGTTGCCTGTTGGGTCGCCCATGGATCCACGCTGCGGGAGCAGTCACATCGACTTTGCACCAGAAGTTAAAGTATATCTGGGAGGGCCAAGTCGTTACTGTCTGTGGGGAAGAGGACATATTTGTCAGCCACCTGTCTTCATTCAAGTACGTGGAGATGGATGGTGAAATCTGGGAAACGCCGAGTCAGGCTTTCGAAACCGTCAGGGTGGAGAATGCTCTGTTCGCAAAACAAGAAGAAGAGAAACCATCCATCGCTTCCTACAAACAGGCTGCTGAGGTGGTTAAGAATGGAGAGGCTCCTGGTTGGGGCAAAATGATGGAGGTCCCCGAGAAGAAGGATCGCTTTGGGGTTGGATATCAACCTGGCAGAGGCTCAGGGCAAGGAAGAGGACGTCGTACGTCAGTAACCTTCACAAGCGCCGGAATGCTGGATCCGGATCACATCTGCATGCTGGGTGAAGACGCTGATAGTGACTGCGACATTGACCAATGGATAAAGCCGTGCGTACCAGGGATGGAAATCCAGAACTGGAAGGCCGAAGAGATCATCCGGGTCACTCTCCTTGAAGAGTAATATTTTTCTTGTTTTCATTTTTATATGCATGAAAGCCATGCGTGTTGCCCGACACGTAATGGTCCATTGTAAGGGCCACCTCATGTTTAAATTTGCAGAATTTTGCATCATTAATAAAAGGATGTTTTTCAGTTAAAAGCGGTGTTCCCTGTTTTTCATTTTATTTTTGCAGTTTAAAAATAAAAACAAGATAAAAATGGCAATGCTTTCATTTTTCTTTTTCAATTTCTCACACCGGTTCTAAAGCAATGCATGAATCAACATTCATGCAGATGCGTTTCCTCTCCGGATCTCATTGATAACAATCCTGTTACACCCTTGTATGACTTCGACAATCCGATCTATCTTGCTGAAGAAGAAGACGAAGAAGATTGTGAACTGCCAGGGGAATTAGCCAGGTTGTTGAAACAAGAGGAGAAGGTGATTCAGCCGCATGAAGAACAGATTGAGGTCGTGAACCTGGGTACCGATGAGGTCAAGAAAGAAGTGAAAATCGGGGCTGCTTTGGAGGAAAGTGTCAAGAGCAGATTGGTAGTGTTGTTGAAAGAGTATGTCGACATCTTTGCCTGGTCTTATCAAGATATGCCAGGGTTGGATACCGATATTGTTGTACACAAGCTACCGTTGAGAGCAGATTGTCCTCCAGTGAAGCAGAAGTTGCGTAGAACTCGACCTGATATGGCGATGAAGATTAAAGAGGAAGTGCAGAAGCAATGGGATGCTGGTTTCCTTGCTGTCACTAATTATCCGCCATGGGTTGCGAACATCGTGCCAGTCCCGAAGAAAGATGGGAAAGTGAGAATGTGTGTGGACTACCGGGATCTGAATAGAGCTAGTCCGAAGGATGATTTTCCGCTACCTCATATTGACGTGTTGGTAGATAATACAGCTCAATTCTCGGTGTTTTCCTTCATGGATGGCTTTTCTGGCTATAATCAAATCAAAATGTCGCCAGAGGATATGGAGAAAACAACGTTCATCACACCGTGGGGTACCTTTTGTTACAAGGTGATGCCATTTGGTCTCAAGAACGCCGGTGCTACTTATCAGAGAGCCATGGTGACTTTGTTTCATGATATGATTCATCATGAAATTGAATGTTATGTTGATGACATGATAGCAAAGTCCCAGACAGAAGAGGGGCATTTGGTAGATTTGGCCAAGTTGTTCGACCGGTTGAGACAGTTCAGACTGAGGTTGAATCCGAACAAGTGCACTTTCGGGGTGCGGTCCGGTAAATTGCTGGGGTTTATTGTAAGTGAGAAAGGAATCGAGGTTGATCCTGCAAAAGTAAAAGCAATAAAAGAAATGCCTGAACCGAGAACAGAGAAGGAGGTTCGTGGTTTCTTAGGTAGATTGAACTACATTTCGCGGTTCATATCTCATCTAACAGCCACGTGTGAACCGATTTTCAAATTGTTGAGAAAAGATCAAACGGTCAGGTGGAATGATGATTGCCAAGCGGCATTTGAAAAAATAAAAGAGTATTTGCAGGAGCCTCCGATTCTGATGCCTCCTGTGGAGGGAAGACCGCTAATTCTGTACCTGACAGTCCTCGAGGGGTCTATGGGGTGTGTATTGGGGCAGCATGACGAGTCTGGTCGAAAAGAGCATGCCATATACTACCTTAGCAAAAAGTTTACCGACTGTGAAACAAGATATTCACTGTTCGAGAAAACTTGCTGTGCTTTGGTCTGGGCTGCTCGCCGACTAAGGCAGTACATGCTGGTTCATACCACTTTATTGATTTCCAAGATGGATCCGATCAAGTACATTTTCGAGAAGCCAGCATTGACCGGACGGGTTGCGAGGTGGCAAATGATTTTGACTGAATACGATATACAGTATACCTCTCAGAAAGCGATCAAGGGGAGTGTATTGTCTGATTACCTCGCCCAGCAACCCATTGATGATTATCAATCGATGAAGTTTGAATTCCCTGATGAGGACATCATGTTTCTCAAATCGAAAGATTGCGACGAACCGATCCCGGAGGAGGGGCCTGACCCTGAATCCGAATGGATTCTGATGTTTGATGGGGCCGTTAACGTGAATGGAAGCGGTGTTGGTGCTGTTTTGGTTACGCCGAAAGGATCCCACATTCCTTTTGCTGCTCGGCTAACATTTGAGTGCACCAACAACGTAGTTGAATATGAAGCTTGTATATTGGGGATTGAGGAGGCGATTGATTTGAGGATCAAGAACCTTGTCATTTATGGAGATTCAGCTCTGGTGATAAATCAGGTTAACGGAAAATGGTATACGCATCAGTCTCATTTGGTTCCGTATCGAGATTATACGAGGAGATTGTTGACGTTTTTCACCAAGGTGAAGATGCATCATGTGCCCAAAGAGGAGAATCCTTTGGCTGATGCTTTGGCTACTTTAGCTGCCTTGATTAAGGTGCAGAGGTGGAATCAGTTCCCCAGTGTTGAAGTTGGACGTCTGGATAGGCCGGCTTATGTGTTTGCTGTTGATACAGCACCTGATGATGAGAAGCCGTGGTATTACGATATCAAGCGCTATCTTGAGACGCAAGAGTATCCTGAGGGAGCATCCAAGAAAGATAGAAAGACTCTGCGGAGGTTAGCCATGGTGTTCTACCTGAATAAGGATGGGGTTTTGTACAAGAGGAATTTTGATTGGGTCTTGCTCAGATGTGTGGATGATGCAGAAGCAAGCCAATTGATGAAAGAGGTTCATGAGGGCTCGTTCGGTACCCATGCCAGTGGGAATGCAATGGTAAAGAAGCTGCTGAGAGCAGGTTATTACTGGATGACAATGGAGGCCCAATGTTTTAATTTCGTGCGGAAGTGTCATAAATGCCAGATTTATGCTGACAAGGTGCACGTACCTCCAAATCCGTTGAGCTTAATGTCGTCTCCATGGCCGTTTGCTATGTGGGGCATTGATATGATCGGAAAGATTGAACCTACGGCTTCGAATGGGCACAGATTCATATTAGTGGCTATTGATTACTTCACCAAGTGGGTAGAAGCAGCCTCTTATACGAATGTGACGAAGCAGGTCGTGGCCAGGTTTCTCAAGAGAGACATCATTTGCCGATATGGGGTTCCCGAGAGAATCATTACTGATAATGGTTCTAATTTGAATAATAAGATGATGGCAGAGCTGTGCCGGGAATTCAAGATTGAACATCACAATTCTTCTCCCTATCGTCCAAAGATGAATGGGGCGGTTGAGGCAGCTAACAAGAATATAAAGAAGATTGTGCAGAAAATGGTGGTAACCTACAAAGATTGGCATGAGATGTTGCCGTTCGCATTGCATGGGTATCGAACGTCGGTACGTACATCTACTGGGGCAACGCCTTTCTCATTGGTATATGGGATGGAAGCTGTATTACCTGTTGAGGTTCAGATTCCCTCTTTGAGAGTCCTGATGGACGTGAAATTGCAAGAGGCTGAATGGGTAAGGACCCGGTATGAAGAGTTGAGCCTGATTGAGGAAAAGAGGCTAGCAGCCATTTGTCATGGGCAGTTATACCAGCAGAGAATGAAGCGTGCTTTTGACAAGAAGGTGCGACCTCGGGTATATCACGTAGGTGATATGGTGTTGAAAAGGATCCTTCCTCCTCAAAACGATCGTAGGGGCAAATGGACGCCGAATTATGAAGGTCCATTCGTGGTCAAGAAGGTTTTCTCTGGCGGAGCCTTGTTGTTAACGACCATGGATGGCGAGGATTTTCCATCCCCTGTGAATGCGGACGCAGTTAAAAAATACTTCGTATAAAAGAGACCCGCTGGACGAAAAGAACAAAATAGTCCAGGCAAAAATGGGCATCCCGGCGAACCAAAAACAGAAAAAGGTTCGGGCAAAAATTAGGGATAAAATGAGAAAATTGTACACCCGGCAAGTCGAAAACCTGAGAAGGCGACTTGGGCAAAAAAGGGTATCCCGGTGGACTGAAAACCCGAAAGGGCGGTCTAGGCAAAAGAGGGATTGAAACGAACAACTGCGTCTCGCATGATCGTTTTCGCTTGGGTTAAAGCATCATGGATAATACCCGGCAGGGATCAGTCAGAATTGTCTTGTTCAGAAGGCAGAAAGCACGGAGAGTCTGAGGACATATGGGGTGTACCCGAGTTGGAACTCGATGAGATCACGGGTTTCACATTGCCATTAGGATAGATTTTTCCTTTTGAGCGCAATTACCTCTTTTCAGGAATTGCTTCCTTTGTATTGCTCAACTTGAGCCACCCATTTTCAAATCAATAAAATGCAAATTCAGTCAAATAATTTTGTTTTTGTTTTTCATTACTGCTTTGATTGCAAAAACATCCAGATATTTTTGATAAAGAATCTTGCATTTTAAGACATACAGGTTCCTTCCAGTGCATGTTTATAAGATTGAAGGCTTGAAATCTTATTTGGAAAGTTGAGTGACCCAAGTGTTGAAATCTTGACACGCCTGGGGCACGGTTTTATCTAATGATCTGTTTTGCAGGAACTGTTGGATATTTTCACTCACTTGCAGGTTGTGATGTGGAAGCTTTGTAGCAGATCCCCAGAGAGTTCGCTCAGGAACTAATGAATGAAAGAATGACGAAGACGTTGCGGCGTACGACGATCCTTGATGGTAATCAAGAAGACTCTTCAAAGTCGAAAGGCTTGAAAGTATGTAATTCCCCGCAGAGTTCGATCAGGGACAGATGAATGGGTAAAAGAGAGGACGGAGAGACGACGAGAGATGTCCGACGACCTTTGAAATTAACCAAGAAGACTCTTCAAAGTCGGAAAATTGAAATTTCTGTATAATTCCAGGAGTACGTTCTCGTCGAGCGCGGAACGAGTTGGAATACAAGATGATGGAGCAGAAAAGGTCCAGACGAGTCTGGAAATTCTCAAAAGTGGAAAGCTGATACGAGATTGGGAGGTGGATACTGTGGTTCGATGCGTCGACGGGTGTTCTGTACCGACTTTTCTCATTTTCCAGCTAAGTCCCCAAGCAGAATCGTAAGGACTAGCTCCCCAGCAGATTCAAGGTCTGTGGACTTCCCTAGCCAAGTCAGGGTGGTTGTCCCCGGCGGGTTTACGATGGTGTTCCTCAGCAGCCAGGTCTGAAGGTTGTTACCCCCGAGTGGAGCGGGTTTCAATGAAATGTATCTCCAGCAGTGTTCATCCTACCAGTGGATTGAACGAAGTCCCGTAGCGGACGGATTTTTGCATCACCAGCTGAGTTGATTCTACCTATGGGTTGCGCGGGTTGTCCCCAGCGGAGTAGTATTCGTTTCCCTAGCAGGGTCAGGATGGTTGCCCAGCAGGTGATAGAGTGATGCATCCCCAGATGAGTCTGGAGATTGCTATTTCCCCAGCGGAGTATCTGTGAGCATTTCCCCAGTGAAGTCAGCAGGTATCTGTGAGGGTTTTCCCGAAGCGGAGTCGGGATTGATATCCCTAGCAAGTCAAGATTGTTGTATCCCCACAGAGTGTTGGTGGTGCTTATCCCCAGCGGCTTCTCGAGTGGATTGGGTGCAAAGAAGGTTCTTCCCCAGCAAGGGTTGCCTTATCCCCAGCAGCAGTTATTCCCCAGCATGGTGGAAATCGGAGCGGTGACGAGTTCCTCAGCGGAGTGTCTCGTATTCCCCAGAGGAGTCCCTTGAGGGGGATACTTTTTTATGCATTCATCATGAAAAAATAACATGGCATATTGCATAGAAAAATAAATAATCGCGTAGCATTTCCATAAGTATGGAGCATTACGCAGAAAAAAAATCGATCATTCATCATTGCAAGCATAAGCTAGTCTCAAACCGTGGTTACTGTTCGAGAAGTGGTTTTGCCCAAAGGTGAAGAGGTGTTACTCCGAGGAGTTCAGCATCGTGATTGAATCGAAGATATTCCCCAGTAGTGCGATACTGGAGTAATTGTTTTCCGTCAAGCCGAGATGGGAAATGTTTGGCGTTCAGCGCAATTCAAGCCGTGGTTACCGCTTGAAGCTTTGGTGCACCAAGTGGTGAGGATGTTACTCTGAGGAGTCTAGCATCATGACGTCAGATCAGCAGTGTTCCCCAGTAGTGCGATATTGGAGGAAATGTTTCCGTCGGACGGAGATGGAAATAAAATCAGAAGACGTTACGCGATCAGCGCGATTTCGGGGTTCAAATGGAGAAAAGAAATGTTGAGGCATGTTCTGGGGTTCAAACGGAGAAAAGGAGATACTGAGGTATTTTCTGGGGTTCAAATGGAGATGGAGTTGAAGATTGTATCCGGGATGAGGTCCTCAGGATTATCTTCTGTTCATGTGTCACCTTAGACTCTGGCTGAGGTCAATGGAGGTCGTTAAAGGTGTCTTCCGAGGAAGAGTTACACATGCTACCTTCCTTTTGAGAAGGTTTACCCTCTGACATGTCGCCCTCAGAGTGGTTTGGTGTTATTTCCGACGTTGCCAGCGGAATTATCACGAGAGATTGGAGAAAAGGAAATGTTGAGGCATTTTCTGGGGTTCAAATGGAGAAAAGGAAATACTGAGGTATTTTCTGGGGTTCAAACGGAGAAAGGGAGATGTTGCGGCATTTTCTGGAGAACGGGGTTCATATTGGCGATCGCGAGTTATCGTCAGGCGACTGGGGTTCAAACTGGAGATTGGGGTTCATTATTTTGGCAAACGGGAGAATGGAGTTCAAATGCAGAGATCCGAGGGTCGTTTGCGCAGAGAAAATTTCGGGGTTCAAGAAAATGAAAAAAAGAGCAGAGAAAAATTTCGGGGTTCAAGAAAAAGGAAAAAAGAAGAGAGAATAATGATCCCGAGTGGATGTGTGGTGTTCAGACCATGGTTATCCCTGCGTTACCATTTATTTTGGTATCCAGGTCGACGTCTTTTCGTTTTTGAGATTGTTTCTTCGCCGATGCTGACAGGCGCTGTTAATTATGTCCCGATCAGAGTGCAAATTGTTCGTCTGTTCTTGGTATTCAATCACTCTTCATCCTGATCATCTGAAAGCCGAGGCTATTCATATCGACAGGTTCACAGTGGATTGAATAGGGGCAGCTGTAACACCTCAAAATTTGCCCTCCTTTCTTGGGACTAGCATTATCATTGTACATATCATTTTAGGTCATTAGGCATTGCATATCATGTGGTTACATTGTGCAAGCTATCTTCCCAAGTCTTGGTCAGAGGATGAGGAAGTCAAAGTGCAGCCTAGGGTTTATTGACTGATCATGGGCCATCTGAGGATTGGACTGTGAATTAGGGTTTCATGATTCTCAATGGATAGTGGTCTTCATCTTGATTGCAATGATACATCATCATCATCATGGTTGGTTATCATCAAGTGTTGAAGCAGGATTTCTTGAGATTAGGGTTTTGACCACTAGTCAACCCTAATCAGTTGCATTGGGCCAATCAGGGATGGATCAGGAGATGGGGTCTATGATGGATATGGGGTTCATTCTATGATTATTTTGAGCTTATTGAGGCTAGGGTTTCACCCTTGAGCCATTTCAGTTGAAGATTGGGGCTCAGATTGATCTATGCTATGCCAAATTCATCTATCAGATGAAAAAGTCAACTGTGGTCAACTGTACATGATTTGATGGATTTGGAGGTGGAAATGAGTTGGATACACTTCATTCATGTTGGAACAAGTGTTATATGACATCTCAAAGCTTAAAAATGAAGAAAATCAAGTCAGGACAAGAACTGCCAAAAATAGAAAGTGACTTGTAATTGAAGTTTCCAAAAATGGAAAGTTTTGGACCTCAAAGCCACGTGTCTAAGGAAGCTTCAAATGAAAAATTGTTCAACATGAAAGTTGTAGATCTTGTTCTCACCTTTCCAAAAAGTCCAAGAACTTGAAAATCCCATGTATGGTTGGAAAATTATGGCTCAGTGAAATTCAAAAATGACCCATAATCAGGAGAGCATAACTTCCACATGGTTTGTCCAAATTGCAAGTTCTTTATATGCACAAACTCCATTTTACATGTACTTTCATGGTGCATAATTGGATTTTTCCAAAAGTGGTCAATGCAAAAAGTCAAATTTCAACTGGACAGTTAAATGAACCAGGGGCAAAATTGTCCAACTTGTGAAATAATTGGAATTTTTGGATGGGGATTTTTGCAACACTTCACAATTGGCATTTGAAACTTGTTGGAATCATCATTACATGCCTAGGCCTTTTGGTTTGGAATTTGACTTGTAAAATGAAATTGCAAAAATGGACACATAACCATTCACATGTGATTTTCTAAAATACACATCCAATGAGAGTGAAACAAGTTGCAATAGCTCATGACAGGTATTTGGAAGTTGTATGAGTTGTCCATGAGGTGGCAATGAGCTGGCATGGGAAATTCCAATTTTGCCCTTACTTGAAATTAACCATTTTCACTAATCAAATGCATTTGGTTAATTAACATGTTTAAGCTTGGATTAAGGTGGCATATATTCTTAATCACATTATAATCATAACAGAAACTCACACATTCCAAAACCAGATCTGAAAACTCTCCAATTCTCTCAATTCCCTCAAGAACACAAAACCTTCAAGTCCAAAGAACTTCATCAATTCTTGATCAATTCTCGAATTTCTTTTTGTGCTGATCTCTATTCATCTTCTACCTCAACTGTTTTGGAGAAAGAGCATCAAAATCCTCATAATTCGCAGCTGTCCAAAAGTGCATCATCAATGGCAAATCGATTTTTCATGCACTAGAAGTGAAACCAGTTGGATCTAAGCTTTGCATCTCACTTCCACAAGCTCGTGTTACAACTGTTTGAAGCTAACACACGCAGAGCTCATCAATCCAACACTGCCATTGCCAGGTTTTGCATTTTTCGAATCTCTAGATATGCTTAATGTTTATATGCGTTTGAAAGTTCATGCTACGTAGAGTTTAGTGATATGATTGGTTTGTGAAATGATGAACTGTAGCGTGCGAAATCTGGATTTGAAATTATGAACCAAAACCCTAACCTCATCGATTTGGAAAATAGAGGAATATTTAGGTTAAAATAGGTTGATATTCGGATTGTGTGTTCTTAGACGAGTTCAACGGTTATCCATTTGTTCATTTTTGTTAAGATTGATGGATCATGTGTTCTTCGTGTGCCTGGGTTAGAGAAGACGAAATTCTGGGAAATTTGAGTGTTAGATCTTTAGTTTCATTTGAAAATTCAAATTTGGCGTTTCCCTCCCCCGCGCCAATTAATTACCAGAATGCCATTACTAATTCATTTTAATTAATTTAATTGTTAAAAAATTCATAACACCTTAGAAAATTCACCAAAAATCATAGAAAATTCAGAAAAATATGAGAATTGTTTCTTTGACTTCCTTGTTGACTGTAGATGTTTTTTGACCTATTGGTTGAAGTTGTGCATGGTAGAAATTGTGTTTGACCTAGGGATGTTTCACATGTGCTACATTTTGATACATTCTACCATTTTGATTGTGAAATTATCATAGTTGCAAATGAATTCTTGAAAATTTTTGTGATGATTGTTGACTGGCTGATGTTTATTTCCATGTAAATTTCATGAATTTTTGATACCTGGTCATTGAGATACGAATTTTTGAACTTAGGTGTGACAATGTGTGTCACACCTCATTATGTCAACTTGCTGGATTTATTTGAGTGACCTATACTTGTTGAAATAATGTGAAATTTTGCATGATGGTTGATTAACATGTTAAGAGGTTATGTGAATTTTTGTGGAATTTTATGTAGCATTTTCAAATTGATTGCTATTTTTCATCTCTGTTAGCCAATTATGCAAGTTCATGTGACACATGTTTGAATATTTGATGTGAAATGCTCATATGGTATTGAATGATCATGAAATTTGATATGCTTGTAATAGACACATGATAGGACATCCCTGTTTTGGTCTCACTCATTTCTTTACTGTTTTCATTGAGTTATGAATTTTTGAAGTGGAAGCATGTGTTGATGTTGTGATTTGGAGCATATAATTGTGTCTGTTTTTGTTGATTTTCATTGACATAGTTACCTTGGTCCAATTAGGCTAAAATTTGACATGCTAGACCTTGAGTATCCCCTGTTTAGGTGTAAATTATTTGAGAATTTTTGGATTTGTTTTGATATGGAATTGGATGCAATAGTTCTGTTTGGATGTTTTGTGTTCCTTTTGACCTAAGTTGGATTGTTTTGTACATGAAATAAATATAATGAATGATATGGACATGGGATTAATTGTGTTGGCTTTTGTTTGACCTTAATTTGACTTTGGTTAGAGATACCTTGCTGTTTAGGAATTTTTCTTGCTTTTGGACCCTAGGCTTGGCCTAGTGGTCTAGTTGCTAATATTTGCTTGATTTTTCAGGATGAATAGCATAAGGCTCATGGAGAATGATCCAAGTTGATTGAAATGATGTTGTTTGATGTTTGTACACTAACATAACATTGTTTTGTAGGTTGTGAAGCTTGGGCTTGAGCTCATAGCTTGCCTTTGTGTGCCTTGGCTTGCATAGTTTGACTGATTAACTTGTTGTTTTCTGATTGGTTGTCTGAGTTATTAACTGGTTAGCTTTTGTACAGGTACCTTTAGTCGCTCTAGTTCTTTTAAGAACTTGCTTGGTAGCCGCTGCTCGGTTGTGTAAACCGCTTGAGGTAGGTCCTCTTGACTTCATGTAGTCTGGGAGACCCGGCTGTTACCGGGCCGGGCAAATGTCTGAAGTCCTCCTTAAGAGGCAATGATTGTGGTTGTTTATTTTTTGTGCCAAGCAGGTGAAAGTCCTTTAAATAAGGCAATTGGTGGAAGTTAGGGATAAGCAATTTGTCCCCCACTATTCTGTGAGTCTTCTCCTTGCTCCCATTACATGGTTGTAGCATTGAGATTACAAGCCCAAGATCCGTGCAGTGCACATTGTGTCAGAGTCTCTGAGTATAGAAGGGTTCCCCCATTCTGGACCCATGCTCATTTGTCAGAAGCTCTCCCTGGTTAGGGATAAGAGCTGTGAGGTCTCATCCTCACTTCATCCTTTCATCTGCTTCACCTTAGCCTCGTAATGGCAAGGTTAAGAGCAAACCCAGCCCGTACAGACGACTCGCTTCGGCAGTCAAACCTATTGATTGAGCCCCCTTGTTTGGCTATAGTGCGTGCTATGTGGATATCTGATTGACATGCTTGTTTGAGATGCTTGTTCTCATTTGATGTATGCTTATATTCTGTATGCTTGTGTGCTTGCTTCTTTCCTGGTTAGGATAGGCTTGCTTATGCAAGTAGGATAGAAACCTGAACTTAGGGCGACTTTGCATGACAACATCTAGGCTCGAGTCGTAGTCTCCCTAGTGTCGTGTCTTCCCCTGGTTTCTGGTTAGGAGAGTTTCTCCCTTTCAGGGGAACTACATCGCCCTGATCCTCGTTCCAGACGAGGTATGTAGGCAGGTGGTCGTGCGAGACCACTCCGGGCAACCTTTTTCTTTTTGTGTGTGTTTACTTGTTATCTGACTGTGTGTTTGGTTCGGATGCCGACGTAAGTCCAGTGATTGGCTGTCGGGCTCCACGTTTGCCGTTTTGAGTGTGTTTTGGTTCGGATGCCGACGTAATTCCATCCAGTGGTTGTCGGGCTCCATGTTTGCCACCCTTGCTTGTTTGTATGTTTTGTGTTGTTTGGCGTGCGTAAGCCGAACTACAGTGGCTCTGATTCTTGTTTCAGACAAGATATGTAGGCATAAGGTGCGATACCTTATCGAGCCCGTTTCTCCTAACCCCACCTGCGTTCCCTTGTGTGTGTGTGATGTTTTAGCAACCTTTTCCTTCTTAGAACGTGGATCCCGTCGAGTACGACGGACGTGAGGGGTGCTAATACCTTCCCCTTGCGTAACCGACTCCCTTACCCTTTCTCTTTGGTCGCAAGACCATTTCCTTTCCAGGTTTCTCTGAGCGTTTCCTTTCCCTATCTTGGGATAAATAACGCGCAGTGGCGGCTCTGTGTGTTTTTATTTTTAGCTCGCCGGTTGATTTTTCGCAGGATGCGACAGTAATGACTACCTATTCCTTAATAATAGGGACAGTCTTACCATTGAAAGAATATACGAGAACACGAAAGACTTAATCTAGGGTAGGTATCTCATAGTTACTTGCTCACACTTTTCAAAATTACTTTTACACCTCACAATTTCTAAACTAGGCTTTGTATACACCCATACGAGGGTCATTACAAAGTACTTAAAGAAATTTTTCTAATCACACACTACACTCTTGCAAACAAACAAAGTGAGCTAAGTAACTAAGAGCCCATGGATAACCATGGATATAAAGGGTGCTAATACCTTCCCTTTGTATAACCTACCCCCCGAACTCAAAATCTTTTTAAGATCTTTCCTATTCTTTTATGTCCTTTCCTTTTGGATAAAATAAAAGTCGGTGGCGACTCTTGCTATCCGCAACATTTAACTAAAGTCAGTTCTCCTACCGTGTTACAGATAGCAGATTCTTTCTTCCCTGATTCATCTTGCTGACCGAGTACACAACCCATCGAGTCTTCAAGAACAGTCAGATACATGATCAGAGGTCTTCCTTCTACAAGCGGAGACAAGATCGGAGGTTCAGACAGATACTCTTTGATACTGTCGAAAGCTTTCTGGCAATCCTCGGTCCAATCAAGAGACTGATCTTTCCGGAGGAGCTTGAATATCGGCGCACATGTGGCAGTCATGTGGGATATAAATCTGGAAATATAATTCAAGCGGCCAAGAAAACCTCGGACTTGCATCTCAGTTTTGGGCGCAGGCATTTCTTGTATTGCTTTGACCTTTGCAGGATCAACCTCAATACCTCTTTCGCTGACAACAAAACCTAACAACTTGCCAGAACGGACTCCAAATGTACATTTGTTCGGATTCAGACGAAGCTTGTACTTCCTCAAACGCTGAAAAAGCTTCAACAAATGTTCAACATGTTCAACTTCCGTTCGGGACTTAGCAATCATATCATCAACATAGACCTCTATCTCCTTGTGCATCATATCATGAAACAAGGTAGTCATAGCTCGTTGATACGTGGCTCCGGCGTTCTTCAAACCGAAGGGCATCACTCGATAACAGAATGTTCCCCAAGGTGTGATGAATGTTGTCTTCTCCATATCCTCGGGTGCCATCTTGATCTGGTTATAATCGGAAAATCCGTCCATAAACGAAAAGACTTTGAATTTAGCTGTATTGTCTACCAACATATCAATGTGTGGTAGAGGGAAATCATCTTTCGGACTAGCTTTATTCAAATCTTTGTAATCAACACACATACGGACTTTTCCGTCCTTTTTAGGCACAGGCACAATGTTGGCCACCCATAGAGGATATGTAGAAGTCACTAGAAACCCCGCATCAATTTGCTTCTGAACTTCCTCTTTGATCTTCACTGCCATATCTGGACGAGTTCTTCTGAGCTTCTGCTTCACAGGCACGCACTCAGGCTTCAAAGGCAGGAAATGTTGCACAATATATGTATCTAGACCTGGCATGTCTTCATACGACCAAGCAAAGATATCGGAATACTCTCGTTGCAAAGTGATCAACCCCTTCTTGACAGACTCTTCAAGGAGCGCCCCAATCTTCACCATACGAACACAATCTTCAGACCCCAAGTTGACTGTTTCCAGATCTTCGACATGCGGTTGAATGATCTCCTTCTCGTGCTCAAGGAGACAGGTAATCTCGTCAGGAATCTCTTCAACATCATCTTCCTCTGCCTCGAATACAGGGAATTCAAAATTGGGAGATGGCGTTGGATCATTATGTTCAATGGGTTTTAGAATCAACCTGCATAATGATTTTGGATAATAAAAAGCTTTAGAATTTAAACAAGCAAATCATTATGCAGATGAAAAAGATTGCTTTTATTCTTGTTTTTAGGGTTTTTTTTATGATCACCGATTTCATGCAAAAGCAAAAAGTGAAAACAATTGGAAAAACAAATGTTCAACAATGCATTAATTGAATTAAAATATCATTGTATAAATGCTGCCAACAATGTCATCACTTCTCCTTTTGGCATGGGAAAAGGGTTTTTGAACAAAGTGAACAAATTACGCTGACTTATGAATGACCGTAGGAACATCCACAGCGACCCAATTATGGCAGTCCCCGCCAGGGATAACAAAGTTGCTCAAATCCTATGCATCCTCTTCCAGAATAGCAGCAGTTTCTTCAGCTTGATCCGCATGGATGAAACCTCCACTCTTGAACAACCCTTGCTCATTGAAGACCCCAGAAGAAAAGCCAATGCCAGCCCGGGATTTATTGTCTTCAAGCTCAATCATCTTCCCTAAACCAGCAACTGCACCACATTCAATGGCCAGTTTCCCATCTCGATAGGAAGCAAATGAAGGAGACTTCTTCTCAATCGGCTCAGCTATAGACAAAGCTTGGAAAGGCGTTCCAACTTCATCCTCAACATCAATATATGAGAAAGAAGACAAGTGACTAACCAGGAGGGCCTTTTCTCCCCCTACCACGACCAGTTTCTTATTCTTAACGAATTTCAGCTTCTGGTGTAGGGTGGATGTCACGGCACCAGCCTCGTGAATCCATGGTCTACCAAGGAGATAGCTATAAGATGGGTGGATATCCATAATCTGGAAGGTAACTTGGAAATCACTTGGTCCAATCTTGATTGGGAGATCAACTTCCCCAATCACGGTCTTACGCGACCCATCAAAAGCTTTCATAACAACACCACTCTGCCTCATGGGAGGCCCCTGATATGACAATCTCGAAAGAGTGGTCTTCGGCAATACATTTAAAGATGACCCAGTGTCCACCAGCACGTTGGACATGGCGTCGGTCTTGCAATTCATGGAAATATGTAAAGCCATGTTGTGGTCTCTTCCCTCCTCAGGGAGATCAGCGTCACAGAAACTCAAAGTGTTGCAAGCAGTGATGTTTGCAACAATACTGTCAAACTGTTCAATTGTGACATCATGATCAACATAAGCCAGATCCAACACTTTCTGCAGAGCCTCCCTATGGGGTTCTGAATTCAGAAGCAAAGATAGCACGAAGATCTTGGACGGCGTTTGTAGAAGCTGGTCTACAACGTTGTACTCACTCTTCTTGATGAGCCTCAGCATCTCATCACAGTCTTCATTCACAGTGCCACTCGGGCCAACAGAAGAAGCAGGAGTCTTTTGTACAGATGAGGGTTTAGAAACAGGTGTCGGATTCGGAACATTCACTGCAGTCCCAACCGGACGCTCAGCAGAATCAGAAACAACGCGAGGCTTCGGGGGTGCAGAAAACACACGACCACTACGGGTCAACCCGCTCACATCAGCAATATTAACAACGGAGGATGAAGGCAAAGGAACTTCTTTCCCATCTTCAACAGCAACTGGATTATATCGGAAGGGAATTGCTCTATCCGAAGCATAAGGCACAGGGCCTGCAGGCTTGATGACCAAAGAAGGAAAGACCTTCAGCTTGCTACCATCATAACGGATGACCACAGGCTCAGGAACCTTGAACACAGGAGAAATCACATTTACTTCTAGTTCATCTTCATCAACATTTCTGTTTTGAAGAATCTCAATAGTACCATCATCCAATAGCTCTTGAAGCTCTTTGCGCACTTGGCGACAACCCAATCTATTGACGGAGCAGATACGGAATTTGTCATGGTCGTGCTCCATATGACTGTAATCACACAGCAGACGATGCAACTCGACCAATTACTGTCGAATATGGCTTACATATTTGACCTTATACTTGCCAGGACAACCCTGGACCATGTTAACCGACTTCCCATGCTCGGGTAATGGGTTCTTCGTAACATTGGGGCCTGAGTCCTCAAAGCTCAGAATGCCGCATCTCATAAGGTCTTGAACCTTAGTCTTCAATGGATAGCAGTTTTCTATATTGTGACCTGGAGCACCGGAATGATAAACACAATGCTGGTCGGGCTTGTACCACCACTGCGGGTTAACAGGTACAACCGGAGGATCCCTCGGGGTAATCAGTTTCCGCTCTATTAAAGAGGGATATAGCTCAGCATATGACATAGGAATAGGATCGAAAGTGATCTTCTTCCTCTCATAATTCAAATTAGCCTGATTACTATTGCCACGAGGCTGGTAAGCCTGTTGCTGTGGGCGATGCTGCTGTTGATACTAAGGTTGTTGCTGATTATGCTGATTGTTGTTGTCTCTGAAGACAGGTGCTATATGAGCCACCTGATGCTGATTGCTGGCATGACGCACAGGCTTCCTCTTGGCAGAGGGTCTTCTGGGTTTAGCATGGGATTGCACAGCATGTGCCTCCCCATCTTTCTTCTTAAACGCCCCATATCGTTTAGAAAAGCCTTCATCCTTGGATAACCGTCCTTCCCGGACTCCTTCCTCCAATCGCATCCCCATGTTCACCATCTCGGTGAAATCAGAGGGAGCACTAGCGACCATCCGCTCATAATAAAATGAACTAAGAGTTTTCAAAAAGATCTTAGTCATCTCCTTCTCTTCCAGCGGAGGAGTAATCTGAGCTGCCAGCTCTCGCCACCTCTGGGCGTATTCCTTAAATGTCTCTTTGTCCTTCTGGGACATAGCTCTGAGTTGATCACGGTCAGGAGCCATATCCACATTATATTTGTATTGCTTGACGAAGGCCTCGCCAAGATCGTTGAAGGAACGGATTTTTGCACTATTAAGGCTCATATACCAACGAAGAGCAGCACCAGACAAACTATCCTGAAAATAATGAATCAGCAGTTGATCATTATCGGTTTGAGTAGACATTTTCCTGGCATACATAACCAGGTGGCTGAGAGGGCAGGTGTTCCCCTTATACTTCGCAAACTCAGGGACTTTGAATTTGACAGGAATCTTAACACCGGGAACCAAACATAATTCAGCAGCAGACTTGCCGAACAAATCTTTCCCTCGAAGGGTCTTCAATTCCTTGCGGAGTTCGAGGAATTGGTCGTTCATAGCTTCCATCTTTTCATTAACATCTGGGCCCTCAGACGGCTCATAATGATAGATGGTTTCATCTACCCTGGGAATGGTATGCACGACAGGAGGAGGCATCGCAAGGACCGGGCTAGATGCCGGCATGGAAGCAAAGGTAGGAGCTGGAATATCAGGCATAAAACCAGGAGGCATACCCCACGGAAACCCGGCTGGCATGGCTGGCATGAAATGGGCACTGGCAGCTGGCACAGTTGACGCAACTACTTCAGATATAACAATCCTCTGGGGAGGAGTTGCAGGCGGTGGAGACGGTTGATTCTGAGCAGCCAGAAACTGCTCCATCAGAGCACTCAGTCTAGCGACCTCTTCCTTCAGCTCTCGATTCTCTTGTTCAAGTTGATCCATCACTCTTGCAGAATTGGCTCGGGTGTAGTACCGATGAGTCAGCTTGTCTTCAAAATAAATGAAGAGCACAGAGTTAGGCCACAGACAAGAAGACCCGAACAACACCTGTTTATGCGAGATGATGCATGCAATGCTTGTGCATATGCTCTGTTTTTTATTTCAAGGAACTTTTAGGGTTCTATTTGCAATTTTTGAATATTAAAACATTTAATCGCATATGGAAAATATCTCATCAAATATATTTGAGACAAAGAAGTACAGCATTGTTGATCATTACAAGGGAAAAGGAAAATAAACATCCTATGGATCCCTAGAAGCTCGAGATGCCGGAAGACGAGATGCACAAAGCCTCTTGATCTCTCTCATATGCTGCTTCCATATCCGCTTTCTCTTTAGCAAGTCGATCATACTTCCTCTTCCAGAACTTGGAAGACTGAGGAAGCAGAGAAGTCCAGGTATCATTCGGATCATCTATCACCTGATGTTCGAGAAACTCGATCAGAGCGTCCTTCTCCTTAAGCTGTTGAAGCAACTCTTCTCTTTCACGGATCCAGGCACGTGAAGTTCTTCTTCTCTCAACTCCTCTACGCCTTGGTTAGGGAGGGTTGAAGGCCCAGCCACAACCGAAGGTGTAGGTCTCGGATAATCATATGGCATAAGATACTCTGATGATCTCTGCCTGACCCAAGAAGTATACGACTCTAAAGCAATGCAGTTCTTCGGACCCAACTCACTTCTACCCTTCTTGTGAATCTTGCGCCAAGCGCGGACCATCCTAGCTTTCAGGCCTTAGGGATCTTTACCCTCCTGAAAGAACACACCTTCTAACAGAATGTTATGAGGCTTATCCTTTAGGGGGAACCCAAGCTGACGACGTGCTAAGATAGGGTTGTAGCTGATCCCACCACATGTACCAAGAAGAGGCACATTAGGGAATTCACCACAATAATCAATAATCTGAACTGTATCATACACGCGATCATACCAAGAGATATCGTCATTAGTGAGAGACATAAGTCCCGTAGACCACCGTAGACATCCCTTGTTCTCCTTGAAAGCGATCGTCTGCGGTAAGTGAGAAATAAACCACTTATACAACAGAGGCAAACAGCACACAATAGCTCCTCCTCCCTTTGCATTCCTCAGATGCAAAGAGAAATAGGTATCACCCAACAAAGTAGGAACGAGATTAAGAACAGAAAAGATCCTAATGGCGTTCACATCCACAAATTTGTCGATGTTGGGGAACAATACCAAACCATAGATGAGCAGCACAAATATGGCCTCAAAGGCATCCTCACTCATGGCCTTCCCATAAATGGTAGCTTGAGCGATGAGGAAATCAGAAGGAAGACCCTGAATTCCACCTTTGGTGGTCATATGCGCTTCAATCAGGGATTCATCTATGTGCAACAAGTCTGCGATCTCTCGAGAAGTCGGAATACTCTCTAAGCCACTGAACGGCACCTGATCCAGAATCGGAATACCCACAAGATGAGCATACTCCTCAAGCGTAGGCAACAACTGAAAGTCCGGAAAAGAGAAGCAGTGATACAGAGGATCATAGAACTGCGCCAAAGTACTCATCAACCCTTCATCAACCTGAGTAGTCAACAGAGGCAGAAGCTTCCCATAACGAGCTTTGAAACCCAAGGGATCTAATACATAAGATGTCAGATTCCTTAACTCTTTCAGATCGGGCTGTCGAAAGCTGTACTTCTTTGTATGCCTTTTTGGTCTTTCCATGTCTGAAAATTTTGCAAATAAACCCTTTAAGTTCCTTGAAAATTTTCTGATTTTTCTGATGACATGAATGCAGATGAATGCATGAATGTATGAATGCAGCAATCACACTCAAGGATCAAGCAAGTCACACCAGACAAAGGTCATGGGAAAGCTCATAGTATCCTTAATATCAATCATCCATTTTGGTGGATTATGGTTTTCACCTTATCAACACCCAAGTTCCATTGATATTAACGATACATGAACCGGCTCAATCATCCTTAATATCAATCATCCATTTTGGTGGATTATGGTTTTCACCTTATCAACACCCAAGTTCCATTGATATTAAGGATGTTTGAACGACTCAACCATGAATCACGGGTTTGTTGAGAGTCACGAGCATGGAGTCTCGGTTAAGAACCACCCAAAGGGAGTGTACTAGGGTTTAAACCTGCCGAACATGTTCTACAAGAGGTTCCCATAGTCATCATCCCATCTTTCGAATATTATCGGAGGAACGAATACTCGTATTCCAAAAATATTCTCAAGAGAGACTCTTATGAGTGTAGTATCGCGTAACAATCGCATCAGATCGTACATCTGAACGACCTCCGCACTACGTCCTAAAATAGGCCAAGATGGGCTTGGTAAACTAAGGTCCTTGGCTTCTAAGGCACATGTTAAAAGAATAATGCCTAACCACAAATAACTTGTGTGACATTATTAATCCAACATGACCTCCACCAAGTGAATGGACTCGCAAGTCAACTTGCTAAGGAATACTCCACACAAGTCGACGAGACTCTGCCATTCTCCTATCCTAAGGTGCACTCGAGTTCGGGTATAGAACTCATCTTACAGAGATCACCAAGCAAACAGCAATTATATATCAAGCAATTCAATCATTACAATCAATACAGTAATCCCAAATTGTACAAAAATATGTCATATAACAAATAAACAATATCACACAACAAGGGTGAAAAGTAGGCAAAACCACCAAGGAGATCCCCAGCAGAGTCGCCACTTTTCTGTAGCGGTGTATTCGTCACTTTATGATTTATTGATTAAATCAAAAGCAAAGCATACAAAGAATCGAGTCGCCACCGCACTCTTATTTATCCAAAGGAATGGCTAAAAAGCGAACAAAAGCCTAAGAAGTTTTACACATAGAAAACTAATGAAAAGATCAGAGATCTGGGTAAGGGGTTAATTACGCAATGGGAAGGTGTTAGGCACCCAAAACGTCCTAGGTACTCCTAGGGAGCCCTTTTCACAACTTGTTGTACGAAATGTTATTTGTTTATGAAATATTTATTGTGCAAACATGGATTGAAGGGATGAGAAAAGAATATACAAGTTATTATTTTTGTGTTTGAACGGATGAACCCGTTGCCTACGTACCTTTCCATGGAAGGTAAGGATCAAAACGCCGTAGTTCGGCTAAAAGATTTCCAAAAGTATGGGTGAATTGATTTTAAAACAAAAGCCCTAAGGTCTTTCGTTATCCATGGGAGAAAACTCAACCTATACAAACAACAAGTCCACCATGTGAGAAAAGTTTCAACTTGCTAGTGAAGGGTTAACCCTATAATAAGCAAGGAAGTCTTACAATTCAATCACTAAGGACAAGAGGTGAGATTAACATTAACCAACTAGGATAAATCAAACCTATGGCTAATGTATGAAAACTTATCAAGAAAGTGGACTAAGCCACAAAACAATTGAATGAGTGGAATTAATCAATTAGAATTTATTCACAAAAGATGGTCAACGTATGATTAGAATTCAATTCAAAAGAAGTATTATGAAAATGAAGTTTGAAAAATCAGAGGCTTAAGGCCTATGTTTCTAATTTGAAAAGAAATGAAAATGTTTGCACAATAGTTTTTTCAAGTTTGAGGTTAGCATGCAAATGGAGGTTTAAAGAAACAAAAAGGGTGAAGGTTAAGGGAGTAAAACTTCTTAGATGTTCACCTCTTGAGATCATATGTAGATGATTCAAGTGATTCCTTTGGAAAAGGCAACAATGCAAATAACAGGTGGACAAAGTAAATGGATACTGGATGCCAATCAATGGACTTATTCCAATCTCACAAAACAAAATGGATACCAGATGCCAACCAATGGACTTATACCAATCTCCTAAAACAAAAATGGATCATGGATACCAGATGCCAATCAATGGACTTATACTAGTCTCACAAAACAAAATGGATACCGGATGCCAATCTATGGACTTATACTAGTCTCCCAAAGCAAACAAAACATGGATACCAGATGCCAATCTATGGACTTATACTAGTCTCCCAAAGCAAACAAAACATGGATACCAGATGCCAATCTATGGACTTATACTAGTCTCCCAAAACAAAGAAACAAAGATACCAGAGGCCAATCTATGGACTTATACTAGTCTCCCACCATATCATAGGAAACAACTGCCAATCAATGGACTTATGCTTGCCTCCTCCATGGACAAAACAAAATGTTACAAAGTGATGAACAATGATTATGAAATGATATACAAATGATGAAGATAAATGCACAAAGGCACACATAAGCAAACATGTACAGAGGAATCAAGTAAGCAAACAATCAAGTCAATTAGCACACACTATATACAATCAATTAGGCTCAAGCAAGGTTAGGCTTTACAACCAACTGGAATGGGGTATTTTGAGCTCTTAACCCTAACATTGAGAGTTAGGGTGAAGCAGATGAAATGGAGATGAGGGGTGTGCCTCATAGCTTTTATCCCTGGTCAGGGAGAGCTTTGATCAATGGAAAGTGTGGGAGTTCAGAAAGTTGGAACTCTTCTCCACAAATGGCTGACTCTATAAGATCTTGGGTTATTATTCACCATGCATCAACACATGGTGTGAGCAAGGTGAATGACACACTGAGTAGCTGGAGATGGATTACGCATCTCTTTTATCTGCCAATTGCCTCATAAGAGGACTTTTCCTGCTTGGCACAAAATTAAACAAGCACAAACATTGCCTCTTAAGGAGGGCTTCAGACAAGTGCCTACCAATAACAGTAGGTCTTCCAGACTACATGAAGATTAGGGATTATGAAGGTGAGAAAAACAAGAAAGGGGGGTTTGAATTGTTTGGAAAATAAGCGCTTTTTCAAAATAAAGACCACACAAGGAATTTATACTGGTTCGCTTATAACACAAAGCTACTCCAGTCCACCCGGCCAAGGTGATTTCACCTTCAACAAGGACTTAATCCACTAATCTTGAAAGATTGTTTACAACCAACGTCTAAGAGAAAGATCTCTTAGTCCTCTCAAGTATACAGACTGCGTAGAGTCACTTGAGGAAATAAAGCAATAGATAAAAGACAATGTAATCTAGAGTGCTTCTAAGATAAGCAAATATTACAACAGCAAGAACAAAAGTGTTTCACGTTCTAAGTAAAAGCTTTGTGAAATATTGAGAGAGAGAGAGAATGCTTCAGTGTATGCTTGCGCGCCTCTCAATGTTGATTGCTGTCCTTTATATAGGAGTGAAGAACCGTTGAAATTGATGGCAGATAATTTGTCTTGAATAGGAATTAATGCCATAACTTCTGTTGTTTCTTGCCAAAACAACTTTGTCTCCCCGAATAACTTCTTTCCAAATATAGTTCCTTTCCATTTGAATTTGAAGTTAACGTTACTCTTTCTGTATTAAGAAATCCATTATCAAAGTCTGCGTGACTCTAGGAATCTTGGAATCTTCCTGCGTTGATTTGGAGCTTCTGATGATGTCTTCAGATGACGCTGAGAGCTTCTGGAATGATATACCGTTGTTCAGAGTCAGAACTTCTAGAGTGCATTTCTTCTTCAGATGCTTCTGATATTCTGCTGTTTTGCTCAGAGTTAGAACTTCTTGAGCGTGTTTCTACTTCAGATGCTTCTGATCTTCTGATAATTTGTATCTGATATGATTCTGTATCTGATGACGTCATCAGATATCTTCCTTCTTTCCTTAGAACCCTGCACACTTAGAAGCTTTTCGTTAGGGTGCCATTTTTGGTTTCATCCTTTGTTATCATCAAAATCATGGAATCTGTTGTAGAACAATTTTTGTTCTTACAATCTCCCCCTTTTTGATGATGACAAAACACACTTAAATAGCAGATGAAACAAAGAAATATCAGATCAGAAGCTTCCTCTGAGATGAGCTAGGGAGTTCAGAAGTTCTTACCAGAGCTTCCAAGCAATGAAATTTCTTGATGCCTTCTGCAATTTCTTAAGTCCAGTGTTAGATGAATTTATTTTTAAGAGATAGTATGTTGCAGAGTGCTTAAGGTATTAGGCAATATATTTCATCAGAGCTATATTCGATTTCTCCCCCTTTTTGTCAGAATCAAAAAGACTTAAACAGAAATAGTCAAAACAGAAATTATATTCAGATAGAAGAGCAACAGAGACAAAAGCAAGAAAAAAAACAGATAAACATCAGAAACAAGGTAAGAAAAGCAACAAGCAAAAGATCCTAAGTGCCTAAGGGTTGGGAGGAGGAGGCATCCTCTGAAGCAGTTGAGCCAGCATGTTCTGAATATTGTCGTTGACGGTATCCTGTTTATCCATTCTGACACGGAGTTCCTTCTGGTCTTTCTTAAGTTCTTCAAGTGTCTGGAGAACCATAGGGACAATAGTGGAGGACTCCCCCTGAGTCAGAGCACTCTGTGCTTCAGCAGCGGCCTTCGCTTCAGCTTCAGCAGTAGCTTGTGCTTCAGCTTCAGCGGCAGCAGCAACATCGGCCAGAGCTTTGGCTTCAGCTTCCTTTGCCCTTTGGATTTCTGCTTGTCGAGCTCTTTCTTCTTCCTGTCTTCTTGCTTCTTCTTCAGCTTCTCTGGCAAGTTTTTCCTGTAGTCTTGCCTCAGCATCTCTGATGAAGTCGTTTCTGACTTGCTCAGAGATGTGCTTCAGCTTGAAAGCTTCAGAAGTCATCCAGCCAATGACTCTGTTCCAGTGTGTCCTTACAGAGTCAGGATCATCACTGATGCCAGAGTTAATGGCCAGAGACTTGACCTTCTGTACTGAAGCCCCTGCGAACAACATTATGGCTTCCTCAAGGGTAGGCATGGAGTGTTCAGGTTCGGGTTCAGATGTTTGGGGTGGAGAGTTTGGAGGGTTTAAGTTTAAAGTTAGAGGTTCAGGTTCAGCGGAAGTGTTTTGGGGGGTGATGTCAGAGGGTTGAGCTTCAGAAGGGTTGTTGGTTGTTTGTTCTGGGGGTGGTGAAGTGACTTCAGGTTCAGGTGGAGGTTGTTGTGGTTGTTGTGAGTTTCAGTTTAGAGAATAAAGGTGGGCTAAAGTGGGAGAAGCGGGGTCAAAAGGTTCTGGGTCAGAGGAGAGGATAAGATAGGGGGTGATTCTGGATTTGAAGATGAAGAGGTGGTTTGATTGAGTTCTTCAACTTCGAATAGAGGTAGTGATGTATGGGCAGGATTAAATTTAGGTAGAGGTTGTGAGGTTTTGGTTGTAGAAGGTGGGGTTTCAGAGGTGGTGTATATGGGTGCTGGGAGAGGATTAGAGGAAGCCATAGGAGGTTCAGAGGGAATAGAGGGAGCAGACTTACCAGTTGATACTTGCAGAGGTGCTGGAGATCTTGTTTCAGAAGTTTCTCCTAGCCTTGCTTTCTTTGCCTTTGAAGACTTCTTTTCAGAGGGACCTCTTTTGAATTTGACGAAGTCTTCTTCTGAATCTAGACAATCTTCCAGTCTGAAGTCAGAGATGTCAACTCCTTCATCCTTCAGACGCTGCATATAGTGAAGGATTGCTTCTCTGGGTTCATTCTTGAAAAACCTTGCAAGACCATGTGGTAGCTTCCTCTGATCTTTTAAAGCGTCCCAGGAGGTGTCCAGCGTAGGTTTGACTCGAATCTCCTTCAGAATACCCATGCTTTTCAGATTTCTAGAGTTAAGAGGCTTTCCAGTATCTATCGCCAGATCCTCCATAAGCTTGTTCTTCTCCAGATGATCTACAAGCCCATTTTCGATCAGAACATCAGACAGAAGTCTTCCCAGAGGGATGTAGGTTCTGGGTTTCATGTTGTTTCTGGTCTCCCGTACAGAGTCTCTGAGATACCTGAAGAGTAGTGCTGGGAGGCAGAGCTTCAAACCCTTGTGAATGCAATACAGAATACACTTCTGATCTGTATTGATATAGTCAGAGGAGTTCGATGCTGGGCGGTGATGAATGGTTCCCAGAATGATCTTGAGCCATACTCTGAGGTTTTGATGAAGTTCTTTGTTCTTTGATGGATTGCCTTCAGTGTTGAGTTTGAAGATGGTGGGATTGATTACCTGGGCAATGTACCTTGATCTAGGGTTGATGTCATAGATCCTTCTTCCTCCAGTTTTCTCCATATTCAGTAATGAAGCAATTGATTTTTCAGTGATCACTATCTTGACCCCCAATACGTAGGAGACGATGAAATGATCATCAGCGTCAGCAAATCTCCAGAATTCCTTGATGAGATTTGGGTAAACAGGGCCATAGAGCCTTTGGAAGTAGTTTTCCCAACCTTGTTGACGGAGTTCTTCAGTAAGATCAACTCCATTTCTCTTCATGTTGTTGAAGTCTACCAGTGATTCACATAAAACTTCCAGTCCCTCAAAGGGAGTTGCCAGGTTGATATGAGGCTCACGATCAAGAACATGGGGTTCCTTGTACACTGGAGTAATGGATACGCCTGTAACAGTTGGAGTGGGAATGCTTGAACTTTGGGCAGTAGTGTTGGATTCCATTTGTTGTGAAAAGTTGAAAACTTGTTGTTGTTGAGCATCCATAGTTGATGAAGATGAGTTGAAGATGAACTGCTTGCAGAATTGCTTTAGAGAAGTTTGAGAGTGAGTGAGAGTGATAAGTGTGTGAAATGTGAGATGAGTGTTTAAATACCCTAAACAAAAACACATGCAAAACGACACACAATTCAGCGTTAGCACAAACATCAAGTTAGCACGCTTGGGGGAGAAATGATTAAGGCTCAGTAATGAATGTCTAATCCCAACAGTATGCACACTGCTCGAGGAGATCTTAAGCGTTTGCCCTTTGATTTTCTTCTGGACAGCTGTCTAGAAGTTCTAGGGTTAGACGCTAAGTGCTCCACGTGGTTTGATGTATCTGATCTTCAGGAATACCAAAGGATTGGTTCCTGGAGATTTCTAACTCAGATATCTTCTTAACTTGGTAGAAGTATCAGAGTCAGAGGCAGAGGTACATTTGTTTATGTCAGAGTCTCATTTTACATTCTCAGAGGCACAATTTATTCAGGGCAATTTTGAATGTTCAGATTTTCTAAGATAAAAAGAAATCTATCTTCAGCCAAGGGCTTAGTAAAGATATCTGCCCATTGATGATCTGTATCAATGAACTTCAATGTTACTATCCCTTTCTGAACATAGTCTCTGATAAAATGATGTTTTATTTCAATGTGCTTAGCTCTGGAGTGTAGAATGGGATTCTTACTTAAACAAATGGCAGCAGTATTATCACAGAAGATAGGAATGTTACTCTCGAAGATTTGCAGATCTTCTAACTGATTCTTCATCCAGAGCATCTGAGTTGTGCACAGTGATGCTGAGATGTATTCTGCTTCTGCAGTAGATAGAGCGATAGTTGACTATCTCTTGCTGGCCCAGGATATCAGATTGTTTCCTAGGAGCTGGCAATTTCCAGATGTGCTTTTTCGTTCCAGTCTATCTCCTGCATAATCTGCATCACAGTAACCCGAAAGTCTATACTCTGATGTTTTCTCATACATCAGGCCCAGGTTAGGAGTTCCTTTCAGATATTTGAGAATTCTCTTAACTGCTGTTAAGTGAGTTTCTCTAGGATCTGATTGGAATCTGGCACAAAGACAGACACTGAAGAGAATATCAGGTCGAGTAGCAGTCAGATAGAGAAGAGAGCCTATCATACCACGATAGAGCTTCTGACAAACCTTTTTACTGACTTCTTCCTTTTCCAGAATGCATGTTGGATGCATGGGAGTCTTTGCAGAGTTGCATTCAGCCATGTCAAATTTCTTCAGAACATCTTTAATGTATTTGCTTTGATGAACGTATGTAACTTCTGAAGTTTGATTAATTTGAATTTCCAGAAAGAACTTTAGTTCTTGCATTAAGCTCATTTCAAATTCTGCCTGCATTAACTCAGAGAATTCTTGACAAACAGATGCGTTAGCTGAACCAAAAATAATATCATCAACGTATATCTGGCATATCATGAGATCATTGTTAAGGTTCTTACAGAAGAGTGTGGAGTCAACTTTTCCTCTAATAAAATTGTGTTCCAGAAGAAAATTGCTTAAACGTTCATACCAAGCTCTGGGAGCTTGTTTAAGTCCATATAAAGATTTTTTAAGTTTAAAGACATGTTCTGGAAATTTTGGATTTTCAAAACCTGGAGGTTGGTTGACATACACTTCTTCTGATATATAACCATTAAGGAATGCGCTCTTGACATCCATTTGATATAATTTGATAGAGTGGTTTATAGCAAAAGAGACAAGAAGACGAATAGATTCTAACCTTGCGACTGGAGCAAAGGTTTCATTGTAGTCAATACCTTCTTGTTGACTGTAACCTTGAGCTACCAGTCGAGCTTTGTTTCTGACGACTTCTCCTTTCTCATTCAGCTTGTTTCTGAATACCCATTTGGTTCCAATAACGTGAGTGCCTCTGGGCTTTGGAACAAGATCCCAGACATCATTCTTTGTGAATTGATCTAATTCTTCTTGCATGGCTGAAACCCAGTCGTTATCTTGAAGTGCTTCATCACAGGACGTAGGCTCGATCAAAGACACTAGTCCCAGAGGAGTATCTTCAGAGGTCCTGAAGGTAGATCTGGTTCTGACAGGTTCGTCCTTGTTGCCCAGAATCAAATCTTCAAACACGTTGATACGACTTTTAACTTTCTTTGGGATTTCTGGGGATTTAATTTCCTCAGTGTTCTGAGTGACAGTTGCTTCTGGAGCTTTATCAGATCCTGCAAGAGTGATTTCTAAATCTGCAACATTTTCAACTAGCTTTGACTTTTCAGGGTCAAGCTTATCGTCAAATCTGACATGAATTGATTCTTCCACAATTTTGGTTTCTGTGTTGTATACTTTGTAGCCTTTAGAGCGTTCTGAGTATCCTAACATAATACCTTTCTGTGCTTTGGAATCAAACTTGTTCAGATGTTCTTTAGTGTTTAAAATAAAGCAAGAACATCCAAATGGATGAAAATATGAAATGTTTGGTTTCCTTCCTTTACACAATTCATAGGGAGTCTTATCCAGAATAGGTCTTATGGAGATTCTATTCTGAATGTAACACGCTGTATTTACAGCTTCGGCCCAAAAGTGCTTTGCCATATTAGTTTCATTGATCATAGTTTTGGCCATCTCTTGGAGTGTCCTATTCTTCCTCTCTACAACTCCATTTTGTTGTGGAGTTCTACGGCAGGAGAAATCATGGGATATTCCATTAGAGTCAAATAATTCCTCAAAGGATTTATTTTCAAATTCCCCACCATGATGACTTCTGACTCTGATAATCTTAGAGTCAAATTCTTTTTGCACTTTGGAGCAGAAACTGGTGAATACAGAGTGAGACTCACTCTTGTGCTTTAGGAATTTCACCCATGTCCAGCGACTGTAATCATCAACGATGACTAGTCCATACTTCTTTCCATTGACTGATGCTGTTTTCACAGGACCAAATAAGTCAATGTGGAGAAGTTCCAGAGGCTTAGAGGTAGAAACAACATTTTTCTTTTTGAAAGGTGTTTTTGAAAATTTTCCTTTCTGACATGCCTCACATAGAGCATCTGAAGAGAACTTCAGTTTAGGTAGGCCTCTGACTAACTCGAGTTTATTTAGCTGAGAAAGTTTCCTCATGCTAATGTGGCCCAACCGTCTATGCCACACTCATTGCTCTTCGTGAACAGACATCAGACATTTAACATTTTGTTCTTTTAAATCAGAAAGATTGATTTTATAAATGTTGTTTTTCCTCTTGCCTGTGAATAGGACTGAACCATTATTTTGATTTATGGCTTTACATGTTTTTTGATTAAAGATCACGTCATAACCGTTATCACTTAATTGACTTATGGATAACAAGTTATGCATTAATCCTTCTACGTAAAGAACATCAGATATAGAGGGAAGAGTACCATTACCAATAGTTCCGGAGCCTCTGATCCTTCCTTTCTGATCTCCTCCGAAGCCTACGAATCCAGCGTCTTTAAGTTCCAAGCTTTGGAACATAGACTTTCTTCCCGTCATGTGTCGCGAGCATCCAGAGTCCAGGTACCATGACTGGTGTCTGAACTTTGCTGCATAGGATATCTGCAACATAAACAATCTTATCTTTTGGTACCCAGAGTCTCTTGGGTCCTTTCTGATTAGTTTTCCCAGAGTTTCTTATAACTTTGGGTTTTCTAGCATTTTCAAATTTTTGTTCTTGTGTGTGCGTATAGTGATATGAAAATGGAGATTTAAGTTGATCACCAGTAGAAGTTTTATCTTCCTTAGGATCATACCCAATTCCCTTTTTATTGTTCTGACTGACTCCATAAATCATGGATGCCATGACACTCCTACCTATCCCATTTTTCAGAAATTCTTGAAAGGCTTCTTCGTATTTATAAATTATTGTATTTGAAGTCTGTGGAGCTTGAGATAATGCTTCTTCCAATTCTAAACATTTTCTTTTTGCTCCATCTCTTTCTAATGTTAAAGATCTGATTTTATCTTCACGTGCTAGAATTGTCATCTCAAGTTTGCCACATTCTTCAAATTTTGCTTCAAGACAGCCTTTTATATTTTTAAACTTTTGTTTTAATTTCTGATATGAGCTAAGAGTTTTTGACAAGCATGATTCTAGATCAGATCGAGAGAGTTCAGAAAATACCTCTTCAGATTCTTCATCTGAGCTGCTTCTGGACGTGGTAGCCATAAATGCCACATTGGCCTGTTCATCAGAGTCAGATTCTGATGAACCAGATTCACTATCATCCCAGGTAGCCATTAGTCCTTTCTTTGTCCTGAAGGTATTTTTCTTGAAACTTTCTTTTCTGGGATTGTCTTTCTTTAGCTTAGGGCATTCATTCCTGCAGTGACCTGTTTCTTTACATTCATAACAAGTAATATCTTTGTTAGTTTTACCTTTTGAGGTTGATTCTGATCGATCCCCTCTGGGTCTTGGTCTTCTGAAGTTGTTGTTCCTCTTCTTCCAGAGTTGTTTAACTCTTCTGGTCAGTAGGGACAATTCTTCTTCATCATCAGAATCTTCTGGTTCAGAGTCATCAGCATCTTCAGTTTCTGCCTGGAAAGCTTTGGTTCTGTCAGATTTGCGTCTTTCAGATCTGGACTTTAATGCTACAGACTTGTTCTTTTTCTGAGGCTCATCTTCCTCTAGTTCTATCTCATGGCTTCTGAGGGAACTGACAAGCTCTTCAAGACTGATATTGTTCAGATCCTTTGACAACTTCAGGGCAGTGACCATGGGTCTCCACTTCTTTGGCAAACTTCTGACTATCTTTTTGACGTGGTCTGCAGTTGTGTATCCTTTGTCTAGAACCTTGAGACCTGCAATAAGAGTTTGGAATCTAGAGAACATTACCTCTATGGCTTCGTCATCTTCCATTTTGAAAGCTTCATATTTCTGGATAAGCGCCAGAGCCTTTGTCTCTTTGACTTGGGAGTTTCCTTCATGAGTCATCTTCAGAGAGTCAAGTATGTCTTTGGCTGTTTCTCTGTTGGTGATCTTTTCATACTCGTTGTAAGATATAACATTGAGAAGTATGGTTCTGGCCTTGTGGTGATTTTTGAAGACACGCTTCTGATCTTCTGACATCTTACTTCTGGGAACTTCAATTCCATTTTCTGAGACTGGAGGTGTGTATCCATCTGTGACAATGTCCCAGAGGTCAACATCATAACCCAGAAAGAAACTTTCAATTCTATCTTTCCAGTAGTCGAATTTCTCTCCATCAAAAACAGGAGGCTTAGCATTGTAACTGTCTCTTTCATTTGTGTGGGCCATAGTTTTTCTCGTTCTGGATCTCTCTACACTGTTAAGTGTTTGATTAGAAAATCAATAACAGAGCCGAAGCTCTGATACCAATTGAAGGTGAGAAAAACAAGAAAGGGGGGTTTGAATTGTTTGGAAAATAAGCGCTTTTTCAAAATAAAGACCACACAAGAATTTATACTGGTTCGCTTATAACACAAAGCTACTCCAGTCCACCCGGCCAAGGTGATTTCACCTTCAACAAGGACTTAATCCACTAATCTTGAAAGATTGTTTACAACCAACGTCTAAGAGAAAGATCTCTTAGTCCTCTCAAGTATACAGACTGCGCAGAGTCACTTGAGGAAATAAAGCAATAGATAAAAGACAATGTAATTTAGAGTGCTTCTAAGATAAGCAAATATTACAACAGCAAGAACAAAAGTGTTTCACGTTCTAAGCAAAAGCTTTGTGAAATATTGAGAGAGAGAGAGAGAATGCTTCAGTGTATGCTTGCGCGCCTCTCAATGTTGATTGCTGTCCTTTATATAGGAGTGAAGAACCGTTGAAATTGATGGCAGATAATTTGTCTTGAATAGGAATTAATGCCATAACTTCTGTTGTTTCTTGCCAAAACAACTTTGTCTCCCTGAATAACTTCTTTCCAAATATAGTTCCTTTCCATTTGAATTTGAAGTTAACGTTACTCTTTCTGTATTAGGAAATCCATTATCAAAGTCTGCGTGACTCTGGGAATCTTGGAATCTTCCTGCGTTGATTTGGAGCTTCTGATGATGTCTTCAGATGACGCTGAGAGCTTCTGGAATGATATACCGTTGTTCAGAGTCAGAACTTCTAGAGTGCATTTCTTCTTCAGATGCTTCTGATATTCTGCTGTTTTGCTCAGAGTTAGAACTTCTTGAGCGTGTTTCTACTTCAGATGCTTCTGATCTTCTGATAATTTGTATCTGATATGATTCTGTATCTGATGACGTCATCAGATATCTTCCTTCTTTCCTTAGAACCCTGCACACTTAGAAGCTTTTCGTTAGGGTGCCATTTTTGGTTTCATCCTTTGTTATCATCAAAATCATGGAATCTGTTGTAGAACAATTTTTGTTCTTACAGATTATACCTAAGTGGTTAAGCAACCAAGCAAAGCAAAGTTCAAAATGAACTTAAAGCAACTTAAGTACCTGTGGAAACAACTAAACAAATCAGTACAATGCTCAGGCAAACAGACAACAGTCAAATAAGCAACAGACAATCCCAATGTACAAAATGTGTAAGCCATAAGGCAAACTCAAGTGGTTTAGCATCAACCTACAAAACACACAAGTATTAGTAATCAAAAGAAAACATAAATACTCAAATGATGAAGCATCATCAACTATGGAACTTGGATGTTCAACCTGAAATCAAAGCTCACATGTAAGCAATAAACCACTAGGTCAAAGCCTAGGGTCAAAGATGGAGAAAAAATTCAAAACAGGAGCTGAAATTCAACACAAAGTAACTTCAAACACATATTGACATATCCTAAAAAGGCTCACACCAAAATCTATCACCAAAAGCATTTCATGATCAAGTGAAGTCCAAGGCAATTTCAAAGCTCATATGTGATCAACATGAATGAAAAATTCAAATCAAAACAGAAATGATTCAAATAATTCTGGAAAACATCATGAGCAAACAAGACATCCACAACATCCATCACACAAAAAATCAGAAACATTGGAGATCATTTGGCATGGAAATCACATTGTACAAGTTGAACATTCAAAGGTGTGACACAAATTGTCACACCAAGTTAGCACAAGCATAAAACAGAAATGGTAATTGAGAAAAATGTCAAACCAAAACCAAAATGTCCAGCAATGTGTCTAGAATTAGCATGCGAAATTTCAGGTTCATTGGATAAGAAACAAGCATTTCATGATAGGATAAGCAAGGCAAGGTCACACATGCATAGGTATTCAAACATCCTAGAGCAAATCAATTTTTCAGCCAGGCACAACTTGCAAATTTATACTCATAAAAAACTAGACAACATGAGGAGCATATAGCAAAAAATTGGGATCAAAATGGTGCAATTTTCTATTTTATATGATTTTTCTAAGTTCATGAAAATTTTGAAGTTAAAACATGAATAAACATGGCCAAATATGGAGGGAAAGTAAAAATGGCATGGCATTTTGAAAAGGTTCGCTCGCTAGGACTCGAACCTGGTACATATTTAAAAATGCGCGCTAAGCCTAAAACGACACCGTTTTGACTTAAACTCTAGCGCTGGAAACGATTCCCAGGATTTTCGTAGCTAATGATGAATTTCGTAGCAAAATCGCAACAAGGCATGAAGAACTCGTAGCTAATTCTGGAAACTCAAGATCTTCATCTTCTTCCTCACGAAGAAGATGAACAGTACATGAAGTTCATGCACTTTTCCAGAAAAAATTCCAGAAATCAAAACTAATTACATCATCATGCAGCATTTTCAACATACATCAAAGATCAACAAGCATTTACACATGATTCATCACAACAAGATCAAATCGAAGCAAATAAGAAATGACATCAAAACTTGCATCAACCATAACTAGCTCAATAATGCACTATTTCACTCAAATTTCATATCAAAATCATCACCAAGCCAAGATCTACACAAATATCATGATGAATTGCAAAATAAATGAGATCGAAAATCAACCTCTTGAAGAGCAGAAACTGGAATCGTGTGCTACCAAGCTCAGCAAGGCCTCAAATCTCCTCCACAATGCTTACTGAAGTGATTGATGATGAATTTGAAGCTCAAATGCACGTGAATCCAGTAGATTTTGCAAGCTCCATTGAATCTTCAAGCCTTGAGTATGGTCCAAACTGGCACGATTTGCTTCGAATTCACGTCCAATTCCACTCAAAAATGCTTCATGATCATGAATCAATCAGTAGAAATGGCTCTTGTGTGAAGAATTGCAAAATATTTTTGAGAGAAAAATTTGGATGATTTTCAAGATTCAGATCTGAAATGAATGTTAATGATGAAAGCAGTTAGGATTAACCTTATATAGGTCCTGTTAATGATGCTGAAAACTTGTTTAAGCCAAATGCAATTAAGATTAACAAATTGTGAGGTGTATGTGCAAAATGGTATTTTCACCTCATGCACTTCATGCATGCGTGAACAGTGCCAGAATAAGGCCCAAAATCACTTAAAATAAGTTCATGCACCCTTTGGAATTGGTTTTGTATGCATATGATTCACCAAAATGATTTTAGAAATTTTCCTTCACAAAACTTCATGAGTGAGCACATGACCATGCAAGGGAATTTCATGCCATGTAATGAGATGTTTGGAAACTATAAGTCATGATGAACAAAATGCAAAAAGAACCACCAAAATTGGAGCTTTGGTTCAAAAGTTATGCCCATTTGAATTTTCAAGCACACTTTGCCATGATTGGATCATATCTCCTCAACCACACATTAGAAATTCATGATCTTGGAATTTTTGGAAATGGGAGAGAAAGATCTACAACTTTCTTGTTCAACAAAATTTCATTTGAAGCCTTGTTGATGATGTAAACTTGAGTTGAAGTTGGTCCAAAACCTTTCCATTTTTGGAAATTTCAAATTATAGGTCACTTGCTATTTTGGGAAAGTCTTAACTGGACCTCAAATTCTTCAATGTGAGTGTTTGAAATGTCAAATGAGACTTGTTTGAACATGAATGAAGTATTTCTAAACACTTCCCACCTCCAAATCTACAGTTGACTTTGCAGTTGACTTTCTAGGTCTTCAGATGACTTGAAAATGTTCTGATGAGATTCAAGCCTCTACCACTTGGGATTTTGCTTCAAAATGACATCATAGCTCATATGAACTCTTGTGAATGATTGTGGGGCCCAAATCTAAAGAATGACCACCATCTATTGCTCAATGAATGCCTTTGATGCCTTAGCTGTTATTGCTTCATCTGCAAGACAAAGGGTTAATGACATATTTTTGTACTTTTTGGTTAGTGATAGAAAGAAAAACAATGATATACAAATGCAAACATGCTTGGTGATCAAGAACCACTCTCAAGGAGATCCCACCCACAGGGAAGGAAGCAAGGTGTCCAATGATCCTTGAGGCAATGCAATGTTATGATATGATGCCATGAGGGATCTTAGGGACAAAATTGGGGTCTTACAAAGAAGAAAGCTTTGGAGCTGAAGATGTCGTACGCTTGTGAGAGACCTATGTTTGTGGTTATGGTTGAGGCATCAACTCTCCCTAACCAAGATGTAGAGGAGTTGGAAGACTCACTTGCCAAGATGAAGCAAGAGTGAAATTTGTGGGAAGAGTGGATTCATGCTTTGAACTGAAAGCATGAGGAGTTGCAACTTGAGTCGAAAGACAAAGAAGAACTTATTGAGATTCTTGAAGACCATGCAGTGAAGAGGCAGAGAGAGCCAGGGGGTTTATTTTCCTCTAGCGTGCCTTAGCCTTCCAGTGCTTGGAAGAAGATCATTGATCAGCTTGTCCTTGAGAAGGCTCAGATGAAGACATCCTTTGAGTCAGAGTTTTGACGCATCTGTAGGAAGTATACTCCCATAGCCAGATCATCTGATGCAGTTGCTAGGGATCCTTATGATGATAGTTTCTTTTTCTCTTGTATTTGTATTTTGGTTTCTGAAATTGTACTCAGTGTAATCCTTTCAATTTTATGAATAAAAAGAGATTTTATGGTCAATTGAATTGTTATTATTAATTATTGATATATTTGTAAATATGACTTCATATGTTCCTTGAAATTAAAATAAAAAACATTGCATTTCATGCATCATTTGCATAACAGGTTTCTTTCACCAAGTGTCTTATCAGTTCCTCTTCTGTGTATCAGCAAAGCTGACTCATTCTTACAACACCCGAGTCAATCGTTTGAAAAGAATGGAGCACTTCGAGCAAGAGAACAGAGAACTGAAAGACGAGATTACCATACTTACGGTGCTGATGGAGTCTGTGATAGCTTCTCAAAACCAACCGTCTCCACCTCCCGTAACTCCTCCTCCTCAGAGGATTGTTATCTCTGAGATTACTTCATCAATTATTCCTGTGGCGGCTAGCCAGTCTGTTCCTTCCATGCCAGCTGGATTCCCATGGGGAATGCCACCCAATTTTATGCCTGAAGGGTATGCACCCACTTTTTCTTCTATGCCGGCATCTAGCCCGGTGTTGTCAGTGCCTCCTCCTATTATTTACACTCTGCCTCGTGTTGAGGACACCATCTACCACTCTGAGCTGTATGAAGGTCCAGATGTTTATGAGAAAATGGATGAAATGAAGGACCAGTTCCTTGAGCTACGTAAGGAATTGAAGATTCTGAGAGGAAAAGATATGTTTGGAAAGAGTGTTGTTGAACTCTGTTTGGTTCCCAACGTCAAGATTCCAATGAAGTTCAAGGTCCCAGACTTTGAAAAATACAAGGGGAATATTTATCCGTTGACTCATCTCGTAATGTATGCCAGGAAAATGTCTACTCAAACTGACAATTACCAGCTGCTTATTCACTATTTCTATAATAGTCTGACTGGAGCTGCCCTTAGATGGTATATGGGCCTAGACAGTGCTAGCATCCATACTTTCAACGACTTAGGTGAGGCCTTTGTCAAGCAGTATAAGTATAATATGGATATGGTTCCAGATAGAGATCAATTGAAGTCAATTTCTCATAAGGATAAGGAGACGTTTAAAGAATATGCCTAGAGATGGAGGGAGTTGGCTGCTTAGATTAGTCCATCTTTGGAATAAAAGGAGATGACTAAGATTTTCTTGAAGACTTTGAGTTCTTTTTACTATGAACGAATAATTGCTAGTGACCCTAATGATTTTACCGAGATGGTGAACATGGGGATGAGATTGGAAGAAGGGGTTCGTGAGGGACGTCTGTCCAAAGATGAAGCATCGACAAGCAAGAAGTATGGTGGGAGTTTCTCTAAAAAGAAGAAAGGAGAAACTAATGCAGTATCAGCTGGGAGGCAGAGGAGGCCTCATGTAAGGAAGAATTCTCAGTCACGTCAACATCAACACCAAGTCTGGTCAGTAGTTCCAATATTTTCCAACAATTCAACCAATCAATCAGTTCCTATTCAGCAACAACAACATCAACAACAACCGTAACAATCTACCAACTACAACAATAACAATCATCATCAGCAAAATTTTGAAAGGAAAAAGGTCTCTTTTGACCTTATTCCTATGACCTACGCCAAACTGTACCCGTCCTTGGTACTCAAGAATATTATCCAACCAAGGAACCCTCCTCAAATTCCTGAGCCACTACCATGGTGGTTCAAACTAGATTTACAATGTGCTTTTCACCAGGGAGCCCCTGGTCATGACATTGAAAATTGTTACCCTTTAAAATATGAAGTCCAGAAGCTTGTTAACAATGGTATGGTGTCCTTTGAGGACAGAGTGCCGAATGTGAAACCAACCCCTTACCTGCTCATGGTAACGCTTCTGTCAATATGATGGAGGGTTGTCCATGGAATTTCAGAGTTCTCAATGTACGTCGTATCTCTAGGTCTTTGGTGGAGATGCATAGAACTTTATGTTTGATTAGTGATTATGAACATGACCATGATGGTTGTGTCATTTGCAATGTGAACCCTCGTGGGTGTATAATTGTCAAGAGGGACATTCGAAAGTTGATGGATGAGAATGCTATTCAGATCTAACAATCAAGGGATATGGGAGATGATGTGAACATCATTGTGCCAGTGTTCAAGACCCCTGAGTGGATAGTCATTCAATTCGATAGCAGCAACAACAATAATGCAAACAGATTGGTTTCACTGTTGGTTATACGGTTAGTAGGCCATGTCCTCTATGCATCCGATAAAGTTGTACCATACCAATATAATGCCACCATGATTGAAAAGGGTCAAGAGGTTCCTCTCCCAGTTGTAAATTCAGTGGTGAACATTGCGGATGTAGTGAAGGTTATCCGTAGTGGTCGCGTGTTCAGTTCAGTTTTTCCTAAGATTGTATAAGATATGTCAGTGAGTAAGAAAACAGAGATTCCTGCAGTTAATCCAGTTAGTGCTTTAACGTGTCAGTCTGGTGATTCCATCAAGTTGAAGACTAATGATGATGATGAGGTCTTACGTCTAATTAAGAGGAGCGAGTTCAACATTGTGGAGCAGTTGCTCTAAACACCGTCAAATATTTTCATGATGTCATTGTTAATGAGTTCAGAGGCACATAGAGAAGCCTTGCAAAGAGTGTTGGAACAAGCTTATGTGGAACATGATGTGACTGTGAATCGGTTTGACCATATTGTTTCTAACATTACTTTCTGTAACAACCTGAGCTTTTGTGATGAAGAACTTCCCGAGGAAGGTAGGAATCATAATTTGGCGTTTCACATTTCAATGAACTGTAAGGAGGATGCTTTGTCCAATGTGTTGGTTGATACTAGGTCATCATTGAATGTGCTGCCAAAGTCAACCCTAGCAAGAATTTCCTATCAAGGTGCCCTGATGAGGTACAACGGCGTGATTGTTAAAGCATTTGATGGTTCTCGGAAAACCTTCATTGGAGAAGTGAACCTTCCAATTAAGATAGGTACGAGTGATTTTCAAATTACTTTTCAGGTAATGGATATTCACCCGGCCTACAGTTTTGTATTGGGAAGGCCCTGGATTCATGAAGTTAGCATTGTGACGTCTACTTTACACCAAAAACTGAAATTTGTGAAGAACGACAAGCTCTTCGTTGTGGGTGGAGAGAAGGAATTGTTAGTGAGCCATTTATCATCCTTTACTTATGTTGATGCTGAGGAGGAAGTTGGAACATCGTTCCAAGCTTTGTCCATTGCTGACGAATTAAAGAAAGCTGGGGCACCCATGTCTTCCTTAAAGGATGCGCAAGAGGATATTCAGACTGGCAGTATCGATAAGTGAGGTCGCATTATGGAAGTCGTCGAGAACAAGAATAGAGCAGGGTTGTGATTTCAAAAAGGGCCATTTAACGCCAATGTCAAGGCTAGGCAAAAAGTTTTACATAGTGGAGGGTTCATTCACAAGGATGATCAACACTCAGCTGCCATTATTGAAGACAGTGATGAAGATGAGGCTTGCGCCAACTTTGTAATCCACGACCAGACTTGCAACAATTGGGTTTTTGTTGATGTTCCTATTGTTATGCACCACTGAAAGTTGGTTCTCAAACCCATTGAACATAATGATCTTACTCCCTCTCCAAACTTTGATTTCCCTGTGCTTGAAGTTGAGGAATAGAATGATGATGAAGAAGTATCTGATGAGTTAGCCCGTTTTCTTGAGCACGAGGGAAAAGCCATTCAGCCGTTTGAAGAGCAGATTGAATTAGTCAACTTGGGTTCCAATGATGATGTGAAGGAAGTCAAGATTGGGTCTCAATTGTGTCCAGAAGCTAAGAAGGGTTGGTTGACCTTCTTCGATGGTATTCAAATGTGTTTGCTTGGTCCTATCAAGATATGCCTAGTTTGGATTCATAGATTGTGGAGCATATATTACCTTTGAAGCAAGAATGCCTGCCGATCAAACAGAAGTTGAGAAGAACTCATCCTGATATGGAAGTGAAAATCAAAGAGGAAGTGCAGAAGCAGATTGATGTTGGTTTCCTTGTTACCTCTGAATACCAGCAATGGATGGCCAATATTGTGCATGTTCCTAAGAAAGATGGAAAAGTCCGTATGTGTGTTGATTATAGATATTTGAACAAATCTAGCCCAAAAGATGATTTTTCTCTGCCACACATTAATATGTTGGTAGACAATACTGCTAAATTCAAAGTCTTTTCGTTTATGGACATATTTTCCGGTTATAATCAAATCAAGATGGAACCTAAAGATATGGACAAGACCATATTCATTACACCTTAGGGAACATTCTGTTATCGAGTGATTCCTTTCGATTTAAAGAATGTTGGTGTAACATACTAGAGAGATATGACCACTCTTTTTCATGATATGATGCATAAAGAGATTGAAGTTTATGTTGATGATATAATTGTTAAATCAAGTGATGAAGAAGAGTATGTTGAGCATTTGTTGAAGTTATTCCATCATTTGAGGAAATATAAACTCTGCTTGAATCCCAATAAGTGTACTTTTGGTGTTCGCTCTAGTAAGTTGTTGGGATTTATTGTCAGTGAGAAGAGTATTGAAGTTGATCCTGCCAAGGTCAAAGCAATACAAGAGATGCTAAACATAGAAGCAAGTCATAATTTTTCTCAGCCCCTTGAACTATATTTCAAGATTTATATCACATATGACTGCCACATGTGCTCCTATATTCAAGCTTCTTCGGAAAGATCAGTCTTGTGATTGGACCGAAGATTGCTAGAAAGATTTTGATAGTATCAAAGAATATCTGCTTGAGCCTCTGATTCTGTCTCCGCCTGTTGAAGTAAGACCTTTGATCGTGTATTTGATTGTGCTTGAAGAGAGTATGGGATGTGCTCTTGGTCAGCAAGATGAATCTGGGAAGAAAGAATATGCAATTTCCTACCTTAGTAAGAAGTTCGCCAACTGTGAGACTCGGTATTCTATGCTTGAAAAGACATGTTGCACATTGGCTTGGGCTGCTAAGCGTCTGCTCTAGTATATGTTGAATCATACTACTTGCTTGATACCCAAAATGGATCCAATCAAGTACATTTTTAAGAAGCCTGCTTTAACTAGGAGGATTTCCCATTGGAAGATGTTATTATCTGAATATGATATTGAATACCGATCTCAAAAAGCAATTAAAGGTAGTGTCTTGGCTGACTGTAGCGGTAAATTCATGACCATCAAGCTATGGATAAGCTAGACATCAATTAAACCAGAGTCGGCACCGCGTTTTTCTTGTTTCCAGGGGAAAAGGGAAAAGTACGAACAAAACCCAAAGATAAGAAGTTTTCAAATCAAAACTAATAAAATTCCCGAGATTACAGGTAAGGGGGTTGGTTACACAGAGGGAAGGTGTTAGCATCCAAAGTGTCATAGGTACTCCTAGGAAGCCCTTTCTTGTGTGCATATGTGTTTTTATACAAAATGATGTTTGCAATAAAATGGAGTGGGGGGATGAGAAAAGAATTCATTAATTATAATTTTGTGTTTGACAAGACCTTCGGACTTGTGCCTACGTACCAACATAAAATGAGGGATCAAAACGTTGTAGTTCGTGGTACCAATTTCAAAGTGAATGCATTGCTTTTAACAAAAATTTAAGTTTAACAAAGACATAAAAGGCATACAAGACCTAAAAGGTTTGAATGAGTGTTAGTTCTTTTTGTCTTTTGAACTTTTAAGTCAAGTATAATTAAGTTCATTTATAAATTTGATTAAGAAAAGAGTTTTAAAATGCAATGGCATAAGGCCAAAGTTTCTAATTTGCAATATGGTCTAAGTTTAGAAAAAAAAACACAAGCAAAGAAGATTTTAAAAAGAGGGAGAGATTTGAAATTAAAGAAGTGGGGAGGAGATGAAGAGACTAATCCTAAGCACAAATTTAAAAGTTAAGAGTTGAAAAGATCTGACCAATGGGATGCATTCCAATAGACAAGAATGTCATATAGAAACCCAAATTTCCCTTGGACTTTAGAATCAAGAAATATCAATACACAAATAGCAAGAAGAAGAGCAATGCATCAAATAAAGATAGCCACATCCAAGCTTAGCAACTCCATTATCTTCTTCATAATCTCCCATGTATCAGATGAAATCAGAGATAAACATTAAGCACAAGTTCAAAGTAACAACTTCAATAAGACCATGTAGCAGATGAACTCAAGTGGGGTCTCAACATTTGCTTCAAATGAAAATTCACTTCACAAGCACTTGGTTTCATGAAAGTTGGCATTGGCCAAATCCCTTTGCATAGGGAGTGTTGCCTAATTCTAAGTCCAATGTCTCAGATCAAACCAACAATCCACACAAATGTCTTTTAAGGTTTTTGTTGTTATTATGTACATTAAGGTCAAAGGACCACAGACACAAACAAGTATATACAATCACAATATAATCACAAGATATGGCTCAAATGAGCAAAGTGAAAATGACATTAAAATAAACAAGTTAAGTGGTATGAATAATGGCAAATGAATAAAGACTTGAATTTAAAGTGCATAAAAGTAAATGGCTTGAAATTAAATGTTAGTTGTTAGTTGATTAGAAGTTAGTATTGCTTTTGCTTTTGTTATTTAAGTCATTCTTTGGAGAACACTCAACCCACTATTCACAAGCATGAATCCTTGAACCAAGACATCTTCCAAAGGAAGGAAAAAATGCCAAGTTTCCATACAATACCATGAAAGAGGGGAGACTTACAATCTCACTTACTAGAATGCTATGCCTTTTTTGTGTCAAAAATTTAGTGTTATGTTAAGCAATCATAATTGGACTTATGTAGAAGTCACAACTATTTGAGGCCGGGCAATAGAAATTTTAGTGTTAATGCATGTTAGAGATATGATATTATGAACCATACTCCTAAAACACGCCACACTTAAAAAAAAAATGCAAAAGGGGTGGACCTAATCTCATCCACACTTATGTTGATTTTGCAATCAACTAGCCTTAGGATATTGAGATATCATAGGTCCATAAGATGAATGAGAAGAGAATGGAATTGAGATGAAGAGGGGGGGGGGGGGGGTGATGGAATCAACACAAGTTGGTCAAAGGAGGACTTTTATCAAATTAAAATCATTCATTCATTTTGGGAGATGAAATATACATTTCATTAATCCCCTAAATCCAATGATTTTAACTCAACAAAGTCAAATCAACCTTGATCAAGGCCCAACAACACAAGTCAAACTCAACAAGTCAATATCAAAAAGCTCAACATAATTTATTTGGCAATTAAACAATTAAAATAAATTAAAAAATGCATTAAATTAAATTATGGTTGGTCAAAATCCTAAAACATCATCAAAACACCAAATAAATGGCCACGAGATTTATCATAGGTCAAACAAGGTCAAAGGACCTCGGAGAAATTTTTTCATAATTTTTGGAAACTTGAAAGTATTTTTTAATAATTAAAAGTATTCACAAAAACAATTAAATCATGAAAAATATTAATAATGATCCAAAAAATAATTTTAATTCAGAAAATGAAATAGGAATTTATTTAAGAATTTTTGGTGAAAGTCTCATATTTTTTGGATCAATATTAAAATTAATATGAATTAATGAAAATAAGTCAATTAAATCAAAAATCAGTAAATAGCAAAAAACGTGGACCACTTGATCTGCCTCATTAATTTAGGTGGCAGATCAAGTGGATGAGAGCGCGCGTTCCATGATGGATCCTCGTCAATGTGCCACACACGTAGTAATTAGTTTGTACGCTCAATATTAAAATAAAATGGATGGATCCTATGGTTCTGAGACATGCCAACGCATCGCCGGAGCTGTAACTCCGGTCTTCTTCTCCGGTGGACCTCACCAGACTAGTCCACCCTCAACCATCACCAAAATAAAAAAAAGAGGACATGAATTTAAAGTAAAAATGCTCAGGACCTCGAATCTGGCCTCAATTTCTCCTAACTCCAAGTATATTGAAAGATACAGGGAGTTGAAATTTGAGGATCATGATCTGAGTTGCTTCGATTTGACCTCAAAGCAACTCAATCTTGTTGCCTACATTGTTATGACTTCAGACAACCAAAAATCAAGAAGAATTATGGAGAATTGAGTGAGAATCGATTAGATGAAAATTTGAGAAATTCACCTTCACTACAGGTCTGGATGAACACGATCTTGCTTCCAATTACACTTGGCCTTGCTTTGGACACTTGATGGAATGGAATTGAATCAAAAAGGAAGTAGGACTCTTGGAGATTTGAATCTCAAAACAATGGAGATTCAAACTCGATTTCCAATGGAAATCATTAAGGTTATCCTTTGAATGAGAGGGTTTGGAGCTAGGGATTCAAAGCTGGCGCACAGGGGTCCTCAATTCTGAATTCAAGGGTCTCTATTTATAGCCAAGGCATTGCTAAGTGCACACTTGATTCAAGTTTTCAAAAATAGTAACTTTGCTTGCATGGATGCATGGGTGTGTGATAAGCCTATGTAGTCATTCCTTCAGGTCCAAAATTGTGTAGAAACATTGTTGAAGTCATGTGGAAAGGCCATGCATTTGTGTATGGAAGATTCAAGTTCACTTATGCCAAATGGTGATCCAAGTTCAAGCGATGCGCATGTCACTCATACTTTGTCCAAATGGGATTAAATTGAACTTTTTGGAAATATTAGATCAAGAGGAATAACTTTCATGTTGAACAATTTTTCATTTGAAGCTTGGATAATGATGAATTTTGAGGTGGAAGTTGGGAAAATCAATTATATAAAAAAAATTCTAAGTGTCAAGCCATATGTTCACTTCTTCCACCTTGGCTAACTTTTTTATGAGCTTCAAATGAGAAACGTTCCTTCATCAAAGTTGTAGATCTCTCAAATTCCTTAAAAATAGTCACAAATTTGACCTTATTTGGATTTAGCATAAAGGAGTTATGCATTTTTGAAGTTGAGGAAAATCACTTGCTCAATGGCATTGGTCCAAAATGACCTATAATGTCTCCTCATATCACATGCATTTAAAAGTTGAATCGGCTCTTTCTCCAAACATCAAAGTTGAAGTAGACATATTGAATTTGATTGTGCAACTTGAATAGCTTTTATCTCATACAAATTGAGAAAGTTATGGTCTTGGGAAGTTGACCTCCAAATTAGGGTTTAAACAAAATGACCTATAATATTTCACCATAAAAAATGACTTTCCAAGCAAAACTAGCTTTAGAAATCAACACGGAAGTTGCTTGGAATGTCATTTAGAGTAACGTTTCTCTTGGAATCATTTTCATATGATAAAAATTGTAGGAGATAGGGTCTAGGGAACCCCAGTTTTGATCATTTGACTTCCTCTAGTCAACCACCATGAACCAACTTGCTAGCTTGATATTCTCTTGACTTTTGGGGACTCATGTAGGATCATATATGCATAAGATGATGAAATTTGAAGTATCTCTTGAAATATTTGATCAATTGGTGAAGAAGCTTATTGAAGAAGTCACATAAGATACCCAAATGAATTAGGGTTTCCAAGGCAAACAAACTCCAAACTCTTGATGAATTCTTGATCAAAATAACATGTGAAGATTATGGGGATCCATATATGATGCTTATATCCCTAGTAAACCAATTCTTTATTGAACTCCTTGCACTGAGGGTCTTAAACCCTAGATGTGAGCTTGATAGATCAAAGGTGAGCATGTGCCCTACCTACAAAAGAGTTAAACTACATAATGACATATTTTTGGTATTTGGGTTGGTAAATGATAAAAATACAAAGTATGATACAATCAAATGATGCTTGGTGATCTCTCCCAATGAAAACCTAATGAATGAGGAGTAAGGTGGATGCCAAGTTGTGATCCCATTGCTAATGCATATGATGAGATAGCATGAGGGATCTTAGGATCAAAATTGGGGTCTTACAGCTGCCCCTATTTAAGGACGTTCTAATTGAGGAGATGAAGGTTTAAATCTTCGTATCAACTCAGGAGAACGAACTTAAATAACAACATATAGAAACAAATTTTGGTCCCTAAGAGACCTCATGATGCATATGATATGGATGTTAAAAATAAATCTCTATGGGGAAAATGCTGCCACGAAAGAAAAGAATCCGGAGAGATCGAAAGTCCACAGGAGTGTAATGCATTCCATAAGGAAAACTCACTGGGGAGACAGACACTCTGGGGGGAAATAAAGGGTTGTGCGTAGGCCAGGCTACGACTTAAAAACAACTGAGGGATTCCATGAAAATAAATCAATGGAAAGACTCAGCCGGGGAATAAAAGGAACACCTGTAGGAGAGACAGGTATATTAGAACAAAGCTGAAATACTCGAAGCAAACAGGAAACAGCAATTTCACTGAGGAAATGCACACTTAAACTCGACTGGGGAAGAAAAG